>NC_141150.1:113761448-114079282 GCF_053477565.2 Lygodium microphyllum | reverse complement strand
ATCCTTTAGTTCCTTGAGCAAACAATGCAAACAGTGCTTTCTAAACTGTTACAAGCACAATCAATTCCAGTGATTGTTTATTTGGCAAACTGTTAAGGAGTGAATCCTTCTCTCCGAATGCACCCAGCATTCGATCCGGAATCAATTGCAACTTGGCAAGATTCCTATTGTCCTTGTGTTAGGATCATACCCTGTTAACCCAACTTAACCAATGCCTTAGGTTTTATTAATAGTAAATCCCGGCGGCCATGTCGCTTTAATTTATTGATTAATCATTTGCGTCCAAGCAAATACCTAACTTCCCTTAACTTGGCAAATTTCCCCTAATGAGGGCGATGTAACAGGATGACTACCCATCCCCTTGCAAGTTAAACTTGCGCAAGAACCTGCCAACCTCATTCCAAGGATTGGCAAAACTTTCTTGTGATCGAACCACAAGGCTATGCGACGTTGCAACTTGTTGCACAAGTGTCGCCTCCATTCCAAGAGATCATTTCACTTTTGAATGGTGTTTTCTGGTCAAGAATTATGATTAGACTCGAAGTAGGGTTTAGGGTGTCTTCTTACACAACGCAATCCTAATCGCACTAGACCGATAATGTTCGGTCCTAGGGATTCCAACTCAATCCAAGTTCTGGCATTAGGCCGAATGATCCTTAGGGTAGAAACCCTAGATCATTATTTCGTGTGCGTCCCATTGGCTCAACTTCCCGGGAAGGTGGGTAGGACCTTTGGGTTTGAGGACTTCGACTTGACGTCCAAGTACGATACTTGGCTACATCTCTAACGTGCCAAGTCTAGCTAGTACTTGGGATTTTTTATTGGAACGTCTAGTTATGCCTATACGAAACCCTAGCAGTCATGATACTACAAATAACTTGGGTAAATTGACCTACGTGTCTTATGACAAGGACAATTCTTTCCTAGAGATGATATACTTGATCTAAAGTAGGAAAATAGTTGCAAAATGTTACAATACATGTAAACATGTAATTTATTACTTCCACGCCCATAAGGTCCGCAATATCCCTATTCCCTTTTTGTTAAAGTCAAAAGGCAAGATGATTCGAAGGATAACTTACATAGGGTTTACTGGGATTTAGGTCAATGGAAACACCTACAATCTTGTGTCTAAGTATTTGCATTTCATGCTTTTATAAGCCATGCAATCATTCCTACATGTTACATAATGAAACGAAGTTTGTGAAAGTAAAAGTGCGACCCTTAGACACAACAACATCGTGGGTGAAGTTCATGGAATAATAAGGCAAGAGTCGATTTAATCTATTTGCAAGCATCATTCTCCATGCCATTTATAAGATCGGGGTTCTTTATCGTACTGTGAAATAGAATTTAATAAATCCCTCACGCGAATCATAACGAAGGGAGTTATTGACTAAATGCAGAATACTCCTTTCCTACATGACCAATGCACTTTAACAATAGTCCTAGGCCATATGTGGCTTCCACTTTGAAGATGCATGACGAGACAGTTTGCAACTAAGTTCACAAGGAGAATAAGTGCTTTTCATTCATAACTTTGTAGATGCATGATATGCACGGACCCTTTATCTATATTTTATCGAATGTACTATTAACACTACCCATGAATTAATGATAACGTCGTATGAATTTCCCTATGGAGTTAAGCGTATTTAAAACATCTCTTCATGTGGAGATATATTCATGGAACCTGGATTTGTGGATCCCCGGTGATATCCACGTGTAAGTCCGGGGAAGAACCTTCCGCAGGTGCGCCTTGCGTCTTCTTGGGAGCCATCGTTAGCGTGCTCACGGACTTCCGGTTTGCCTTTACCCTTACTCGTTCGGTGAGTCTTCTCCAACTGTTGCGAGCTCCTCAAACTTGTATGCCGGAGATCCCTTCCAAGGTGCGGATCCTTGAGAGTACCAGCCTCACAGGTTTTTGGGTATTGGAGGGCCCGGTTTTAAAACTGAAAAGCCGCATAGGACCAAGGCCTAGGGCCTTAACCTTAGAAGCTTCTTAAAGATACTTCTAAGATGCTTCTGACTGAACAAAAACAACGTGGAAAGGCTTCAATGATTGGGAGAAGAAAAACATTGTTGACGGGGGGTGATTCGGACGATGGCAGGGAGGGCGATTATGGCGGTGGCTGCAACAGCAGTAGTAGGCATGTGTGGTGGCGATCACCTCGACTGTAGGCGGCGGACCCTCTTCCTCTCTCCACGATCGAGCAGCACGGCGACGTTCCCCCCTTCGTTCCACCAGCACGGTCCCTCCCACTCTCTTCTCCGCTCTGGTCGTTAGCGCAGTAGCCTCATTTCTCCGTTCGTCTAATCCTCCCCTAGATCCTCCAGCACACAGCCTTCCCCTCTATCCTCCCCAACAATGGCGTAGCAGCAGCATCCGTTTTTCCTCCCTCCTCCTTCCCTCCTTAGAGGGAGTATATATAGGAAAAAGGGGGGGGGGGAGAGAAGGGCTCCCCCACGTGGCCCTTGCATGGGTTCCCCCTTCTCCATGGAGTCCACGACTCCCTCAAGTCCCATCTCTCCCACACTCCCTTTTCTCCAGTCGTGCATCGGCTGGGGAAAAAGGGATAAAATAAAAAAAAATTTGCCTTGAATATTCAAATTGCCCCTTCCAAGAGGGTGTTTATGTGAGACTTGCGGTTTCGAACTTTCGGGTTTGATTTACCAATGCGGAGGACCCCATTTCCCGCGTGCAGGTCACACATTACACCGCCGATAATTTCAATACGAGAGACATCCTTTGCACAAGGTTTACGTCGTGTGCGGGAAGTCAATATTCACGGGTGGGAATATTACAATTGTCCGACACTTGAGGACCCAAACTGTGTATATATTTTGGTGCAGATAGTATGTGAGTGCTCGTGCATACTTAGATATTACGTAGTTAGAAGACCGCGGGCTGGTTTCTCATAACAATGTGTGGATGAAGCTAAGTTGTCCATGTTTTGAGAAGAAGTACACGTGAAGGTGTATGAGACATCTTTTCGTTGTGACTACACGACGTAGCATAATTAAACATAGGGACACCGCACTTTTGGTAGCTGGGAGATATTGGATTTGCTTGAGGAGGATGGTGTACTTTTCATGGCCATTCGTGTGGTGCTTACCACGATTGATTGCGATGGTATTAATGCAGAGTGCAAGAGGGAATCAAGCGAATGGGTCAAGGTGATAAGTCTAAACATAGGAGAGACAAGCTCCCAGGGTATATCCTACCCTTGATGTGCCCTGAACAATTGTGGGTGATGCGAAAGGGCGAGGGGACTAGGGATGGGAGCTAGCCGACCAAGGTCACTAGACATGCCTAATTTGAGGACCCCTAGGTGCTGTGCTGTGATCGTGGGTGCTTCTTTTTTTTTTTTTTTGGGACTTGCATGAGTACAACCAGTGCAATATGTTGAGGCTATTAGCCTTTCAATGGGTTGGGAGATGTCGAGCTTCGAAGGCTGAGGAAATGGATATTACATTGATGATTGTGCCCTAGCCTTAGTGTTAGAGAAGCAGTTGTTGAGATGGGGAGATACATTTGAGATTTTGCAACCCTCTTTGGAACGTGCGATGTTGGTACAATTCAGGTAACAACTGCCATGAGTGCTCGGCGTATAGTGTAACTCGGAAAGAGAAAGTGGTTAAGATCATAAATTGGGCCATGCGACATGGGCGCTTGCAAGGGTGATTTTTGCTTTCGACAATGTGGCTTTATCGCGGCTCTTTGTGAGGTTGGTGGTTTTGCGGTGACTTGGGCATTGAACACATTGGCATGAAGACTTTCATTGTCCTGCATCCACTTGTCACTTCATGAGAGTATATGCAAGTCGCATGCATCAAGTACAATGAAAAGATGCAATCACGTCAAGATATTACTTTATCAAAATCCTATGATGCTGACTGCGATGCATATTCCAGTGCTTGTTAAAGATGTGACATATATTAGTAGTAGGTAAGGAAAGTGTATAGAGGTGGGGAGCCTGCCCCTTAACCATTTAAGAACAAAAAGTTATGGCAGGATAGCCTGTTAAGCAGCTTACATATCATAGGGGCTACTCTATTTGTACGAGGCAAGGTGAGTCCGGGTGGTTGGGCAATTGAGGTTGTGCCGGTGAGAGGCTCCTGTGAGGCTAGGCGAGGAAGATCTCAACCAGGACCTGAATGGTGTAGTCCCTGGTCGCAACTGTTTTCAGAATGCTTTTGAACAATGCATAAAATTCCTGCTTGTCTCGAGCTTCCCTCTCCTCTTTTGAGCACCTAGGGCTCAAGCTTCTGGGGAGGGCCCGCACGGCTAGGGTTGCCACTCCTTGGGCATTCCTTTGAGCTTTTGTTTTCCAGGCCTGGGGAGTTTTTGGCCTATGTTTGAGGCGGTGTCGCTTGGGGCCTCATTTCTTTGCATACCTTTTAAGGGTAGGTCTTCGACAGTAGATAGCGTCCTTGCAAGCTAGTTGTACTGGGTGCCCCATGTCGGCTATCATAGAGGGACCTGCAAAATGCAAACCAAGGATTAGGCCTTGAGGCAGGATAAAAGTATTTGCACGGAAGGGATTATACATTGGGTTATCAAGCGCATATGATGAGGAGGGGAGAGGTGAGGCATGCAGTGTTTGTTGTAGAGAGATGGCCCCTGTGATGTTGTTCATTTTGCCTCCATCCATTAGTAGATCTTGGCTTATGCTAAGTTGCGTGGATTGGTTGTCATGGAGTGGGGCAGGGCTTATCCTTGGAAGGATAGACCAGAAAGGGGAAAGGTATATAGAAAGGGATGGTGCCCCATCTATGCCATCAGAGCTGTTGGTCAGGGCTTCCTATGGTGGTAATGAGGGTTGCATGCCCTCCACTTGGAGGCGGGAATGGTCACATGACTTTTAAATGTGTGGTGAGAGGAGGACCTGAGGAGCTCAGCCTATCAAGCCCAACTCTTCTCCCTGCGCTTGACTATCATTGCTTGTGTGTGTTGATATTATCTATATAGAGTCACAAAATTCATTGTTTATTTATGTATATATTTATGAATCCATGTCACTTCATGAGGATAAAAATCAATTGTAGAATTCCGGCACATTGTACTGGAGTGTGGCACATGCATCCAGTACTCGTGGCAGCTTACTCAATAACGATAGATATTTTGCAATAGTGAGTAGCATGGCACCTTGTCCAAGTCTATTGGAAACATGTAACTCCTCCTCAGTGAGAACCTTATCAGTGAGAGAGTTCTCTTGGCTAGTTCTAGCTAAGTTCGTACCCCGAATGACAGTTAGCACTCAAAAGGAAGTTGGTGCCACATAGGTTGGTTCTCTTTGAGACTGCCATTTGGCCAATCGCTCCTCTGAGACTGTCATGATTTGGGCTCCTGGTTCGGCCATTGCAATACGGTTTTCAAATCATTGACTTTAACCCTCTGATTTTCACTTTAGTTGCTCTATCTCTAAGAGATTTGGTTGGTAGAGCACATTATTGAATGTTACAGTTAAGCGTAGTTCGTCGGCTTCCTCATCAGAGGTGAGTCACATGCGTTCATGCAGGAGCTTGACATAGTGCTCCTCAAGATGTTCTTGCTCTTCCCAGGATAGGGAAAATGGCAAGTATTCTTCAAGCTTCTCCCTAGGGAATGCACCCATGTCTGCCAGGATATAGACACGTGCAAACACTTTGAGCTTAGCATCCAACTCAGTTAAGCATTCTGCGACACTTCTATGTTCAATGAGGGCTTGCTCGGTTGCTATCTCATGCAAGGTTCTAGGAGTTTGCCTAGGCTTTAGCATAGCTGGGGGTTTAGGCCTAGATGAGAAAGATTGGTCAATGCTAGGATTGCTTATGCTCTCAGGGTTTCCATGTTTCTCTTGAGGCTTTGTAATTGCGTCATGGTTCTTCTTGGATGTGATTGGTACAAATTTGTCACCCTATTGTGACAGCGTTGTATCCACTCTTGATTGGTCAATGCGAGTTCTGTTGTGGGTGGATTGAGTGCTGCAAGCATCCATTGATGGTAATAGCTGCTTTGATTATTTAGAAAACAAGGATGTGTCTGAGGTTTCATCGCTATTAGGAGAGACATCAATGGGTTCATTGGTGGATGGACTTGATGCTTTATTCCTCAGCTCTTCGACACTCTTGGTTTCAATCTTCTTGGGGTCTAAAGCCACTTGCAACTACTGTTGTTGTTTTCGTTCTTTTCTCTTCTTTTTCTTAGGCAATTGAGGTGTATCCCTTGAAGACTTGGGACCTTGAACTAGGTCAGTCGTCGGTATGCTTGGCTTGGCCTCAGCATTCTCTTTCTCTAGTGTGTCCTCATGGGACGTAGCCCTGCCTACTGAATAGCCTCGCTAGGTTGTGAGGGTACTACTGCCTCTCTTTTTGGAGAGTCTAGCTCTTCAGCCAATTCCCTTCTATTTGAAACCTCTAGCCTAGGCTTTAGGCACTTTGGAAGTGCTGGAGTTGTCAAGGAAGTTGGTTGTGACACCTCCTCCATAGGTGAACTACTAAGGACATGTTTCACAAGGGGCATTGTCACAGCCAAGGGCTGTGACTGCTGTGATCCCTGATTGGAAGTAGTAGTAACTAAAATAGTGGACTGGCTACTATTGGTGGATTGCGGTGTCAAGTCCCTAAGGCGATCAGAAGTGGTCGTGTCTTTTGTCACACTTTGAGCATTCACTTATGTAGATTGAGCATGAGTTGATCTAGTCACATTAGGTTGCACATGCATACCCTTGGGCTGAGAGCTACGGGTGGTGCCATGTATCACCTCTTGTACATTTGGAAGCTTAGATGCAGATAGAGATTGGGATTGAGAAGCTACCCTTGACGACTGCTGTTGTGCTTCCTGAGTCTATTTGGGAAAAGAGGGTGTAGGAGATTTGAAACTCTCAGGTGGACTTGGCACTGGCTGAATGATTTGCTCGAAGATGTTAGACGATTGTGCCATTTTTTTTGTTGAGAAATCAACCTTCTTACGAGCAGTGTTGTGCCTCTCGTGCTCATTATCCTCTTGGGAAGTCAAAAGCTCCTTGAGCACTAGTGGTCTTTGTGCACGCTCGATGGTTACATCTGACATCTGCTAGTTTCTCTTAGATTTCCTCCCGTGCTTTATTGCTTTTGATGCAATCTGGCCTTTGGTTGATAGAGGTGGTTCAGCAGGGGGTTTTGGTACCCAAATCCATCGGTTACCTGCATAATACCCTTGAGCACGTAGCAACGCTTTGGATATCCATCTCAGCATTGTGTTGGTTCTCCATCGATGTTTTCGTCCATAAGGCTTGGGCTTCTTTTGGGGTCTTCTACGATATTTATAAGTCCAAAGCCTATCCTTGGCATTGGCTCTTGACCTTCTTGTTTCAGGCATGGCCTCACTCACTGGTTCTTATTGTTCAACTTGTGCTTGTATCAACTCTTCCAACAAGTCCTTGCTCTCGTTAGTAGGCTTGATTGTTATGTCAGCACCTTCCTTGCCTTTCCCTCGAGGTTCGATGAGGTCACCCTTGCTAAGGGTTGTGACTATCCTCACACCTAGTAGTGTTAGGTGTATCCTCTATGCTACATAGTTAGCCTCACACTTGGTCACCCTTTTGAAGGGTCTTCTTAGGAGGGTTTCCTTCCCGCAATTAGCACTATTTGGAGGAACATGAAATAGGATAGGCAAGCTTTCAGTTTCAATTGTCGCAAGGATTTTGCACTTCCCTATAAGTGCTTGTGGGTGTCCCCCGTAAGGGCTAAGAGTTGCATTAGTCGTTGTGAGCTTTGGTTGGCCTAGTAGGGTCCATGCTTCGGTCAAGATATTAAAGTTTTCTCCTTGATCAATCAGAGCATCGATAGTGTGCTCTCTTTTCATAGTGAGTTTGACCCTAAGATAAGTAGGCGGTACTATGTTTTCATCTTTCGGGTCTTGGCTCATAAATTCAAGCCTTATAAAAAATGCCTTTGGGTCCCCAACTGCACGACCATATGTGGATTCTCCACTGATGTCTTGGATCATCTGTGCAATGCTATTCAAGGTGCATCTATTATCTTACTATCATATCTAGTCATCTTCGCAGTTGTAGCTTGATGTTGCTGTTGAGATATCGAGCTCCACTCGTGATACGCCAGGGTGACCGTTGTATATTTATGTCACCGACTTGTCAGTTGCAGATGCGGTTGGTACACCGCCCATGAATAATAGCTACATGATAGCTATCCTTATCTACTCTAGTTCGTGGCTCAGTTAGTATGCCACCTTAGTTAGTTGAGTTTGGTTTGAGACCCATATATAGGGTTCTTCTATTTCTTTGTACTAGAGTTCTTTTGGCTTACACAACTAAGAAGAGGAAAACTGTTTGCAGTCTCCACCTTTGTGTGTATTCCCCCATTGTGCAAGCAAGAAAGCTACAAGTGAGACTCCTTCCTTCTCTCCCACAATCTTGACATGGTATCAGAGCCTTGTTCGTGGTAAGGAGCTCAAGAAAGCAAGCCAAGCTCGCGGTGGTCTGGTAAGGGAATTTGTTGCAGGAAATGAAGAAGAACCAGTTCTTCCTGATGTTCCCAATCAACAACAAATGCAGGCATTTAAAACATGGCATGAGAGAGCTAGGAAAGTTATGTATTGGCTGTCTATCAGTATTTCAGACTCTATGATTGTGCATATTCAGGATGCAAGTACGCCAAAGGAGGCATGGGATACTTTGTCAAAAATGTATAGCACAAATACGCAAGCCAGGAAAATGCAGCTCAAGCAAGAGTTGCATAATGTGCAAAGAGAAAGTATGAGCATCAACGACTACCACATGAAGGTGAAGAAGATTGCAGATGCACTTGCTTCCATTGGGTCGCCAGTGGAAGATGATGATTTAGTTTCCGTAACCTTGAATGGTCTAGGAAAGGATTATGCACAGTTTCGGACATCCATTTCAGTTCGTGAAAGATTTCCTGATTTTGAGGAGTTGATTGCTCTTCTAATTTCTGAGGAACAGAGAAATGGTGGTGCATCTTCTTCAGGAGGAACTTCAAAAGAAGCTGTCTTCTACTCAAATGCTGGAAGAGGTAGAGGCAGAGGTAGAGGAGGCCGATTTGGAGGCCGTGGCAGAAATCAGAATATGCAGCAAACTCAAGAAAACCAGTCCTATGGAGGAGGACGTGGTAACTCTAGAGGCAGGGGGAGCCAAAGAGGTCGTGGTGGATGGCAAAGAGGCCAAAATGCAAACAGTAATGTTGAATGCTACTACTGTGGTAAAATGGGTCATATGGCTAAAGACTGCTATAAAAAGCAGAATGACATCATGAATGGAAAACTGCAACAAGGGAATTATGCATCTTCTAGTAGACAGGGTGATGACAGAAATGAGCATTTGTTCATGGTGCAGCACATGAACAATTCTATGACAAGTGCAGAAGAAAGCAATGATGTATGGTATGTTGACTTAGGTGCATCAAACCACATGACAGGTCATGCAGAATGGATGGAGGATGCAAGGAAAATGGAAAAGCCAGGATTTGTGGAGACTGGTGATGATACTGCACATCCTATTGTGCAGATTGGAAAAATTCCCTTGTCTATGTAGGGTGGGAAAAAGAAATACCTGTCCGATGTATTTCATGTCCCGAATATCACCAAGAATCTGGTTTCAGTTGGTCAAATGGTTGAACAGGGCTTGCAGGTCAGATTTAATCCTCATGGATGCTTTGTTGAGGATATGAAAAATAAAGGTCGCTTGATAGCAAAAGGAAAGAAGAAGGGCAGAATGTTTACATTGGATGCAGACATGTCTGAATTGAGTGCAGCAATGTTTGCACATGGGACCGGTGTAGTTGTAGATATTGATATCTGGCATAAACGCATTGGTCATGTTAATGTACAACGACTTAAATCAATGCAGGCCCAAAATATTGTTGCAGGATTGCCCAAATTCAAGGTTGCAGAAATGCATAAGGTATGTGAAGCCTGTCAGTTTGGAAAACAGGCAAGGAAACCATTTCCTAGACATATTCAAGAGAGTGAGAAGCCATTGGAATTAATTCACTCTGATGTGTGGACAACTAAAGCTGCATCTCTTGGAGGCTGTCATTATTTTGTCAGTTTTATTGATGACTATAGCAGAAAAGTTTGGGTGTATTTTATGAAAAAGAAAAGTGAAGTTTTTGGGCATTTCAAAACTCTTAAAGCTATGGTTGAAAAAGAAACAGGCTTGCAGATAAAATGCCTAAGGTCAGATGGAGGGGGAGAGTACCTCTCAAATGAGTTTGCAAAGTTCTTGCAGGACCATGGCATAAAGCAGCAATATTCATGCAGTTATACCCCACAACAAAATGGAATTGCAGAAAGGAAAAATAGGCATATTGGAGAGGTATCTCGTGCCATGCTCAATGAAAAAGACTTGCCAGATTTTTATTGGGCTGAAGCAGTTGCTACAGCAGTCTACATAATGAACAGGACTCCCACTGCAGCAATACATGGAATGACTCCAGAGGAGAGGTATACTGGTAGGAAACCAGATATTTCTCATTTGAAAATTTTTGGTTGCATTGCCTATGTACATGTGCCAGATGAGCTGAGATCCAAGTTGGATCCAAAAGCTGAGAAGTGCATCTTTATTGGTTACTCTCTGCAGCAAAAAGGGTATAGATGCTATAACCCTTCTACTCGTAAGTTTACAGTGAGCAGAGATGTTGTTTTTGATGAGATGAGTAGCTGGTATAAACCAGTAAATGTGATTGATGATGAAGATGCACAAAATGGTAATGCTACACAGAATTCACAGCAGCAGTCACAAAATATTAGTGGACCTGGAGCGTCCTCTAGCAGTGGTTCACATTCTTCGCCATGGACAGGCAGATTGAGATCAGGAGAATCTTCTCAAAGCAATGCAGATAGTGGTATGCAGGTATCACGAAAAGGAAAAAAGAAGGTTGATCAGCCCATGTTTGATGTGAATGCAGGTCACTCTTATGTGGATGGTGAATCCCGTGGCTCAGAACAGAGCATTGATGATGAGTTGGGTATCCCCTCTATTGTTACACCTGGAGTAAGGAAGACCAGGGATGTTTTGAGGGCACCTGGGAGTGAACCCACTTTGCGCAGGTCTACCAGAGTTAGGTATCCTGTGGATAGGCTGAAATATGATGGATTTACAGCCATTCACTATGCATATATGGTCAAAGTGATACAGGAACCAGAACCCACTTCTTTTGAGCAAGCCATGGGAAAAGAAAAATGGGAGAAAGCCATGGATGAAGAAATGGATGCCTTGGAAGCAAATACTACATGGGAATTGGTACCTTTGCCTAAAGGTAAAAATGCAATTGGCTGTAAGTGGGTTTATAAGGTGAAGCACAATGCTGATGGTTCTGTGAACAGATACAAGGCAAGATTAGTAGTCAAGGGGTATGCACAAACATATGGCATTGACTATGAAGAAACATTTAGTCCGGTTGCAAGGATGGCAACCGTAAGAGCAGTCATTGCTATGGCTACATCAAAGGGATGGTCTTTACATCAGATGGATGTAAAGAATGCCTTCTTGCATGGTGATTTGCAAGAAGAGGTATATATGGAGCAGCCACCAGGTTATGTGCATGCTGTTCATCCTGAGTTTGTTTGCAGGTTGAAGAAAGCCTTGTATGGCTTGAAGCAAGCACCTAGAGCATGGTCTGACAAGATAGGACAGTATCTTGTCACTATTGGCTTTCAGATTTCCAAGGCAGATTTCTCACTTTATGTGAGAAAAACAGAGAAAGGTATTATGCTACTTGTCATTTATGTTGATGATTTGATTATGACAGGTGACAGTGATGAAGATATCCTTCATGTGAAAATGCTATTGAAGCAGAAGTTTGAGATGAAGGATTTGGGAGAGCTGCGTTATTTCTTGGGCATTGAGGTGATTAGATCACCAAGTGGGATACAGCTCTTGCAGAGGCAATATGGATTGGACATGCTGTCCAAATATGGGATGACAGGCTGTAAGCCTATTTCAGTTCCTTTGGAGCAGAATGTGAAGCTGAGCGCAGATGCAGGTGAGCTTCTGGAAGACCCTACTATGTACAGACGCATAGTAGGAAGCTTGATTTATATGACTATTACCAGGCCAGATTTGAGCTATGCTGTTGGATTGGTAAGTCAGTTTATGCAGGCTCCAAGGAAGCCACATTTGGATGCGGCTAGACGCATACTTAGGTATGTGAAGTCCACATTGCAGTATGGACTATTTTATGAGACTGGGGTTCAGATACAGTTGCATGGATACACTGATGCTGATTGGGCTGGTAGTATTTCTGATAGACGATCTACCAGTGGATATGTATTCTCTTTTGGGAGTGCTGCAGTCACTTGGAGCAGCAAGAAACAGCCTACAGTTGCCTTGTCGAGCACAGAGGCTGAGTACAGGGGTGCAGCAATGGCTGCATGTGAGGTAGCTTGGTTGCATAAGCTACTTTATGATATGCATCAGTCTACAGATGGGCCAGTTGTCATTTATTGTGACAACATGAGTAGTATACACTTGGCAAATAACCCAGTCTATCATGCTAGAACAAAGCACATTGAGGTGCATTATCACTATGTGCGAGAGAGGGTTTTACTAGGTCTTATTGATCTAGTTTATGTCAGCACAGAGGATCAGGTAGCTGACATATTCACGAAGGCATTGGGCGCAGAGAAGCTGCGCAAGTTCAGAGACCTGCTTGGTGTGCAGGAATTGGGATTGAGCTCGAGGGGGAGTGTTGAGATATCGAGCTCCACTCGTGATACGCCAGGGTGACCGTTGTATATTTATGTCACCGACTTGTCAGTTGCAGATGCGGTTGGTACACCGCCCATGAATAATAGCTACATGATAGCTATCCTTATCTACTCTAGTTCGTGGCTCAGTTAGTATGCCACCTTAGTTAGTTGAGTTTGGTTTGAGACCCATATATAGGGTTCTTCTATTTCTTTGTACTAGAGTTCTTTTGGCTTACACAACTAAGAAGAGGAAAACTGTTTGCAGCCTCCACCTTTGTGTGTATTCCCCCATTGTGCAAGCAAGAAAGCTACAAGTGAGACTCCTTCCTTCTCTCCCACAATCTTGACAGTTGCTGATTTCCGCTTTGACTAGATGTAGTCCGAATGCAACCCATATGTGTTTTTGTAGTGTGGCCTTTTTGCCATTGTTGGCTAGATTGGCCCATTGAGGTTCTAGGGTCTCTGTTTGTCTTTGTTCGGGTATGGGCTTTTGGTTGCTCTTTTGCAAGTGAGAATCCATGTCTGTGGAGAGCCATTACTACACTAGGGTCTAATTTGGAGGACTTGTCACACATCACGTGTTTTCTCTCCAACCTACTTGGGGGAGGTGCGGAGGGGGCAGAGCCCCCGCTGTGGGGGTCTGGGGGGGGCAGTCCCCCCAGCCCGCAGGGCCGTTACGGTAAATGCCATGTGCAATTTGAAGGACCACTTATAGCCAAGTTTTGAACTACTTACTCTAGATTTCAGCCCAGTGATAGATCTATGATGTGGTTTCGGCTCTGTATGGTCTCTCGGTCAGTTTTAGGGTCTATATGTTAAAATTTGAAAAAATCCAAATTCGGCCCAACAGGTCCAAATCGCAGGGGCCGAATGCCTGATTCGGCCCATCTGAGGGCCATGTAGAAAGGGCCGATTGTAATTGGTCCAAATGTCGAATTCGGCCTGTCCGAGTCAGGTTGTCCAAGGGCCGAGTGGCGGAGTGGATCGAGGGCGGCGTCAAGTGGGCTGAGGGGCCGAGTCAGGTGAATTCAGCTAGGCCAAATGTCAACTTGTCTGAGTGGGGTTGGGCCAAGTCGGCAGGGCCGAGGGCCGAATTTCAAAGTTGGTCCGAATGCTTTACTCAACGGGCCAAGTGAAAGGCGCCCGAGTGTAGTAGGCCAAATGGCCGAGCAGTCTAAGGGCCAAATGGTTGAGCGGTTCGAGGGCTGATTCTGGGATTCGGCCCAGAATCACCGTCACTCGGACGGGCCGAGTGCGACACAATTTTTTCCAGACTTCAAAGAATTTGTCGTATCGAGAGATTGAGGGCTTCCTACTTGCTGAGCACCGCCGGATCCAACTTTCTCATGTAGGGGAAGATGTGGAATTACCTAGGCTGGGCAAATAACTCCTAGATGGGCAGATCGAAGTGGATCCACGGGACAAAGTCTCCCTCTCTCCTGTTCTCCTAAAACCGTGCAATGCACAATGTGGCCTTTCTTGCCACTCCTGCCCCTTATCACCCTGCCTAGGCCTGTACTCACCTTAGTCTTGCGTCCCTTACTAACATTTAACCCAAAATTTCATTTTTTGCCCTTCTCTTCCCTATTTTAGCCTATTGTACAGCAATAGAAAACCCTAATGTTTGCTCCAATATTTTGCTTCTATCCTTTTTAAATACAAGAAAAAATCATAAGGAAAATACCTACACTACTCCATCATACTTCCCCAAGTCCAAAACAACAAAGATCTACTTGCTAAGGAGATCGAATACCTCTTCAAACTCCCTCGCTTCCTACCTATCTACCTCAAGCACTGGTTCAGGGAAAACCCTATTTCAATGCTCGATTCAAAGCGCGCAAGCGCTCAAGGCTTGAATTCGTAGGTCCCGGCAATGGAACCAAAATGTAGAGGGAGCTCACGCTCGACCGCCAAGACCCATGGACCGCTTATTGTTTCAAGCATTTCAAGCCAAGCACTAATGGCTACCTCTCACATAGCCGACGCGCCATCCATATCTACGGGTGTAGTGAGATTACCTCCATGCCGATTGAGTTACCTCCTCTCATGCGCACTCCAGTAGCTCCACGATCCAAGTGCAAGCTTCAAGCAAGATCCATCCTCAAGCTCCATGCTCCAAGCTCCATTGCCACGAGCAAGAGAAGAGAAGAGAAGAGAAGAGAAGAGAAGAGAAGAGAAGAGAAGAGAAGAGAAGAGAAGAGAAGAGAAGAGAAGATGGAGAGCTTCTCCTCCCCGGTCCCTCACTCTCACACACTCACTCCCTCAAACTCTCACACTCCCTCTCTCAAGCACAAGCTCAAGAAAGAAAGAAGAAGAAGAAGAAGAAGAAGAAGAAGAAGAAGAAGAAGAAGAGAGCCCCTTTTGTCCACACACAAGAATGAACTTCTCATTCACTTTTTAACTTTATATACAAAACCCTAAATCTCTTTTGGGCGGTCATCCCCTTATTTCCTTTTTAACATGGCCGGCCATGGTCTAGGCCCTTTTCTCCCATTGTCCTCCTATCTTCTTATCTTCCTTCCTACCACCCATCTACCTTTACAAATTGCACAAGTGAGAGCCCAACACTCTTTAAATTAAATCATGATGTGCTTGCACTCTTTTACAAAATTATTGACTTGTGCTTTTTCTTGTGCACCTTTTTCATTTATTTAGAACTTTTATGCAATTCTTGTGCTTCCATATTTTTTGGTGCACCTTTGTCTTACATTTCACTTTTGCCTTGGCCTTTTTCTTCTGCTTTAGATTTTCCAGATCTTTCACCTTGTTCGTCTGACAGTTAACATGCACCCTCTCTCCCAAAAACCATGGCACAACCCCTAAATCGAGCCTCCACTCTGCCACAACATGGTATATACACACATACCTCTCTCCTTCCAACCCTCTTTTCTCAAAAACCCTGCTCCACCCAACCCTAAAAAAACCCACTCTCTCAGGACATGGCACAACTTCCCTAAGAACCCCGCTCCACCCTGTTAGAAATAGGCTTTTCAACTAGGCTCATGTGAATGCCCCTCTATTTGGTGGAGAAAGGGAGATGTATTTACACCCATAAGAGAATGTTAGGTGAACCTACATTATGTGTTGTGAGATCATCAATGAGGTTAGCAAAAGATTCTTGTATCAGCCTATATAAGAGGCTCATTCTCTTTGTAACAAGACACGCTAGATCAATATGATCTCCACTCAACCCCAAAGAACCCCACACCGCATCACAATATGGCACACCCACCCCCCCTCCTTCACAATAACCCTCCTCCATCCAATCACCAAAAACCCCACTTCCCCAACATAGCGGCTTTTTGAAGATGGGCGTTTGTTGGCTATAGCTCCAAATCCCAAGGTTATCGCTTGTTTGATCCAGTGAAGTGGAATGTCTATACAAGCTGATATGTACGGTTCGTGGAAGTTTTGGCCCTAGAGGTGGGTGAGGAGAGCCTTGTACTTGGAGATCTGAGCCCTGGAGATAGTTGCTTTGGAGTCAGAGCCTCTTGGAGGAGATTCTTCTTCTTTTATAATAATTTATAGAAAATCATTTAGACAATATCATGAAATAATCAATGTATTAAATAAACAAAAAATTGCAGAGGAAAATATATACTAGACCTGCATAAATTAGGTGCGTAGTAATATAATTCGATGTCTAAAAGATGAAAGAAAAATTGCA
This sequence comes from Lygodium microphyllum, assembly GCF_053477565.2. Taxonomy (NCBI): domain Eukaryota; kingdom Viridiplantae; phylum Streptophyta; class Polypodiopsida; order Schizaeales; family Lygodiaceae; genus Lygodium; species Lygodium microphyllum. The sequence goes on along the minus strand of NC_141150.1, from coordinate 114,062,924 downwards.
CTTATGATTTTTGCATTGCCATGAATAAGGTGGGACCTTAAAAGAGAAACCATAGATTTGGGTGGGCTGCTTCCTATGCTAAAAACACTTGTTGTTGTTTCCTTTTATTTGTGCATGCATTGATGGTTGCACAGGAAAGATTGATTGTGCTTGTAGTAGTTAGATCTGATTCTAAATATATAATCAGGATAATAATAGGAAAGATCGCGCTATGCCTCCCCCATGGCTAGATGTGGAACCCTGCTCCAAGAGCGATTATTTTGTACCACCTCAAGAAGATTTGGACCTGCCTTGGTCTCTCAGGGAGGAATCTATTAGGCAGGAGGAGACGAGAGTGCTAGGGGGGCTCTGGCTGTAAATCTCTCAATCGCTCCTAGGAACTGCCTAACCCTCACACGAATCATGATGGGATCCTGGAGTCTCTGGTACTAGTGAAGGGACGGAAATGTTGGAGGGTTTATTTTCTTCTGCACACAGACTAAAGGGATTTTCTAGTGAATGGAGGTTTATCCTCTACGTAGGCACAAGGAAAAAATCATTGTAAATACTTTGCAAAATAATAAATAAATATAATAAATTAGCAAAATAATAACTTTGCGAACCAAGGGTAACTACAATCGCTCTAGTCAGATGAGAAGTGGGACACCTCCGATGAAGCTACTTGATGCATCGAGACCTCAATTGTCAAATTAGGACCTCGAGCTTATAGGTTGATCTTCGTGGGGATGACCATTACCTTCTCTTATGGGGTGGAATCTTGGAAGACTAGAGGATAGACCTCATGCATTCTCGCTAGTGTTGGGCGAAGCCATCTAGGATAGTTCCCCGATGGACCACTAAAACATGCTGCTAGGGAATTGTTATGTAGGAATGTGACATGAGGTGCCATTGGAATGCAAGCATGATCATATCGGGCATTAGTAGACTAGCCAAGTTACACTAGGTATGTTGTGCTAAATCTTTTGCCTTTTCATAGATGGAGCAGTAGTAGTTGCTCTTCTTTAGATTTCTTGGAGAAAATGGTTTATAAGCACTAAGTCTAAAGGGATATGCACTCCTTTTGTGCATGCAGGCTATATAATGAAGCAAGAGGTTTTATGTGAGGTGGTTAGTTGTCGAGTAGGCTCACAATTTCTTATTCATGGGTGTTTTTGATCAAATTGAGGAAATCTCTATTTTTTGCTTGGGTTGATAAACCATGGTAGCCCTAGTATATTGTTGGGTATCAACGCTTGCAGTTCTAGTGTGATGAGTTTTGGAGTCTTGCGGATGGAGCATTTTCAGTAGGGTTAGCCAATGACTCTTGATTTGTAGTACTGGGCCTACTGCTGCGATGGATCTTAAGTGTGGGTGTGCATGTGGATCTACTGTAATATTTCCACAACAAAATATTAATGACTCTTGATCTCGCGCAAAAGTGGTTCAAAGTAGTCTCCTGCACAACAGAAAAACCTTGGGCTAAGTGCTTCTTCTTCGTGCACTAACAAACTCCAGCCCGCGTTGTGCATAAGAGATCCGTGGCTCGAAACCACAAGCCACCATAGGAACACCCATTCATGGAAAAAAAAGGGATAAATTTTGCAATTTTTTTAATGTATTAACTCCCTCCCCTTCACCCGTTGCATGGCGGGGAGAGGGAGTATGTGTGGAGCTTGAGTGGTGGAGGGGGATGGGGAGGAGGCATGCAACCTGCCACTTGTGTGGCTACCCCCCTCCCCCCCCCCCCTTCAGCCTATAAGAACCCCCCCTCCCAAGCTTGAGGAGACAGGGGAGCAAGGAGATCGTGCTGTGCTGCCCGTCGTGGAGGAAGTTGCCCACCGCCAGTCTGCTGCCGCCGCCGCCTTGGTCATGCTGCCAGGCTGCTACGCCCCCATCATCATCATCACCTCCCTCATCGTCATCTTCACAATCATCTCCCCATCCACGTCATCTCCCTCTGTTACAGAAGCTTGGAAGCTTCTAATTGAAGCTTCCCTAGGCATAGTTCACCCGTGCCTCTTGGGTTTTTCAAAATCGTGACTCCAAGCCCAATTCCAGTGCGGAAGAGGAGAATCTTGGGTGAGTGACTTCGAAATGCGTAAGAAAGCCAAGGGGGAGTTCACTGAGATGAAAGCTACTGCATCAATGGCTCCGAAGCAAAAGTCGAGAGGAGCACACGCGGGAGCTTCCGCCCAAAGTACGAGAGTGGAAAACGCCCTGATAATGAATGCCCAGGTTTCGAATATTATTCCTGCATGGAAAGGATGCATAAAGTATGTTTTAATTCACGTAGTTGAGGGAGGGGCCGCAGGCTACTGGACGGAGGAAGGAAAGGACAGAAGAGGAAGAAAATGCTACCGCCCTGCAGTCTGTGGAGGGAGGGAGGGATACGCCACCTCGTCGTCATTCTGCCACACGAGGGTTGCCCTCTCAGCTCCGTCGCCTCTGCAGACTACTACCCCCCCGTCGTCACCGTCCCCATTTCCTGCCACCGCCTTGAAGTGATTTCCCTTCCCTCCACGTGGCTGCACACAGATACTTCTTGAGAAGCTTCTAAGGGGGGGGGTCATCTAAGCCCCCCTTCCTATACCTTCATTAATCCTTTCACCCCTCTCCTGGTTTTATCCCCTTAGAATCCTTTCACCCCCCTCCCGGTTTTATCCCCTTAGAATCCTTTCACCCCCCTCCTGGTTTTATCCCCTTAGAATCCTTTCACCCTCCGCGGTCTGAAATCCTTAACCCCTTCCCATGGGGCCATTAAACCTTCCTGTGGAGCCCCCATAAAACCCTTCCCATGGATGGAATCCCCAAAAAGAACTAAGGCTTGAAAAGCCTTATTACCCTTTTCCCCCGTGCTATAAGCCTTTCACCCCGGGTTAAAATCCCTAAAAACCTTTACTACTCCGTGTCCCAAAACCTCTCCAAAAATCCCCCTTCCTATACCTTTTATCCCAAGCCCAAAGATCTCCCAAGGCCCCCTCATAGGTTTTTTTATGAAACCACACTCATACACACCATTTTCACCGCTTATAAATCCCCATAGGGCATTTTCTTTTTAGGCTTTATAAACCTTTCCCTCCTGAAGAAGCTAAGACCTTAAAGGTCTTATTACCCCCTTCTTGTGGTCAATTCCTTAACGGCTCCTTGCCTCGAAAGAGAGAAGAAGAGTATTGAAGCGGCGGTGGAATTCCGAAAAGGAGTGTAAAGCTGCCTTCACGTTCGAAGGATTACAACTGCCATGCCGCCTAAGAAAGTCCAAGGAGTAGCTGCAGGAGGGTCATCTCCCAGTATCCATGTGGATATCTCACCCCAAAACCAGGTTTCTCCTTCTTGGTTTTATATCGGTTTTAATTCAATCATGCAAGATGAATTGTTAGGGACAAGATATATTTTGTCCTAGTATTTACGATGAAGGAATTTAGATTAATTGAACATGTAAAAATGGATAAAGTATAAAACATAGTTTTCCTTCAAATAGCATTATGCATTGAAATGAATTACGAGTAAGATTATCTACCCACTATAGTAGTATATTTCAGTTAAATCTTGAAGGTATAAAAACTGCATCTTGCACCATTAACCCCTATTCTTTTTACAACGAATCCTCATAAAAGGTGAAATTTATGAAAGGTTTCTTACGTTGCTTAAACTCTAGGAAGTTATCATTGCTAACTGCATATCCTAGCAAGGAAAAGATTGTTTATTTGGCGTGAGTTTTGTTCGCAAGGAAAAAGTAAGATTAATTGAATTTACCTAACCACAAAGCAATATAGTTTAGGACTGAAAAATCAATTGTCACATAGATAACAAATCGTGCCGAGGTGATCTCGATATTACCTTCTAAAAGTTAACCGAGTTAATATAAACTTAGAATTACCCATGCTGCGAAATATGCATTGGGAATGATTTAAAATCCAAGAAATGTTTATACTTTAAATACTTGCCCACCTTCCCTGATTGTAGGGTCAATAAATCGTTAACGTAAAAGAACTAGGGTTTGTCCCCGAGGTTCTTAAAGAAAATAATAAAAGGAGACCTTAGGTCTGACAAACGTTAGCTTAAAGAAACTGAAACGGATTGTTTTATCGCATATTACAATGCAGGACTTGCACAGCAAGTATGAAGTCATAGGGTCTTGTGATTGATTCACAAGAGGAAAGGTTAAATACCCTCAACAAGGATGGCGGATCCTTACACAAGTTATCTTGCAAAAGGATGTATTCTCTGATATCCTTCTAAGTAAGGAAGGTTAAAAACCGGAAACTAAAGTATCCAATGAACTTTAGGGTTGACCAAGTTGGGTTAATAGAGTACGCCCTAACCCAGAATATAAAAGATCTTGCCAAGTTGCAAGGTACCCCGGATCAAGTGCTAGATGCATTCAAAAGGAAAGATTCCTTCCTTAGCAGCTTGCCAACAACAAGATCGGTTAATGGAAATGTTTATGCTTGCTAGAGATTTTAGAGCACTGTTTGATTTATGAATTACAAATTAAATGAATATCTATACTTTAGGTTGAAGGCCTGAAGGGAGAGGCAACTTCAGTTACCCCCGACTGCCTACCTGACCCTAACCAAGAGGGTGACCGCGCCGGGAACGTGGACCGAACCCTCGCGATAGGTCTCTTCGTTGAGCTCTACTTGGAGTAGGAGGACGCTTGGGTGCCAGGGGGGGCTTTGGCCGTAAACCCCTCGCCTTTCGGGCCCTGCACAAGAGGCTAACGTGACTCGGGATTGGATCTCGAGGCCCGCATACTAGTCTATGGGTGGGAACTTGGAATAGTGATCCCTGTGGGTTAGTGGATAGCCTTCGGGCGGATTATGGACAAGCCTACGGGCAAAACTCCTTGTATTTCAAAGATAAATATGATGATATATTAATAAAGAACTTGTTTGATATTTTTTTTCTATGTCATGTGATAAGATTACGTGAAGGAACCAGTGCTTAACAGTTTAATTAAAGAAGTTGATTATTACATGTCCAACTAACGTCTTAGATAATTACCTAACTAAAACAAATTGAGGAAAGTGCGGAGGATGGGCCATGGGTCCGTCCTATGGTTGGGTGGTCCCGGTCGGCCGGGAACTTTTCTCAAATCTGGAAGAATAGGAGGATGATTGTCAAAGGACACGAACAACGAAAGCGTTGACCTAGAGTTATGTCTTAACCGATTTACGTTGTTTTAGGGGAATGGAATGGGACTATGCCTTATGGCAGAGAGGTTGAGCTTTGCATCCCTCTCGTTTTCCATTCTCCTTGAACCAAGTGCAGCGTGAATCCGCTTCGGACCTGGCGTTTCTGCGTAAAGTAGTTTGCTTGGGTCCGATGCTAGTTGCTGTTAGGAAATGACCAATCAGGAGAAACCCTAATTCCGGTCGATCCTAAGTGGGAACGGCCAGAATACTTCCGCTACATGGCAGACGAGGAAAGCCCTAGATCGCAAATCCTGTAACATTCCATGGGAGTACCGGGCAGAGCTTTCTAGATATCCTTTCCGATGGACTGCTAAGACGTTTCCTGGATGATACTAGTGGACACGTTACAGTTGGTATCAGAGCCGACCAATAATGGAATTGTTTTTATGAAATCTCAATGAAATGAAGTAAAGAAATTGTTGCTGTCCAAACATTTCCTTACCTTCAATGCTGTCTTGCAGAATTACGAAGCGTCGAACAAGTTCTTGGTATTTCGAGTCATGTTTATGACTGCAATGCATTCTCCGCTTTATAGACAAAGAATTGGAATGATGAACATCCTGGAGCAGATCTATAATCCATCACCTTTATACATGGAACGAAGATGGACGGATGCTTCAGGAATCTACTATATAGCCGCCCACTGGTTTGCTTATCTACAGACCAACCTAAAGAGGATCAAGTGGTTGGAAGATCTGAAAGTCGTGAAGCTGTTCGTTTTTGTGGAAGCTCACGTAAATTCGATTTTACATATTCGAGGTCGGAGGGTTGAGATGAACTCATATGTATATGAGGAAGTAACTCATGTAATCCCTGCCGACAGGATTAAATTGTTGGGCCACCATGAGAAGTATGGATTCCAACGGAAAGGATATCCTGAACTTCCAATGACTTATCGATTCCTGAAGCTCCATGACCCAAAACCCTACTATTACACAGTTCCTGTAGATAAATGCAATACAACGTTGTTCTCCCCAAACTAAATGTAACAATTGGATTATCGTCACATGAAACGTTGTATTCGAAAGGGCTATGCCCATATAAATACAAATAAAGACTTCTTTTTATCAATGTCTGGCTGTGCATAAGAGTTGATAAAAAGTTAAGTAGCTACATTGTTTACGAGATAGCTGAATTAAAGATGTAATATAAGCTAACAATGATTATCGTATAATAACGTTAAGAAAACCTTTAAAACCAGGCACAACCCCAGGTATAGGTTCCAAATTCGCCTCCTACATCAAGTATTGCTGTGATCCAGGAGAAGAAGTTCCTTCTCAAGCAAATCAAGCCACCCGAGTTTGATAGTAGAGGTAGATTTGTCCAAACTGATGCTGAAATTTGGATTGAATCCATGGAGGATTACTTCAAAGCAGCCGGTACTGCACCTGCCAATCAGGCTATGCTCGCCAAGTTAAAGCTCACCGGTGAAGCCAGACTTTGGTGGAAGCAATCGTGCAGGGATCAGGGGATCGCAGAGGGTTCCGTTACCTGGGAGAAGCTGAAGAAAGCCATGCAGGGAAGATACTTACCACTTGCATATCGCACGCATAAAATGAACGAGTTCTACGAGCTAAAACAGCTAGGACTCACTCTTGACGCATACTACTCTAAATTCGTCTCACTTTTAAAGTATGTGCCACAGATGGACATGACACATCACGCGTCCAAATTTTGTGCGAGTTTAAATCCACCCGTAAATACCTGTCTTGAATCTATGCGTCCATCAGATCTTCAGGATGCACTCATTCGAGCGGCGCCTATAATTCAGGAGGTGCAAGCTAGACCAAGGGGTAACAAAACTTGGTCTTAGAATGACTCGAACAGAGGTGCATTCAGACCTCAAATGAAGAGAGTTCAAGGTCATAATCAGGGACAAAGAAAGAAAGCAAGGACAAATAACATCAACAACTTTGTTCCTACTCAAAGTAATGGCCAAAACCTTCGTTGTTTCCACTGCAACGAACCCGGTCACTTCAAGAGGCAATGTCCCAATCTTGGTGGAGGACATCGCCAAGCGCCTTTCCAAGAAACAGGCCGTGGTCAAGGAGCCGCTACCCGAGGAAGAGGAAGAACCGCCTGCATTGCCAATAGGCAAATGTGCGAAGAAGAAGAAGAGGAAGATCCGACCATGGAAGCAAAATTCGAAAGAGCGACAGTCCATGCCGCTTTACACAAGAAAGGGCCGAATCGCTAGTTCTCGGTGATTCAGACACCATCGGACTATCAAGGTAAAGGTTTCAAAACCTTGATTGATTGTGGCAGTACACATTCCTTTATCTCACCAGCATGTGCAAAAAGATTAGGAATAGCCACAGTAGAAGCACCTACCCTGCTTGTGGAATTGGCAAATGGTCGTGAGGTTACTTGTACCAGGCAAACTGCTAAGGTGGAATTCTTTCTGGGAGAAAAGAAAACTTCGGTTAAATTTAGAGTCATGAATTTAGGTATCCATAAGTGTCTACTCGGAATGGATTGGCTTAAGCCTAACGATGCCCACATTCACTATGGAAAGGGTCAAGTTTCCTTTCGAAACTCTGAAAGGGAATTAGTCAGAACTCAAGGTGAGGCAGGAGTGCCAAGAATCCAATTGGCCAAAGTGTCTCAGATCATAAAAGGAGTCAGAAAAGGATTACCTGTTTACTTGATCAAAATCAACAAATTAGATCAAAAGCAAGAACCTCATGAAGGACCTTCTTGGCTAAAGGAATACGCGGATGTATTCCCTGAAGAGTTGACTGAGCTTCCGCCTCAAAGAGAAGTGGATCATGAGATTAGGTTAGTACCTGAAGCTGCACCAATTGCAAAGAGGCCTTATAGAATGTCCATACCAGAAGCAATTGAGTTGAAGGAACAACTCAAGCAACTGCTAGATCAGGGCTACATCCGGCCTAGCAATTCACCGTGGGGAGCTCCACTACTATTCTAGAAAAAGAAAGATGGGACACTTCAACTATGTATTGATTACCGAGGGTTGAATCAATCAACAGTCAAGAACAAGTATCCTATTCCTAGAATAGATGAGCTTCTTGATCGTCTTCAGGGTGCAAAGATCTTCTCCAAGATTGATCTCAGGTCAAGTTACTATCAGATAAGGATCAAGGAAGAAGATATCCCAAAGATGGCCTTCAATACAAGATATGGGCACTTTGAGTTCCTGGTTATGTCATTCGGGCTTATGAATGCACTTGCCACCTTCAATAGGTTAATGCAGGATATCTTTAGGCCATATCTTGATGATTTCGTGCTTGTCTTCTTCGATGACACTTTACTCTATTCTAAACAGGAAGAAGATCATAAACCTCAACTTTGGATTGTCCTTGAGACAATGAGGTCACATAAGCTGTATGCAAAAATGAAGAAGTGTGCATTCTTCAAGCGTCAGATTGAATATCTGGGATTCATAGTATCATCAGAAGGAATATCAGTAGACCCAGCCAAGGTCAAAGATGTGCTTGAGTGGCCAACACCAGTATCCGTCAAAGAGATATGTAGCTTTCTTGGATTGACAGGATGGTATAGGGTCTTCATAAAAAACCATGCTTTGATTGCAACACCTCTGACGGATTTACTAAAGAAGCAAACTTCCATTACATGGTCAACTCCTGAACAAAATAGCTTCGACAGATTGAAGAAAATTTTGGTATCAGCACCTATTCTAAAACTTCCAGACCTCAATAAGGAGTTCGAGGTAGTAACTGATGCTAGCATTCTTGCCTTGGGGTGTGTACTTATGCAGGAAGGTCATTCAGTAGCATACTCTTCAAGGAAATTGAAGAACCATGAAAAGAATTATGCTACGCATGATCTGGAATTGCTAGCTGTCATCCATGCTCTAAAGCTTTGGAGACACTACCTGTTGGGTAACAAGTTTACTCTAGTTAGCGACCATAAGAGTCTCAAATGGATCTTTACCCAGAACGAGCCCAACATGAGGCAAAGTCGGTGGATTGAAGTGTTGGAGGAATATGATTTTGAAATCAAATAGCAACTAGGGAAAGAGAATGTAGTTGCCGATGCACTTAGTCGCAAGGCATTCCTAAATTCCCTAATCTTGCAGAATCTATCAACGGTCAGATCTCCAGCTACAAAGGTATCTATGCCAAACAACCCTATACTTGAGTTAGCTAGGGAAGAAGCATGCCATGATTTGGCCTACCAATCAATGCTAAAGGAGATCTCTATTAAGGATCAAAATCAAAAGTTGCAAGCTAAGTATCAGGAATTTTCCATTGATAATGGACTTGTCTACTATAGAACAAGGCTATGTATACCACCAAGCCAGTCACTTAAGCAGAAGATAATGTGGGAAGCTCATGATTCTCCTTTCGCAGGACATCCTGGCTATGCTAAGACTCTTAATGCAGTTAGGAAGAGCTACCATTGGGAGAGGCTCAAAGGTGACGTTCTCAAATATGTCACTAAGTGTTTGTCTTGCCAACGTATCAAAGCCAAACATATAATGATGCCAGGGGCTCCTCCTTGAACACCACATCACGGATCGCGATGATATTCTTTGCCTCTTGGTCATATAATTTGTAAGCCTTCTGCTCATCACTATAACCCAAGAAGATACATTTTTTGCTTTTTGGTTGTAACTTGTTTCTCTTCTCATCTGGAACATGTGCATAACATTCACATCCAAAAATTCTGAAATGTGAGACAGATGGTTTCTTACTAGTGTAAGCCTCATGAGGTGGTTTTCCCTTAAGAGCCTTTGTATAGCTCCGATTTAGAATGTAGTCTGCAGTATTAAGAGCTTCAGCCCAAAAATGGTTAGGCAATCCCTTGCCCTTTAGCATACATCTTGCCATCTCCACAATGGTGCGATTCTTGCATTCCACAACACTGTTCTGCTGAAGTGTGTGAGGCGTCATCAATTGACGCTTGATCCCTTTGCTCTTGCAAAAGCCTTCAAACTCCTTTGAGTTGAACTCACCACCACCATCAGTTCTAAATTTCTTCACACTTTTCCCTGTTTCATTCTCAATAAGTATTAGCCATTCTTTAAACTTACCAAAAGCTTGAGCGTTATCACGAAGGAAGTACACCCACATCTTCCTACTGTAGTCATCGACAATCAACATAAAATAAGAAGATCCCCCCAAGGCCTGTATAGGCATCTTACCACACAAGTCAACATGCACCAACTCTAGAGGAGCCTGTGCTCTATTCTTGCTTTCTTGTGGAAATGCCTTTCTCTGTTGCTTGCCCATCATACAAGCTTCACATGGTTCCTTCAATTCAGTTATTGTAGGTAGGTGAGAAACCATACCTTGCTTTTGCATCTCCTTCAATACTGCAAATTCGATGTGTCCAAACCTTTCATGCCAAAGCTTACTTGTGCCCACTCCAGCGGTGGCTGTAAGAGCACTTAGCTCATACAGGTTATTCCTTCTTTCTCCTTTGCCAACAATTGTGCCAGCACTATCAATAATTTCTGCACCTGTCTTCTTGAACCTCACTTCATGACCAATATCAGTTATGGCAGCAACTGATAATAGATTTCTCCTGATTTCGGGAACAGACAACACATTTGAAAGCTTTTTGACTTCACCATTTGCAGCAACAAAAGAAATAGTACCTGTGCCCGCAGCAGGGCATTTAGCATCATTTCCAACCGTCACAGTGATGGATTCTTGTAGAGGCTGCATAGAACTGTATAGACCTTTCTTGTTGGTCATGTGATGGGAGGCCCCACTATCCAACACCCATGAGTCACTGGTAGATTCTTCTTGTGCTGAGGAGCACACTTCCTCAATGGTCGCCATGAATAATTCTAGCTCTGCTTCAGCTGTATTGGCTGTCTCTTTCCCTTTACTTTTAAGGGTACCATTCTTTTCATTTGCCTTCTTGACACGACAATCTGCAATTGCATGTCCTTTCTTCTTGCAGTAGAAGCACTCTCCTTGAAACTTCTTATTTCCGCCCTTCTTCTTTTTGTCACCATCATTTTTGGTGAAGGAACCACCTTTGCCTTTTGCATTGGTAGAAAATGCAGCATCTCCATTGTTGCTTCCTTTTCAAGCTTTCAGCCTCAACTCCTCCTCCATTAATAATGCACAAAACTCCTCAAAAGTCAAAGCTTGAGGTCTCACCTGAGTATTAAGGGCAGTTACTAGTCCATCAAACTTTTGTGGACAAATCCGAAGACACCTCTGAGCTAGCTCTTCGCTAGTCTTTTGTATCCCAGCGCCAGCCATCTGGTAGCGTAGATTCTTAATCCGAGTGATGAATGCTTCAACCGTCTCTCCTTCAGCAAACTTCTCCGCTGCTAGTTGATTCTTCAAGTTTTGAATCCTCGTTTGGTTTCGTGTTTTATACTGACTCCTTAGTACATTCCAAGCCTCTTATGGTTTGGTTGTATGCTAAATCAAAGTCAGAACACTGCTAGAACAGCTTGTAACTAAGGCACACAATGCATCTGCATTCCTTCGTTTCCAAGCTCGTAGAAGATCTGCATTCGGAGGAATCATCACACTAGGATTTGATGGGTCAGGGGCAGGTTGTGGTTCTGCGTCAGTCCCCAGCACAGTCTCCAGAAGCTCATAAGAATGAAGGATAGTTGTAATTTTGAACTTCCACAAGGTGTAGTTTGTACCATCTAACTTGCCTTCGCTGAAGGTTGGTGGACGAATCCTCAGTGTTTGAATAGCCGGTACAGCAACACCACCTCCTGCACCGCTTCCTAATGGGCCAGAACCGCTTCCGAAAGTCGACATAGTTTCTCTTTGCTGTTGAAGCATTTGCCTCTTGCACACTCTCCGATCTCTAGAGCCCCCTGGGCTCTGATACCATGTAAAATATTACACGGCGCAGCGAACACAATCTGAGAAAGAGATAGAGTGTACACAACAGATAAGAGAAGAATCAGTAAATTCTTCAACTCCAAACAACTGATACAAAGATGGCTCTGTCCACCCGTGCGCTTCCACTGTGTGAAGCTTAGATGGCGATCTAGACAGAAGATAGGTGAAGAGCTTAAGGCTGGTTGGAACAACAACTCTGACTGGGTGAAAGATGAATGATCGATGGCTATGAAGGGGTTTAGCTTTTATAGCCTGCGAAGGTCGTGAGGTTGGCCTGACCGACCTACCATATAAGCCTCCAATAGTCGGCCAGGGAATATTCCCTTTACCATCGAGCCGGGAGCGCTGCCCCAGGACCCCTGCCAGGGGGGCCGCTGGCCTCCTTGGGACCCCCCAGCCAAGGGCCACTTCCGCGGCCCCCGGACCCCACAATAGGGGCCCCTTTTAACTCCCTTACACTGCAACTCGATGCAATGTGCCTTGAGTTGCTACCAACTTAACCACTCTATCTAACCCAAAGATTAGACCCACAACGGTCACCTTTTTGCCATCCGGTCACATAGACCTCATCTGATATACAAGTCAGGACTCAACCAATGTTTGGGCTCACATTTGGTTTCTCCTCATAATGGGGGCCTTACAACTTTGAGCACCATGGATAATTGGTAGCACCTAATGAGGGTGGGGCATTGATCATATCTAACACTCTCCCCGTTAGAGAACTCGAGATGTCCTCATCTTGGAAGAAACTAGGGATTTAATTTTGGAATCTGTGGGGTAGGACCCATCGTACATTCGTTGCGAAACTTTGACCACTCATAAGCATGCAATCTTTTGAAACAACAACTTATTGTATTTGATATATCCAAGTTTGGATTACAAGAGAAAAGTTTATTGTAGTGACATCTTATGAAAATCTTCTAGGTTTTTCCTAAGTATTCGAGAATTTTCTAGTAGGTTGTGGATCATTGTAGCTTGTACAACTTCATTCCTTGTAAGTTCAAGTTCTCTTTGAGTCTTGTTGTGACAATTAGCATGGATATGTCCAGTGTTGTGGCACTAAGAGCATCAGTGTTTAGGGTTCTTTGGACATTCCCTTTTGAAATGACCTAACTCCTTGCAATAGAAACATCAGAGAGATTTATCACTTGGGATCACAAGATTCCTGGTGGTCTTTGGTAGGATCTTCTTCTTTAGGCCAAATTGCCCTAGGATCCTTTTAACAAACCGAAGTGGTCCTTAATGTTGGAGACTCTGTTTCCAAGTTGTCCTCTTCTTAGATCTGGACTGAGACCCATGGACAATCGGCTTTGCTTGTAATATTAAAGAATAATCCCAAGCTTCCACATTCTAATAAGACCCAATCCATTTTAGTTGAGAAGAAAACAACTTAAGAGAAATTCATTGTAAGTTATAATTGTCATTCCTTGCTAAAGTATCTATGATCATTTGTAAGTTCTAGGCTCAAAATTGATGCAACTCATATTACTTGGGCTAACTGTAGGTACATGAGTAAGGTTTATTCCTATACAAATTGTATTACATGTTGATAAAACATCTAGGATTTCTAATCATCCTGAAGAGTTGTAGCGGGTTCTAAGTCTTCCTCTTCATCTAATTCCTTTATATAACCAAAGATTGCACTTGTGTAGCTTTGTTTTCTTGGAGGCTCAATATCTTCTAGACTTTCACGGCAGTCTACTTGGATGTGCCCTAGCTCATTGTAGTGAAAGCATCGATGGTTGGGACATCTCCTATGGATGTGCCTTATCTCTCTGGATGTGTGGCATCTCTTGTCCTGATCTCGGGAATCCTCTTTGTCACAATTGCCTGATTTAAGTTCTTGGATGATTGGATTTGCTCAAAGTAATGCATCTTGCAAATCTATTGGACACATTGCTTCAAGAAGGTGGTTCAGAGGAGTGTTCGGACCATGGCAAAACTTGGATACTTGCTGCACAATATCCATAGGTTGTGTGTATTTTAGTAGGGTTACAAACTTTAAGTCGTAGTCTTCCAAGGTTGATTCTAGATCCTTGAGCTTGAAGAATTCATTCATCCTTAAAGTCTTGTAAGTTGGCGGAAGGTATCACTCACGTACAATATCTTTGAGTTGAACCCAAGTGATGGCGGCTTCAGAAACACCTTGATCTTTGCACCATTGCTTCCACCATATCCGAGCTTGGCCAACTAACTTAAGTTTGGCTATCATTGCTTGATTGGTAGAAGCAGTTTTGGAGTAGAGAAATTGTCATTCATCAACTCAATCCATGTTTCTGCCTCTGCTCTGACGTCTCTTCCTTTTCCACCAAACTCGGTGCCTTAATTTGTTTGAGAATGAATTTGTTCTCTTGTGCATGTCAGCATTCGCGGGTGTAGAAGGTACTTGACAATCAAGCCATACCACTTAGGTTATTCTATATAGGATATAACTATGAACCATACATTAATCAATCATGTATCATTACAAAATTTTTCTATGATACCAACTATAACGTGCCTGCTTGTTGGCTGTCCAGATACGTTTTTAGCAGTCCATTGAGGGAAAAATTTAAGTGCCGCTGCCTAGCACTCCCATGGAATGTTACGGGTTTGTCGCCTAGTGTTTCTCGAGTCCACCCTCTTGAAATGGAACAATCACAGCCGAACCCACTGGGATCGACTTGAAATCCGGGTTCCTACTGGTCAAGGTCTCCTAACAACATTTTAGCATTCGGTCTTGGATATCCTACTTTATGCAGAGATAACCAAGCTAAAGCACATCCATGCCGCGGTTCAAAGAGAATGGGAAACAAGAGGGATGCATCGCTCAACCTCTCTACTCGTAGGGCATAGTCCCATTCCGGTCCCCTAAAATGGCATGAATGGGGGGTCCTAACCTAACAATTACTAAGGGTCGGTTGTTGATAGAACCTTGTGAGAAGCCTCCCACTTCTCTAGGACCACCTTGCCATAAAACAAACCCATCGGGGATACCGTCCACCTGCTTTCCTCAATAGGCATTCTTTAGTTATTTAATTAGGCCCTATCACATTTATGTGTGATATTTAAAATATTATTCCTTAATTAAGACTTTCACGGAACCTGGCTCGTCATGTAACTTATAGCACTGACACGAAAATAGAGCAAGCAGTCCTTTTGACAAACAAGTTTCTTAACTTATCTTCCAATTAATCCTTGCCTCCTACCCATATAGGAGCCCTACAGAAGTAACCAGTCCAAATCACATGGCACCATAATTTCCATCCTTTATCTAGAATAGGATCTTCCAATGCCATAGCCATTGGGGCCATGGAGGTCCTCAACTCCATTCCGGACTTGGCAAGGGCTGTCTAGAGCTCCACCTGACTCACAAGTTGCCTAGGAGTGAATCATTATTTTCGTGGTTGGCCTTTCCACCATTCCACCTTTGGCCCATGAATTGAGCAATGCCCTTTTCAGGTTGATCCGCATTGCAATCTTGGAGGTGATCCACCCGTGCAAAGAACCTTTCCTTAGTTAAATCATTTAAGAGTCATGCACAGTCAAGGCAGTCGGCCTAATATCATCTTCCAAGAAATCATTCATTTATTCCCATGGCAACTTGTCATCACAGAATCTTGCCATGAATTTACCATAAATCACAAGCACTTGGAATAATCATCCAAGTGACAATCCAACAATCAACTTAATGTAAAAGCATTTAGGATGCTATTTGATCAACCAACAAAACCAATTGATGCAAGAATAGAGGCAATAACATTTCTATCCGCATATTTGCTCTCCCCCTTAGGATCTAAGAGTGATACTATGCAAAAATTTTCTTAACACTCCCTTCCTTTGGCAAGGGCATATGTCAAGGTTTCAACACTCTACAAGACGTAAGTTCTATTGATCACTCACATTGATTGATAACCCAACCTTCTTTCCAACAAGTATAAAAGTATCAGTCTTTCCTTTGACTTAGGGTTTCCTATTCCTAGAGCTCTCCACTTGCCTTTGAGGCCTAGAGTTGTTGTTTGTATCTAGCCCAACCCCAAATTGGATTCATGAAAGTAGTAATTATCAGATGGATCTCAAGGCATCTTAGTTTTTTCCTTATGATCGTTGTTTGTGCTAACTATGCACATCTTCAAGATCCCAATCTATTAAATATGAGTTATCAGTTCGTGATATAAGCAAGAGTTTGGACAAAGCACTAGAGTTTCTAGGATGAATTTTCTCTAGGCTAGATTACTTACCATGCAATTCGTCAAGCATGCAAGCTACAACATACTTTCAGTGTCCTAAAAAAATATCTATTATTTATGAGAAAAGGGGAATCAAAAATACATTGGAATCTTATATGCTACGTATGATGTATATGGATTTTATTACATAGCAATTGGATGCAATGAACTTCTCTTGACACATGCACTTCGCAAACTCTATCTTTGAATATTTGGTATGAACTTTATCCTTTTTCAGTGACCTATTCTCATGAGGCATAGTATGGCCTGATGTGTCCCATGCAAAAATCAAAGCAAGTAGCCAATAACTTAGAAATGTATTACTCACATCCGGTACTATAGTTGTGTTGGTGGTGATACCCTTGCCCGAGGCTTCATTGCAGATTGTGGGATTACCATCCACACTCGACATAGTTAGCTTGGGGCCATTCTCGATCTTCCTTTCTTCTAGGCGCAACCCTTGCTAGAATTTCAGTAACCTCTTGTTGAAGTGGATGGCAAAAAGGGGGGGGGGGGGGGAGCTTGGGGATAGGGATTAAGTTTGCGTTGAAGAGAAGGAGCATGTGGTCACCCTCTAAGGAGGGAAAGAGAAGGAGAACCTTCTAGAAGGTTCTCTCTCTCTCTCTCTCTCTCTCTCTCTCTCTCTCTCTCTCTCTCTCTCTCTCTCTCTTTGTCCTGTGCTAGGGCGTCAAGGCCACCTTCTTTCCTTTGATGGGGGGGCGAGGGGAGGTGATGGGTGCGGTATGGAGTGGCCCTCTCTCTCTCTCTTCTCCATGTTTTTTTTTTCATGGCCGACATGCCAACGTTGTGATGGAAAAGGAATAGTGGGGTGGGGAGGGAGGTGGCACACATGTGCCCCTCCTCATCGTTATCATCATCATCCTTGTTGCCATCGCCCCAGCTTCCCCATCATCATGGCCTTTTTCCTCCCCTTCGATGTCATCCTCATCATCGATGTTGTCTCCTTTTCCCTCCCCCCACCACTTGTTTGGCAATGACGTGGGGGAGGATTTAAAAATTGAAATAATTTAATTATTTAGGGGGGTTCCTATGCAAGGGGGGAGGGGATATTACAGCAAGCCATATATTATTGGTATCTTTTCTATTTGGGCCCCACCAAAGCTTGTTGTGAGTCTCACAAGGGATGGTGGAAAGCCTCTCTAAAACAATATCTACTAGTGTGTTTCCAAAAAGGGATGGTGAGAAACCCCTCTAATATAATTTCTACTAGTGTGTAAGAATGTCGTTGAAGTTTTCAAGAATGAGGGAAAATGAGGGTAATAGTAGGAACAACAATAACAATACTAATAATGATAAAAACAAAACAAAACAGTAAGGAACATTTTCAGCTTCTTGCGAGAGAGGGACAGGGTTTAGGAAGCAGTGCATTTCTGCTGCCATATACTAGACAAATAGTAATGGAGTGTCGGTAGCCCTAGTTACCTTCTGTGAGCAACCATGAAGATCGAGGAAGTGTAGTCCAGAACCAAGAACCAACGGGTGGCTTCCCACACGCACATCAAAGGCCTTGGTTTGAAGGTCGCCTCTCCCATCTTATTGTTGTTTCTATTTCCTTATAAACAAGTGTTCGACAAGCATACATACATTTAGACTGCAAATTGTCATGCTATTATGTTCTTCTTTGGAGTTTTGATTGTAGAGGCAAGCCATAATAGCAATCTTATCATGCATAAATTATACACATGGCAGGTTTGACATAAGACATAAATTGTTGTTTTTGTTTCATTAAAACAAATGTTCAAACAAGCATACACATGTTGAGATTGCAAACTATAATGCTATTAGTCTTGCTTTCGAGTTCTGATCATAGAGCCAAGCCATTACATCAATATTATCATATAGGAATTATGCATGACTAGTTTACCACACAAGAAAAGACATAAATGTTCAACTATATACAGACATTCAGACTGCAAGTTGTGTCCTACTTTTTGGAGTTTTAAGAATTTAGCCAAGCCATTGTAATTGTTATCGTGTAAAGATGAGGTTTTTGATGCAAGGGACATTGCATGCATGTTTTGTTCCATGTGGCACTCTTGCGTGCTTGACTATCATATGGACATGGCACGTTCTCCACACAAAGAATGTTGGGTTCATCTTGCATTCTTGTATGCTTGGATTACTAACTTAGTTAGCCACATTTTCTCACCAATGCTTGGTGCTGACATGCCAGTTGGTTTCACAAGTTCTCACAAACTCTTGTATGTTGCATTTTTCTAGACCAGTTTGTCTTGCATACAAATTTTCTACAATATGCACTGCCAGACAAATCAACGGAAGTGGGTGGGAAGAACCCCGATGGGTCTGTTGTCCTACGGAAGGGTGGTCCCAGAGAACTGGGATGCTTCTCACAAGGTTTTACTATCCTATCGACTTTTAGGCATTGTTAGGATAGAACCCAATTCATGCCGTTTTAGGGGATCTGAATGGGACTATGCACCCTACAACAGAGAGGTTGAGTGGCGCATCCCTCTCGTCTCCCATTCACTTTGAACCAAGTGTGGCATGGGTCTGCTTCAGCTTAGGTATCTCTGCATAAAGTAGGATGTCTAGGAGTCGATGCTAGAATGATGTCAGGAGACCTTGATCCCTAAGAACCCATATTTCAGGTCAATCCTAGTGGGTTTGTTCGTGAATGTTCTGTTGCGAGGCGGACTTGGGAAACCCTAGGCGAAAAACCCCGAAACATTCCATGGGTGGCAACGCTTAGATTCAGTCCCGATGGACCGCTAAAACGTGCTTGGATAGCTGACATGCCGGCACATTACACTAATGTTGAGAGAGAGAATGCAACTCATGCAAAATTCGTGACATTTGTTAATGCATTTTTGGGGTACCCCCTTCTATAGTCGATGAGCTATAATATGAGTATATGATAGTTCTTTACGTTCTCAGCATGGTAAAAATCCTCACAATCCTAAGCTAGGATTGCATCCATGTCTCCATCATGTGAGCAGTCCCAAGAGAGTAGTAGCAAACATGGACTCAAGTGTAAAGGGAAATGTCATGGTGGATATGTCTATTAATCTATTTGGATAAGACTGATCATAGCCCCTCTACATCACAAGCCCAACCATATGAAGAAAGAAGTTGAGTAGGAAGAACATAGACCATATGTATACTATACATTGACTAGCTTGGGTGGAGTCTTCCAAGACCCTATGGGAAAGAAGCTTGTGAGCTTCATGCAAAGCATTATGAGAAGTTTCCTAATTCCATGCATTTAAGGTTTATAGACCATTAGGCATGAGAAAAGGTTCAGAGAATCATTGCTAAAAAGAAAGTCTTAGTTAAACCTAGAGCATTGGTAAAATAAGAGGAGGGTAGAACGAGGCTTTAGACCATTCTTCGATCAACACTCCACTAAGTTCAAAGTAATATTTTATTTAAAGCATGAGAATTTTCCTAATCCCATTCATTTAAGGTTTACAAACCACTAGGCATGAGAAAAGGTTCAGAGAATCATTGCTAATAAGAAAGTCTTAGTTAAAGATAGAGCATTGGAAAATAAGAGGAGGGTAGAACAAAGCTTGGATCTTATAGCTATGCCAATTTTTACCCATGGTTAAGAGTGGATTGAAGCACAAAGTAGGGTGGAGTGTAAGTTCATTCACAACAAAAGGAGGTATGATGAATTCAAATGGAGTAGCTTGGATCACCATATTTTGGATCAAGAGTAGTTGATATATGGTAGGTAGAGTTTGTAACTATTTACATTTTATCTTAAACTTTTTGTGCTTGAATTTGTTATTGGTTTTTTTTCTTATTTATGGTGTTTGTATTTTTCAATTTAACATTGTGGATCAAAATCCTACTCACTATGTGAACTTCTATAAGCATTATCATAACATGCTCCACATATAGAGATACTCATATGTAGAGAGGATCATCACTAAGCGGATGTGGTGAGCAATTAGAGCTAGTAAAATGTGTTATATTGTTTCTTTTAGCTTCTAGAATGGAGGATTTTAGTTGTTTCCAATTGTATATCCTTGATATCTATAGGGGCAACAAGACAATGAAGCGAAAATAGAGAAAGAGAGTGAAGCATGAAATAATGCAAAGTACAATGAGAAGGACGATGAAAAGGGTGATGAACAAGGGGGAGATGACAATGATATCTCCTCCCATGAGAAATGGTCCTTGTACATAGTACAGTAGATACATTGCTTCATACTAATAGTCACGAAAGGATGGTCCTCAAATAGATGTGTGTATACCTATAGTAATGCAGGCTAGACTTGGTCATTCTCATTCTCATTTCATATTATAATTCAACATTTTATGGTATCAAAATCTCTTCCATGGTATCAAGAGACATCGAGATGTTGAGCAAGGTCACTCTCAGAGAGCTCCCCAATGCAAGGAAGTAGTCGTTGCTAAAGTGCAAGAAAAAGTTAACCCTGATCCCATTCAACCCAAAGGACTGGTTATTTCACAAGAAACCGAGGTTGCAGTCATAAACCGTAATCACAATGGATGGTCAAATGGAGATAATCAATTTTAGTAATAAAAAAAGGATTACTTTTAAGCTATTAACTCTACATTGTTAGCTTACTAATGAGGAATAAGTTAGTTTATTACATTGATTATGATCAATTAGAACACACTTAAACTTACAAAAACATTTTGGTATTGTCAATTGATTTTTAGGAAGGAACATGTAAATTGATTTAGAGGATAGATTCTATGCATCGCATACATTGACATGTGTGTTAAAAATGTCTTGTGGTTATGATTTCTTTTGGATTTGTGAATGATGAATTATGGCTCTTATGATTCCATGCTTGAATAGATGGATGAGTTGTGGATTGTGGTGGTTAGAGATGTTGGGATCCCCAACCCAATGCTCCCTAATACTTTGTGGAGTGTGGAAAAACTCACTTTCCGGTGGGGGTCTTATGCTCCCGAGAATGGTAAGTGTTTTTGGTTTTTGATCACTCAATCACCTGAGAGGGAAAAGGGCCGAGTGATAAGTGCCCCTGTTATGTAGGACCGCTCCTGAGGCTCAGGGAAGCTTAAAGGGCCGAGTGATAAGTGCCCCTATTATGTAGGATGGCTCCTGAGGCTCAGGGAAGCTTAGAGGGACTCTGAGCCAATAAATTCCATGTTGATCGAGGATGGAGTGTGATCACATACAACCCAATCTTGAGGGATTGGAATGTCCTATCCTAGGCTGGACAATGTCTTTTTGCGGAAAGATAGTTTTGTACTGCTCTACGGAGTGATGGCTCTAGATGTTACTATGAAATAAAGTATCTAATTTCTGAATTATTTGTTATGTGCTAAAGATTGAGTTCAACAAAACCAATTTAATGGAGTAATAAAAGAAAAATTATTTTATATGTCCAAACAACGTGGTAGTATGCTTTGCAAATAAGAAAACTAAGAAAACCCAATTGAGAAAAGTGGGAGTCTTCAATCCTGATGATCGAACGCCTATGACTGGGTGGGCCTAATAAGTTGGGTAACTTTCCAATACTAGATAGAGCTGATGAAATTGCGACTCTCCTAATATCGGTAGGATTAGTTACTAGTTTTAACATTGTTTTAGGGGGCCGGAGCTAAGATTTAACCTTATGGGTAGGGGGATCGAGTTACACTCTCCCCCATCTCTCACTCTATTTGAACCAAGTGCAGTGTTAACCTCAGTCCTACCTTTGATTGATTACAAAGTGGTCTTTCTTAGGTGGGCGTTAAATTCCTATTAGGGGTGACTTGTCCAGGCTTCCCCTGTGAAGTAGAATTGAGATTCCTATGTTCAACTAAGTTTGAGGTTTCGTGTGGGGAGACGGATGGTGATGTGCATGGATATGAATTTCATTCGACTACTAAGAGGAGTCCTGTGGGTCTGTTGGAGAAGGTACCTCACACCCGATAAATATGTAAGAAAGTATAGGGAAAAAACATAGGGAACTATTACTTACAGACCTATGATTTGAGCCATAGATTTGCAATCAGTAGCTTCATCAATTATTTCTTTTGCACCAAGCTTGTTTATTTTACTATAAAATTCATGTGAAATTTTCCAAATGGAATGCACTCAGACAATCATTTAAATTGTCCTAAAAGTTGCAAAGGAAGCATGTATTTTTTTGCATTATGGATTGTGCTTATTTTTTGGCAAGTACACACAAATTTGGATGTGGGTCTCCTAATGTGAAAATTAGTACAAAATTAGATGCACACTTAACTTTTTCTTATACTTCAAAAGAAACACAATATTAGTGAGTTTGGGAATCTCCCAATTCCCATTTTTTGAATACTAAAAAGGTGGCAACCTGGATAACATGCCCATAAGTTTCTCAACACCATATGATGTGACCTATCATTGGAAAGTGCGGTTTAGTGGCAAGTGTTGTTGGTACCCATTGCATGTGAAGTGACTAAATGAGATACATTGTGTTTAACAACTTTTATCTTAGAGTGGTCTTGAAGTCTTGTCGTTGCAACATGGGTGGGAAGAATGTGAAATTTTTGTAGTTGATGTTCATGTATTTCACAAGATTTGCTCTTGGATAGGAATACTCTTACAGAATACATGCTTGTTCTCTTCCCACATTGGATGTGACTAGGATGCTAGCACATTCATATTAGCATCAACTAGACCTAGATCTATCATAGTTAAAATCTTTATGAAAGCACCAAAGTATATGTAGAGGAAGAAAGAGGCAGAAAGAGAGGGATAAACATAGAGAGGGAAAGAGAGGAGAGAAAGAAGATAGAGAGGAAGAGATAAAGGGAAATGAATAGAGTGTTAAAGATATCCTCTCCTAAGCCACACATCACCCCAACACTCTAATTCTGATCCATCACATCTTTACTCATATATACCATGAGTTGCTACCAAATTCGTAACTAGGAGCATCTAGAGCTCGTAAGGTCAAAGTCACTAGAATTCAAGGGAATGAATGTCATTCAAGAGAAGCTCATTGATGTGCTGAGAAACAAATAAGGGTTGGGAGAACAAAGGAGGAGATGGCACCCAAGAGGAAAAACTCAAGTCAAGGAAACATGATTATGAATATAGTAAATATATCCTCTGTATTACAAACATCTTAGGTTCTTCTATTTTAATCTAAAGCTTTATGTTTTATGTGCATTTTGAAAGAGAAGAATAATTCTAGAATCTAAGGAAAGTAGGTTATCATAAGTTGAGGAAAAATCCTAGGGGAGTTAGGTTAGTTTCACTAAGCAAAAAAACTAGGGCATTGTACTTTTGTTTGGGAGCTTATCATTAAAATATGACATACACCTTATGTATGACATTCTTGGGTTAGAATGAAGAGATTTATGCATTGATTATGCACGATAAAACATTGAATCATTCAAGAAAATTGCTTGTGATGTAAAGAGAAATATGAAGACGTGTAATTTTAATGTATAATTGGCATGTATCACTTTGAGATTGCACTCTAATGAAATAATAAGTTGTTGTGAACTAGAATTTCTTTTGCAAGTATCCAAAGGATATTGTTTTGGATTGTTGAATTTGTCTTTAAGAAATAACTTATTGTTCTAAGAAAGAGACAATCTTCCTTGCCAAGATAAATTAGTTGATTTTTATGGGGTATTCAAAGTAGTTGTTTGGATTGATGCTATGAAAAAGGAATGTTTTTCTAGCTAACGAGGATACGATGATTGCTTATTTGTGCATTTATATAAAAGTTCTTGTGCCCTCATGGGTGGATTTTTGGTTATGAAATCTCCCCTAAGGTTAGTGGCAGAAGCCCTTCACCCAAGGGCTATTTGACTATGCTGGAGGCTAGGACTAGGGCTCTAGATGTGAAATTTCTCTATGTGTAGGGAGGACATTAGGCTAAGAGATGAGAAGGGTACTAGGGAGGCTCTAGTCGTACATCCTTGAGAAATCCCTTGTTTTTGTCGAGGACTAGCCTAACCTCTATATATCCATGATGGATTTCTTGCAAGGCCTTGATGGTAGATAAGGGTGGATTGTGTGCCGTGTGATTTAGACATGAGTATCAAATTAACGAAAAAAACGATAGGGTGGCATTGCATCTTGGAGAAGGTGCAACATAAATACATTATTTTGTAACTTCTTTCAAAGGATTTTTTGACATTTTATTTGTGCTTGTGAAAATAAATCATGTGAAAGAATCAATGTTTAATGGTTAATTAAGAAAGATATATTTGTATGTCAAACAATAGATAACTAAAACACACCCTTGAGAAAAGTGAGAGGAAAAGATCCCCAATGGGTTCATTCTATGGATATGTCATCTTCTTTAATGTACTAAAACAAGGAAAATGCCAAATCCTTGATGCCTAGTATGTCATCTTAGATGGCGACGATCAATACTATTTCAGGGGATCGGGATTAGGACTATACCCTCTGGATAGAGGGATCGATGCATTTAACTTTCCCCTTCTTCTCACTCATTATGAACCAAGTGCGACATTGAACTACTTTGGGTTTGAGTTGATTTGCGAATGTAGTGGCTCAAGGACCAATGCTAGTTAAGCTATTAGGTGACCTTAGTGTTGAATTAGGAACCCGGATTTAGATTGATCCTTACGGGTTATGGCGAGAACCTTTCATTGCTGGTTGTGGAAAAGGTGGCAACACTCGATAGTCCAGACTAGCTATTCTTTAGTCAAAATTTCTAAGATACAGTTCCGAAGCCGCCTCCCTTGGTGCGATGTGTCCTATGACTCTTTGCAGAGAGTTTGACTCCTCTAGTAGATATAACCTCATGTAGTCACAACAAACTCTTGATATGTAGGCTAGCTCCTTGGGTATGCCTTTCCATTAATAGACAAACTTTCACATCATCAACAAGCCAACGCCGATCTTCATCGACAACCCCTTGAGTGATGTGAACTTTCATCCTAACCGAATGAGATGTAAGTATGTGCTGTCTACTCGAAAGAGCCTAAGAAACAAACCCCATGTTACTCTAAGACATACTGGGTAGAGTCACTTAAGAAAAATTATATCAATCAACTACTAAATCATGTTGCTGAGGGCTTCTCAGTTAGGCATGCTAAACCAAGTGACTCAAGGTCATATAGGTGGTACTTCATCCTCAGGTTGCTAGAAGGAAAGCAGAGGATGCATCAGGGCTAGACACAATCATGTGCTCTTCAAAACCATCAATGTGCCCCGACCATCTATATTCGTGTGATGCTCTCAAGCTCGGAAAGCTCATAGGCGAAAGAGCCTTTGGAGAGTGTACCAAGGTCACCATGGAGGGCATCAACGGCCTCCCTTCAAATACAATATACTATGCTAGGATGTATAATGGGTTGAACAATATAAAGGTACTCTAATTCCAAGTGGAGTGTGGAATGAAGAAGGGTAGTGTATTGATTGTGTGATGCATTGCCTTCACCTATGAGCCCTCTTGGGCCACTATTTTCCCCTTGTTCAACAATAGTACATTGAGTAAAATATTTAGGTGGGCTCCACTCGACAAGTATACATACAAAAGGACAATTGAGCACCTTCACAAGCCTTGAATCAGATTGAATTCAAGTCCTAATTTTCCACCTATTTTAAGATCTAGGCTAGAATCATGTGATTGAAAATATGCCTATATCATTCATGCACATGTGGATGGGATGAAGGCATAGACAATGTAAGTATCATCCATTCAAACCTTCATGGGAATAACATAGTATTAGAAATTACTAGGAATAATACCGCGACAATGGGTATTATCGATTGAAGCCTAATACTCATATCTAGCATGGTGAGGCTCGCTTTGAACTCGGGTACTAATATGCTTGATATGGAGCCACATGTACTAAAAGAGTGCTAATGGAGAGTGAAGTAGAAAGGACAAAAGGACCATGGATTGTACCCAAAATCTATGATTCACTCCACCAATCTACATACATCAAGGAGTTAGACATCTATACACTTAGTTTGCTCTTCATCTAACTTGTCAAATTCTGGCAATTTGGCTAGTTGTAGTGGTTGAATAGGGAGGTGAGGGATGCTCTAAATAAAGACTTTATGTACATGATGGAATGGAAGGAAAGGAATCAAATGAAATTAGATGATAGGACTAAAAGAATGTTCTTTGTTGATCTCAATTCTTTCTTGATGTTAGAGTGGAAGAAAGATCTTGCAAAGGCTTCAAGACCACTCGTTGAGCTCGGCCATGTTCTCGGCCATGTTCTAGTCTACCTTCTCTACACAACCTAACCCATTCTTTGCACATTTTGTAAAATACATTATCAACATTTCCTATTCTTTGTTAACTTGTTATTTGTTAACTTGTCATTGAATATTAACTTTTTAACTTCTTATTTGTTAGATTTCATTGTGTATTAACTTATTACTTATTTTGCAAAGTTGTCATGGTACAAATATATTTTATATAACTTATCATGGTGTAAATATATACTATACATCTTATCATGGTACAAACATGTTTTACATACTTGTATCTCTTTGTAGTGGCTTATTTTCTATCTATCATTGCGCTAATGTATCTCTATTGCGTGTTGCATGTAGTTGCTCGTTGTTTAAAGAGAGGGAGAGAGATAGACACAGGATGGATCCATATTGAACAGAGGGTAGTGTACCATCATTCTAGCATTCTTCCATTGATTCAGAATAACACATGTGGTCACACACTAGAGTGAATAGATATAGGTCACTAACTAACCACATATACTAACTAGGGTTGAGTCACATTGACTCATTTATTATGTCACACATGATGGTTGAGAACTAGGCTACAACTCTCCCACAATGTCAGTTCACTAAGCTTGATTCTCAACACTGGTACTCATCAAAGTTCTCTATATCAATTGTGGGAGAGAGATTCATACATCTTTCCATTTTAGAAGCAATATGGTATAGGGAAAATATTGTACAACTAAGAGACGAGGGTGATGACAATAAAGAGAGAGCATGCAACAAATATGCTCAAAAGACATACAGGTGCTAAAAGAGTTTAATGGTCACCCTAGATGGAAGAGAGGCCCAGCACACCACCCAATGCCTCTTGTAATAAACTAATCCAACCCATAAGCGATGGAATGAGATTAATAGGACACTAAGTGCAAAAAAGGTAAAGGAAGTCTAGTTGTGCTTGAGCAACATAGAGATCAAGAAAGGGAGATAAAAAGTAAGCGAATTCCTTCATGATAGCATTAGGGAGAATGCTGAGTACATTTCTCAAAAAGTGTTTGGCCAACCCCTTGATAATGCTAACTCCACTCTCTATCTAGCCAAGATGTTGTACATGCATTTTATACTTGACTAGTTGGTGGAATTCTCTTCAAAGGAGACACACCATTCCATGGAGGATATACAAGTGCATAGTGTAACAATCACTCATGGTAATTTGGAATTGGAATTTCAAGGTGAGAGATTGGACTTGCATGGAAGAGAAGAGGCATCGAAGAAAAAGATGGAACAAAGAAAATTGGAGTTCCAATAAGTCTTATAGTCTCAAACACTACCACAAGTGCATACCTATATGCCATCTTGTAGAATGTAGATGCCCCCATGGCCTAGAGTAATATGTGTCATGGGTTTCTTTGAACCATTCAATAGAGAAAACCACTCATACTTTTTGTCATGTTGGCATTACATACACTTTCTTGCATGGTGCAACAAATGATTCTGAACAATGTGTCTAGAGTGTGGCACCTTTTTTCCTAAAGCTCTCTACAAAGTATTTAGAATATCTTATACACAATATCAAGTGGGAGATTGAGGGATCCACTGGGAAATTTGAGGTAAAAAATTGGCCTTATAGGGGTAACTGTAATATTCCATATGCAAAAAGGAATCTTTGGTATAACTTTTGAAGCTTAACAATCCACATATCAATGGAAAGCTCTTGAAGAGTAGGTTCTAAAAATGCAATCTTAGATTAGTTTGGAGTTCATTTACAAAATTTTTACCATGCTCCCATATTTTGAGGAAATATTTTAGTCAAACTCTCTTGCAAGGCCATTTTTAAACCTTAAATTTCTTGTAATGAACACATTGATGTATAAAAACTAGTTAATAAGACCATAGGGAAAGCAATACAACTTTTTGATTCTCTATAAAGATGTGGTTTTCAAAATATATCAATATCTACATGGAAAAAATAGTTTTTTCATAATACAAGTTAAATGTGACATTCTAAGCTTATTGTTATAAATAACTTTACATGTCCATAGATTTGACTAGTTACAACATTTAAAGTTTTAACATCAAGGCCAAAGGTAAAGGCAAATATTCAAATGGATGTTCTTGCTTGATGAATGTTGTATGGGATCAAGTCATGTGATATGCAAGATGCTCATCAATATGTGCATTTGTTATGTCAAGATTCATTTAAATCTCAATGTCTATCACAATGGCATGATTGTTACTATCAAATTGTTTGATCCTATTAGAGCTTGAGCCTTCAATCTCAACATTTTCACAATTTTACATCCACAAGAGTATACTCTCCACATAGTTGTTTCTCTCAAGAATCTACAAGATCTTATCATTGCAATACATGTATAACCACTTCTTAGCACAACTTGCCAACGATTTGTGTTGAATTGTACTATGCATAAATCTATATGTGATCTAGTTTTGCTCGAAGCTAGAGTTGCTAACATGTTGCACAAGCACTCTGATAGCTAGGGGTCTTAGATATGGATAAGTGTCCCATAAATTCATAGTCAAAAACTTCCATGCAGTTGCTTCTTGGCCATATTTTGCACAAAGGGATTTGAAAATGTATATTCTCTTAGCCTAAATCTAGAGATCTCCTTGACACGTTCTATATGTGCTATCTCATCAGCCACATAGACATCTGTAACCACCTCACTATTGCTCCATAGTTCTATTTTGAATACCTAGGATCTAACAAGTACGTGACACTATTTTACTAGTCATGTGTATGCACTTCATCCCACTAATCTAAACACATTTTAACAACACCTTTCTCTGAGATACCTTGAATGGTTTTTGCTAGGTCTTTGCAACACATTCTTTAATTTCATTTTGATACTATAAACTCCTTTGTAGAATCCACCATGTCAAACATGCTTTTCCCATTTTTGCAACTCCCTCATTCATGCTACATATGGCATACATAATATGCATCATTACATGATATGCATCAACCCACAGACAACCACCAGACAATTCAAACTTATCTTGGCAATCTCAAGTTCCCAATCGTACATACCTATGCACGATAATATCTCTATCACATCACCCCTATTTCAAAGTAAGGACTCCAAAGTGTAAAAATGGGTGCTTTTGGTGCCCTCATATTCTTTGATACTACAATGCACATGGACGCAAGTAAGTGATCAATGATCACCCTTTTACAATCTTACTAGCTATAACTTAGAACAAATGTTTGCAACAAAATGAATGAAAGAAACAATTAATACATAACAAAATCCAAGGCATAAACAAAAAAAATAGATAATGATTTAATCTAATACATTCATAATCTTTTATATACAAGTTAAATGTAATTAATAATTAAAAACACATACATGTAAATACTATTCCTATATTGTTTCGACAATTATATATATTTCACAAAATCTAGTCATTTTGATGACAAAAATTTTCTATTTTTAATTCATGTGACATGAAAGAATTGTGAAAGAGATAAGTAAATATGTAATAAGGATGAGAATATTGATTGCTTTTGTACTTCAAGAATACGCATAGACACAAGTAAAGATGCAACAATACTCGGAACATTCATAGCTTTTATACAACATGAACATTCATAGACACATGCATACATATTATGTACCCATACTTATAATGTAAGAGTACATAATTATTGAATAAGAAATATGTACACAACTTACAAACAACAAGTATAACATGAGATCACATTTTTAAACTCATAAAAGAACAAAGATTGATGAACTAAATTTTACCCAATTAGGACAATAGAGACGTCCAAATAATATCAAACAATATACATACTATGAACTAACATTTCCCAAGCTAGGACATTAGCCCATTACAAAAAGTTTACACACTCTTAATTCCTATTTTCTAACCCAATACTTTAGATTTAGTATACATGTGGTCATGAGAGGAGCAAATACCCAAGACTTAAAGCACTTTGTGATTGTCCCATATTTGTCTAAAAACAAGGAACAAGAGTAGCAAACAATCAAGGATTACCTTTTTCTCTTGTGTTAGAAAAATTAACCCAATCTTATTTGCATATGCTTTGGTTCCTTAGTTTTAAATATCCCTATGCAAAGAATGAAATCTGGCTTGTCAAAAATATTTTTAGAACCATCCACTCAAAGCACAAGATACTCTCAAGGTTGTCCCATAAGAGAGTTCTTATCCAATAAGTTTTCACTCCCCAAGAGACTCATGCAGAAGCCAAAAAAGTGAGAAATGAGATCAAAGTCCTCTATATAGTAGTTGGGCCGCTTGGTTTGCTAGATATTTCATTTGTAGATGGTGAGCTGTAAGAAGAATTGTACATGCAACTGCCATAGAGTTATGAGACCATCATTTACCCTGATTATGTATGTAGGCTACACAAAGCCTTGTACGGCCTAAAATAGGCACCAAGAGCATGTCATAATAAGATAGCATGGTATCTTGTCTTGTCTCAATTGGTTTCCATGTTGGAAATGCAAATCACTCATTTTATGGGTGACATCAAAGTGATAAAGGTATTTTTGTGATTACCTTGTATATAGATGATTTGATTATGAGTGATAATTTGCAAGATGTGGAGCATATGCATAGTATTCTCGAGGAAAAGTTTTACATGAGCTGGCATCCACTACACGCCTTGGTGATGCGGCAAACTTTACTCACTAGCATTTTAGGTGACCAACATAGAGGATTTGCTAGTGATTCTACAATAAGACTATAACCATGTATTCCACTCTTGGTTATGACACATTCATTATACCATCACATCTATTCCTCGTAGGTTTAGACTTAGTGATTACATGTACATATGTTCTAGCACTTTCATATTAGTCTTTTATCATGTTGTAGACTAAGTTTTTTTCTATGGAAGAAGAAGAAAAATATTTCAACCATACTTCTCTGTGTGCTTGAGTCTCCATTGTATATGTGTACTCTTTGTTGCTTCACCTCTCTCTCCTCTTGTTTTTTTACATGGTATTAGAGTAGTCCAACAAATATACAAAGCTTAATTGAAAGTTGAGGTAAATGCAATGGAGCATGAAAGCAAGCAAGTAAGTAGCGGGTAAGAATCTCTTTTATCTTATTTTATTTGCCCTAGAATATAGCCATAAGAGGCTCCTAAGATTAGTAGGCTTGCAATCTTCAATTGTAGTGAAACTTGGTCTTCATTTTGGTCCTCAAAATTTGTCAAAATTAGTCTTTATGTATACTGCAAATTCAGTTGTGTTTGCCTTTGTAGATATAGAGGTTAATGATTTCATATTTGTAAGGTTTGAGGTGTTTGCTAGGTTATATATACAAATGATATCTATATAGTGACTACAAATTATAATTATTATTGTGCAATTAGTGAAAAATATTATGTGTTTTGATTTTAGTTCACCTAGTACCAACTTGGTTATAGATGATAGTTTTTGCAAGTTTTCTTATCTTGTCAAAATGTTTGGAAATTGTGACCGCATTTTCAATAAAAACCTTGATAATAATAATTATCTATATTGGAAGTTTAGGATGATACATTTTTTGAAAAGAAAAGGTGTTTGGAACTACATTGAAGGAGACATGGCAATGGCACTCAAATTTTCTTTGTGAAATGCTACTACAAAATAATTGAAGGCTAAGAAATATTAGAAGTAGACACATAGTAAAATAATATATTGGCTATTTGTGAGTATCACACATAGTATGTTGGGTTATTTATGGGAATCAGAAATCCCCACTATTGGATGGAAAAATGTGGCAAGGTTGTTTGTGGTAAATGCAAAGGCCAAAAAGTTGTAGCTCAAGTTAGAGTTGAATCAAGTTAAAAGAGGGAATCTATTCGTCAATCACTATGCATTAAAGATCAAGAGTATTGTGGAAGCTCTTAGACCTATTAGTGTAGTAGTTGATGACGATGATATTCTGCGAGCATATTTAGATGAACTTTCAGATGAGTACAACAACTTCAATTTCATTTATGAATACTAGGGATGATATCCCTCACTTTGGAGATTTGGTTTCTAAGTTGATACTTGAATTGAGGAGAATGATCTCGATTTGGATTCTTTATTTTCTCAAAGTAAGAGCAATTCTGAACAAGTGTTTTACTCTACTAGTAGAGATAGAGGTCGTAGCTGAGGCCAAGGTGATGATCATGGTCCAAGTTATCATACATAGAAAAATAAGGAGTCCCGAGGAAGGGAAAGCCAAAGAGGAAAAGTTGTAGATTTTAGTTGAGAGCAGCAAAATTTTAGTGATAATAGAGGAAATGATGGCATTATGGTGAGAATGGCCATATTTTTAGTAATTAATTCAAAAATAAGGCTAGAATCAGAAATGGATAAAAGCAATAAGATATTTATGCTTCCACTAGTAAAAACAATGATGACAAAAGTGAGTAATTTTTTGTCATATAGCATTTTATGAATATTGTGATTGCTAATGATTTACCTAAGAATGTTCAATGGTATATAGATTCAAGTGCCTCTAACTACATGACTTCTCATGGAAAGGAGTTTAGAGAAATGTGTAGTCTAGAGTCTCCAAGCTATGTGGAGATAGGTGATGATATAACCCATCCCATTACTCACATTAAAAATGTTAAATTGAGTATATAGGATAATAAAGCAAAGTACTTGACTAATGTGATGCATTCAAACATAACTAATATCTTGGTTTCTATTGGCGGAATAGGGATTGTAGGTTCGGCTTACATTTAATGGTTTCTATATAGAGCATCTATGAAATGGTTGTAGCTTGATTGAAAAATGTAAGCATACTAGTAGTAGATTCTTTACTCTTGATGTAGATTTACTTGAAATAGATGTTGTTATATTTGCACAAGGCAATCACTTTCAAAGCTTTAAATCTTTGGTTGAGAAAGAGATAGGATTACATATTAAATACCTAACATTGGATGGAGAGGGATAATACTTTTCTAGTGAATTTTCTCATTTCTTGTAGAGAAATAGTATTCAGAGGTAATCTACATGAAGGTACACTCCACAACAAAATGGAGTGGCTAAGTGAAAAAGTAGGCATATTGTAGAGATAGCTCAAGCATTGATATCTAAAAGAGACTAGCCTCACTACTATTGGGTTGAAGCACGTGCTACTATTGTATACATTATGAATAGGTTACCTATAGTTGCAATACATGGTGTGAAACCTTGAGAAAAATTATGTTGGTAAAAGCCAAGTCTATCCTAATTAAAAGTATGAGAAGAAGTATAGAGGTAAAAATCCAAGTATGTCATACTTAAAAGTATTTAGATGTATTTCTTATGTACATATACTTAATGAGTTGTGCAATAAATTGGATCCCAAAGCAAAAATATA
Source organism: Lygodium microphyllum (assembly GCF_053477565.2). Lineage (NCBI taxonomy): Eukaryota > Viridiplantae > Streptophyta > Polypodiopsida > Schizaeales > Lygodiaceae > Lygodium > Lygodium microphyllum. The sequence goes on along the minus strand of NC_141150.1, from coordinate 114,029,266 downwards.
TATGTTTGTGGAATATTCTCTTGAGAGTAGACATGATATAGATATTATAACTTTGTTATATGTGAGTTAAAAGTTTGTAGGAATATTGTCTTTGATGAAATGAGTAGCTAGTATGTCAATGCATAGAATACAGTTGGGGCTCATGTGCTTGAGAGTGTGGCTATATAGAAAATATGTCAATAGTCCACAAACATTGAGTAGGTCACATGAGTCTCCTAGTCATGGGTCTATTGATAGAACTTAGAATGGTAGATTATGATCACAAGTCACTCCACCAAGTACATCGTGCCAAGGAAAGGCAAGGAGAAGATTGGGGTGGGTGGGGAGTTACAATAAGTTTTTAATGTTGAGTAGCCACCTCATTATGTGGATGATAGTTATCCTGATTATGTATGCAAGGTTTGTAAGGCCTTATATAAGTAGAAGGAAGCACCCAAGGCATGGCATGACAAGATTATATGATATCTTTTTAGCATTGGATTTTGTAGAGCACAAGAGAATCACTCACTTTGTGTATGTAAGTGTGATGTGGGTATTGTGCTCATCATTATATATGTAAATGACTTGACTATTGTGGGTAATAGTGAGATAAAGATTGACCATCTTAAGAGTCTTCTCGAGGATGATTTTGAAATAAAGGATTTGGGAGGTTGTGTTATTTTATTGGCATAGAGATAATCAAGACTCTAGAGGATATATGCTTGTCACAAAGACAATATGCTTAGAATATGATTAAAAAGTATAGTATATCTGATTATAAGCCAATCTCAACATCTTTGGATATCAATGCTAAGCTTAGTGCACATGGATAGAAAGATTGTGGGTATCCTTATTTATTTCATGGTCATCACCATGCCAGATCTAAACTACATAATTGATTTGGAGAGTCATCATGTAGCTTTCTATGTAAGCCACATTTGGAAACAATGTGGTGCACATTGTGCTATATCATAGGTCTATACTTGACTATACCTTGTTCTATGGAGCAAGTATATCCTTGGACTTACATGGTTACATAGATATAGATTGGGCTAGTAGTATTTCAGATAGGAGATCTACCAGTGGATTCAAGTTCTCTTTTGAAAGTAGTGTTGTTACCTAGAGTCCTACCATTGCACTATCTAGTACTAAGGCAAAGTACAAGGATACTGCACATGTAGCATATGAGATAGCTTGGCTTCTACAAAAGCTACTTGGTGATTTGGGGCTATAGATGGACAAGAAGATATATCATCTTCTTTGATAATTTAGTAGCATTTAGCTAGCCAAGAAGCCAATGTATCATGTGGAGACCAAAGACATAGAGATCCATTACTATTTTATTCAAGAGTAGGTTCTAGTAGGTGATATTGGTCTTACTTTATATTAGTACATAGGATTAGGATGCATATATTTTTACCAAGGCCTTAGAAGCTAAGAAGTTTCTTTGATTCAAGACTATGCTTGGAGTACATAAGATCATATTGAGCTCAAGGGGGGAAATGTTGAGATGTCACGCTTTACGTGAGCTAGCATCCACTATATACCTTGGTGATATGGCAGGACTTTACTCACTAGCATATTAGGTCACCAACATGAGGGATATGCTAGTGATTCTACAACCAGACTATACCCACATGAGCACTCTTAGTTATGACACAATTCATTGTGCGATCTCCCATGAGGGTTGGTCTAAACAGTGTGATTTGCATAAAACTTGTAAACTAGATATCTGCACACGTCTCCAAATTTGGCCTCTTTCCCTTGTGATGGATGGTGTGGATATACTAATAGCTCCAAATCTTGCTCCTTACCCTACTCCATGTCCATGTCTTGTCCCAACTCCTTGCCTTGCCCCACATTTGCATCCTTGATTATTGAAGTATCCTTCTCTTTGAGGATTATGAGGAGCATTAGCATTGGCATTCATTCCTTTGTTGGGAGGGACATTGAGCACAAAAGTGGCTTGGTTGGTCTGACTTGAAGCAATGTATTAGTTTTTTTTATGTGGAAGATTTCAGCCCTACTTCTTTGTGTGCTCAAGTCTTGATTGTGTGTGTGGTCTTGGTTGTTTCATCTCTCTTTCCTCTTGTCTATTTACACTTTCTTGACATTAATGTAATAAGAAAATATAAGGGGGTATGGCTCTCATAAAGCTAGTACATCTTGTGCTATGGTTGATTATAAGCCAATCTTAGTGTCATTAAATAAAAATTTTAGGCTAAGTAATGATGTGGGTGAGAAATTAGAGAATCCCATAATATACAAGAAGATGGCGGAAAGCTTTATCTTTACCACTCTCACCACACCAGATTGTAACTACACAATTGGGTTGGAGAATTAGTTCATGTAGGTGCCTTGTAAGCTGCATTTTGATAGGAAGTCCATTAGTCGGCTATATGTTTTCCTTTGGGAGTAGAGATGTCACTTGGAGTAGTAATACACAATCCATTGTTGTACTATTAAGTAGAGAGGAAAAGTATATGATTGTTACTATGGCAACATGTGAGGTAGCTTAGATACAAAAGCTACTTGATGATTTGGAGATACATATAGACAAGATAATTATCATTTTTTATGACATGAGTAGTATATAGTTGGAAAGGAACCCTATGTTTCATGCATGCATGAAACACATTGAGGTTGATTACCACTTCACTAGATAGTAGGTCTTGGTAGATGGTATTGATCTTATATATTGAGCTTAGAGGAGTAGTTTGTAGATACTTTCATCAAGGCCTTCAGACCAGAAAACCTTCAATGATTTTGAAGCTTACTTGGAATATAGATAATGAATTTGAGCTTAGTGAGGGAGTGGTGAGATGTCAAGCTGAACACAAGCTAACACTCGCATTCTTGAATGACCATTCACACATTCATATCATTGATGTGGTTGGTATTTACATCAGTACATCATTTTAGTGATACTTTATAGGTGGAAATATCTATCTAGCCATCTTTCTAGTTTGCTTATTCATAGTATGGACCACTTGTACATTATGTATGTAGTACTTTGTGTTTATTCTTGGTATACTATTATAGTAAAGAAGAAGAAAAGAAGAAGAAAGACTAGGGTTTTTAGTTTCCTATCTTATATATATTCTCTATGTGTTATATGTTTTGAAAGAGCTCAAACTTCCTCTCTCTCTCTCTTTGTCCATCTTTTAAAAGAGAATACCATGATAATTTCTCATTCTGATATGGATAGAAGTATTGATTTTGATCCAAAAAATTTCCAACCAACCCAATCTACTAGTCTAAGACCAAATTCCAATCCATTTAAGGTTTAAATATTGAAATAAAATGCAATACTCATAAGAACGAGTAAGAAACTCAAAGTTTTAAAAAATTACAAGCTCAAGGAGATCACACAACAATATATGTGTGTATCACATAGATTCATAATAATGGCTTTTAAAAATATCATTTTAATATATTTTATACATATAGAAAAGTGTTATATAAAGGAGTTGGTATAGATTGAAAAAAAAAGGGTTTTGTTTTATTTTTAAAAAAATTCACAGATAAGGATATTTGTAAATGGGCCCTAAATACATTTGATATATAGGATATACATATAGTGAACCCCCCAAGATCACAATACTTTCTTCCACGGTTCACAAAGTTCAAAAATAGTGATCGAGTAGTTGTGCTAATTGAAGAAAAGAACCAAGGGACATCTAATGAATCCATGAGAGACCAAGAAATATAAAGGAAGTAAACATTCCAAACCTAGGGAATCCTACGTACATTGTTGGGGACTCAATGTAGAGGATGAGAACTAATTGATTAACTTGTTGAAAGAATACTAGTATGTTTTTGCATGGAACTACTTTGACCTTAAGAGTATACTACTACAATTTCTTACCCATACAATCCCTCTTAAGGATGATGCCATGCTTACTTTGTATCGACCCTACCCCATGAATTCTCAATATGCCAACCATATTAGAGAACAAATTGACAAGATATAAAAGGAGAGATTCATTTATGAAATTGACCATATCAATTGGGTATCAAAGATTGTTGTTGTATTGTGAAGAAGAATGGGAAAATTTGAGTTATAAATGGAGGGATTCATTTATGAAATTGAGCATATCAATTGGGTATCAAAGATTGTTATTGTGTTCTGAAGAAGAATAAGAAAATTTGTGTATGCATCAATTACAAAAAGTTAAATGTGGCAACCAAGAGAGATCACTTTGTATTGCCATACATCGATCATAGATGAAATGGTTAGCATGGAAGAAAATCTACAACTTCTTAGATGGATTTTCAGGATACAATCAAGTACAATCCCACCCAATTGATAGATCAAAAAATACATTTGCCATTGAATAGGGAGTGTTCAGATATATAGTCATGCCATCTAGGCTGACTAATGCTCTACCAACCTTCCAGAGGCTCATGCTCAAAATCTTTAAGGACATGCTATAGAAGTGGCTCAAAGTGTTTGTCACACTGACCTTTGTATCCATTCTAATAGAAAGAACACCTTCACAAGGTCCTCCTAGTTTCTTTGAGAGAGGTGGATAGTATAACCTATCCTTGAATCATCTTGAGTGTTGGTTCTACTAGGTCAAACATGGCATAATCTTGGGCCATGTTGTACCCAAAAATGAAATCACAATTGACATCAGTAAAATTAAAGTCATTATGAATCTCTCTCCACCCACTAACCCAAAGAGAATATAGTGCTTTCTCAGCCATATAGGTTATTATTATTTCCTTTTGCTAAAGTACTTTGTTATTACATGATCACTCTATAAGCTATTGATTATCTTGGCTTGGAAAAAGGAATGTCATGCTTCCTATGAAGCATTGAGAAAGCCTCTCATGACTTCTCTCGTCTTAAGAGTTGTGGATTGGACAATAATGTTCAGTTTACATATTGATACCTCCAAAATTACAATTGGATCATTATTTTGCTAGCATGATTAGCAATAATATGGATTTCCAAGTGAGCTTTGCTAGTTGATAACTCACTGATGCCAAAATGAACTATTCCACCATTGAGTGGGAGGGCTTAGCAATTGTTTTCATTGTGAAAATATTTTGAATTATCTCCTACTACTCTCACCCTTTTTATTGACCATCAAGCACTATTGTACCTTATAAATAAACTTGTGCCATTGAATGCATTGTTAGATGACTCTTTCTTTTGTTGGAAATTGGATTTTTTGTTTTTCTATGCAAAGATAGGCATCACTTCATTGGTGGTCACTTATCACAAGTGACAAGTGGTAGAAAGATCATAAGAGTTGATGGATAAACTCATTGATTCTTATCTATATTATATTAATAAAAAATCTCAGCTCTTTACGGTTGATCTCACACCTCATTTGGTTTAACAACATTGTCAATATCCTTAAGCAAGGCCTACCCAAATGACCAATTGAGAAAGCTCGACTAACATGCCTCCTATTGACCTTTCCAATTGATTACTGCTCAATTATATTACACATGACAACACAATTTCTTAGATAGCATGTTTGTGAACATGAAATTGAGAGTGTGTTACAAGGGACACATGATGGTATTACTAGAAGACACTTTGACATGAATACAAAAAAAAGGAAAATGCTTAAATCCCAATTGTCATGGCCCACTATCTTTAAGGATATGCCTAGATTTGTTAAGAACTATGATGAGTGATAAGAAAAAAGTTTTCCATTTGTAAGAATAAAATGGAACACATATGAGTTTCTAAAAAGTGGGATATACTTGCATGCTCCATACATCATTGTAGCCATAAATTACATAACTAAATGGGCTAAAATTAGGACATTCCACAAAAATGATGAACAAACCACTATGTGGTTCCTTTGGGAGCACTTTATCTCGCATTTCAGTTGCCCCATCAAAATCGTCAATGGACCAAGGGACACCATTTTTTTAATGAAGTGATTAAGCATTTGCTCTCTACATTCCTAATCATCCAAAGAAAGTCTAGCTCTTAGCTACTATCCTTAAGCAAATGGCAAAACAAAACCCAATAATAAAGTTCTTATCTATGTTTTCATAAAACATGTCTTAGCGTCATGTTTAGACTAGGATCAGAAGCTCATGGTAGTACTACATGTCTATTCGATAGCTTACAAGAATACCATAGGATAAACCCCATTTCGACTCACCTCTAGCACAGATGCCATTATCCCTGTTGAGTTCTTAATCCCTACTCTACGATTGGTATCTAAGAATGGTAGAAAGGCACTAAAGTATGGCAACATCACCCAGAAGAGCTTGAGCATTTGACTAAAATAAGCCAACCAGCAACTCATGCCCTACTTGCTGAAAAGGTCGACATAAAGCCTAGTTTTATAAGCATGTTAAGCAATGAATATTCTTCAACAAGGGAATCTTGTGTTGCTTTACTCAATAAAAGGCTTTAAGAATAATTTGAAACTTGGATGTCTCAAACCTTTCCATGTTTGTGTGATTAGTAAGTAGGAAATGTTGAGCTAGAAATCCTAGATGACTAGCCTATTGGCCAATTTAACAACAGAGAAGAGTATTAAGGAATATTATCTACCCGAATATCCCTCACATGAACCACCCATGGTTGAGAAAAAAATTTATGAAGAGTTTATGCAATAGTAGTTACACCATGGTAAAAGTTAAGGGATCCCCATGATTTTTAGTTTGTAGGTAGGTGGGCAAATATTTTGTTACTCAATGGTGAGAAGTTTAAGAAATTGGGTGAATGCTATTAAAATACCATTTTTTTGTTGTTTTTGGGTGAATTTTAAACTGAAATATATATATTTTTGTAAATATGGGCTATTTTTTGAGTTTTCAAGTCTAAAAATTTAGCCGCATGGTATCTTGATTCTACAATCATCAAATGCGTAGAATACATCATGATTAGTATTACAAAAGGATAAGATATGAGGGTAGCAATGGTGCATCCTAGTTGGATTTATGTTTTATGGAGATGTCTATGGGCTAGTATATAATGATAGCATAGTAATATTAGGCCTCCATTGGCTTGTGTAAAATCTAGAACTACATGATGATATGCCATTGTATTTATTATTATATATTGCACTCATATTTGCCTCAGCAAGCAACGTACCAAATTTCCTCTTCATTATTATCCACTTACTTTGTTTTTTGTCTTGGAATTATTTTCTTTACATGCCTCTTCATTTTCCTAATAAGGATCATCTTTGTGTCTCCTTAATATTATCCACTATCTTTTCTTCAATACAAACCTTTTTATTTGTCTCACCATATGGTGAGTTATGTAGCAATCTATATACCAAGGAGCACTTCACCAAGGAAAATTAAGATACGAGCACACAATATGGTGAGTTATGTAGCAATGTATATAGCAAGGAGCACTGCACCAAGGGAAATTAAGATACAAGCACACAATGCCACTTATAGAAATGATGGGCCATGGCAATACAATAGATGGAAGCATCTAATGATGTCTCTATATTTCCCACCATTTAGCTCTATACGCACTAGTGCATTCTCTCTCCAATAGCCATGTCGCTAAAGTATCGAATAGACTTCAATACGATCACCTTCGTGAGTGCAAGCATTTGAGCTTTTTTCGGTGGGTGTACTTGAGGAGCCGGTAATGTTGAACTAGTGGGGCTGGAGCTGGGTGCTATATTCACGTGTTGGGGTACTACTGGTGCGGGCGATGTGAGGAGGCTGCCGAGGTCGACGCAGGGGTCGGTAACGTTGGTGAAGCCGTAGGCAGAGGCATGATCAAGGATGTGGAGGTAGGCGGCGATGGTGTCGAAGAAGACCAGCCGTGCGTTGGGGTGTAAGGCCTGCAGCTCCTGCACAACCTGCAGGAGCCTGCGGTTGTGCTCGTCGCTAACAGCGCTCACGGCTGCCACGCAGCCGTGCTCATCGAAAAGCTGAGATCCAGTCGCAGCTCCTACTGCTGCTGCTGCAGGGGCCGTCGCCGCAGAAGATTGCAAGTGGGCCTGCTTGAGGTACACGGCCATGCAGCCCATGGGAAAGTCCCCTTGCACGATCAGGTGTGTGGCGCCGGCATCGAGGATCTCCTCCAGCGCAGTGCGGATCTCGTCGATGACCTTGGGCACTAGTTGCCCCGCATCGGCGCGGGCGCTGAATGCGTAGTTGTAGTCGTTCCCGCCGATCTCCCCAAAGTAGACCAGTGTGCTGCTCCTCGCACTGAGACCTCGGCTTGTGGCATCGTGATCGGCAGGTGCCTCAACAGTAATTGCATTACGGAACCATTGGAGCTCATCCTTAAGCGAGTAGGGAGTGAAGGAGGTGGCGTTGGCGAGATGCTTCAGGAGGGAAGGCTGAGGGCGGTGGCTTTGGCGACGGCAAAGTTGTCAGTTTGATGTGGTGTATTAATATTCGGGCTGTCGGTCAAGGATGCATCCTCAGGAGTGGTTTTGATAGCATTTGTTGAAATCAAATAATCTCTATCTACAACACTCTCTACCTATCTCCCTCTTCAGTACTATGCTATAAGATATCTTTCTCTTCAACACTCTATACTACAAGCAATCAAGTGATAATGGAGATATTTGTATTTTTTAAATCTCTATGATGTTATTATTCTTCATAGTTGTTGTTTAGTTCTTAAGTGTCAATTCACAGAGAGAGGGAGAGAGAGAAGGAGAGAGGGAGAAAGAGAGAGGACTATATGAGATGAACTAAGAAAATAAGTGATAGAGTGACAGAGAGTAAATTAGGGTAGAAGATAAGATGATGTTATTGTTCTCCACTAGCCAAGCTTCTATATAAATGTGTTTAAATATGATTGATCAATTCTTATTGAGGGAAGAGAGAGAGAGAGAGAGAAAAAGAGAGAATTTTGGATAGAACAAAAAATAAGATTGGATGCTAATTCGAGGTAGATTAAAAGCTAAGATTATAGGCAGATTAGGGGTTGATTAGGTTCTATCATGACTGAAATTAAGAGAAAGAGACAAGATCTAACTGGGTAAAAAAGAACACAGATATAGTGAATCAAAGGGGTGTAATTGTGTGATTTTAATGTTAATCCAAGTTTAAAGTGGTATATATTTTTCTTTGCAAGATGTAGGTGCAAGACGTACCAAGAGAAAGAGAGATATTCACTTTCAATTGGAGGATGAATATGTACCAATGCTCAAAAAAACTATAAAAAGGAATGATGCAATAAGATACAAGATGCAACAAGAAAGAAATGCATGGAAAAAAAATGTGGACCTTTGGGTTGATGGATGCATTTATCTACCTGATCCAGTCACTCAAAGGCTACTATAATTTGAAGGGCTTACATCATTTGTAAATTAGTTTGTTTATAAAGGCAATGAAGGATTGTATGGATACACATGTAGACTTATCACATAAGGATTAACAAGGGTTCATCAAGCCTTGACAAATATACAGACAAGATTACAAGGGAATATGCAGTCTTTGATGGAAAATGATAAATTATTGGTTGAGAAAATAAGGGAGAACCAAAGCTTACAACAAGCAATGTTTGTCATTGAAGATGCTATGCATGCTACACATGTGCAGAATATGGAATTAGAGTCTAAAGTTATGGACTTGGAGAAGGAGAATCGAAACATAAAGAGAAATCTCACAAAAACTTTGGAGATTCGGCCCATTTTAAAAACCAAAGAACTACGTCGACGCATCCGATTAGTTAAATCAATTCACCAATTAACCAAAGGAAGTGAAAAATATCATAGATGAATATATGTTCAATGTGCTATAATGAGAAATATCATAGATGGATATATACTCAATGTGCTACAATGAGCAATATATTCCCTCATGCAGAGAATGATACTATTGCCAAAGTCCTAAGTAAGGATATGGTAAGAAATGCATTGGAAAATTGTAAATTCAGGGACATTGTAGATGGTGTCGCAAGTGAACATCTTAGGGATTTCAGCAACTTGTTGTAACAACTCCGAAATAAAAATACCCATTCCGTATATGAATTCCCTCTTGGGAAGGGGTCATAGGGATAATATTCTTTGAATTGGATAAATGACAAAAAAAATTTGTTGTTATTCCCCTTATTCCCCCAAGCCGACTGTCGAGTTGGAGGGGGAGGGGAATAGAAGGAGTGATTAAGCTCCTTGATGGAGCTTGGAGGAGAAAGGACGGCATGTGTGATGCCACGCAGGGGAGGGAGGACCCCCTCCCCTCACCTATTTAAATCGTGCTGCTATCTAGGTGAGGCGATAGAAGCGTTGTCGTGAGAGCCTAACGGGGACGCCATACGACTGCATAGAGGGAAAGAGTGAGGTTCTTTGTGCAAATCGTGAGGAAGGGAGAGATTGAGAGCGTGGTTGCTGCCATAAGAGGGCTGCCATGGAGTGAGAAAGCTCGATGCCGCTGCTGAGAGGGAGAGGAGGAGTGGAGGCGCTAGTCGCTGCCGTGAAGGAGTACAGTCGTCAAGGGGGGGGAAGTCTATCAACGCCCCCCAGTCCTAGCAGCTGCCGTTCAGCTTGCCATTTGTCATGTCACCGCCGCCATCACACAGTTAAGGCCCCCCCACATGCTCTCTAGAAGCTTCCAAAGCTTCTAAGGGGGGAGGATCCATAAGCCCCCTTTCCCCTTTAAAAAAAAAAGGTTTGACCTTAAAGGGCCTTCATGTGACCCTTAAAGCCTTTTTCCCCTCCTTCTTTAGCCCTTTCATACCCCTTTCCTTTTTCCCCCTAGCCGTGGTTCGTGTGGGATTGTTAAAACACCCCCTGCACCCCCTGGAAATTCCAAAGCCTTCATATGCTCTTGCATATAACACCCCCATACACGGAATTTCCTCCCTACGGGCCCTCGCATACCTTTGTTTTCCCCCCTTACAAAAAGAAAAGAGGGTGTTAAGAGTCTCTTGACACCTTCTTTCCCCATACATCCACAGGGTTATTTTTTTGGGTGAGGCAACATAGGCGCTGTCGTGAGAGCCTAACGGGGACGCCATCTGACTGCATAGATGGAAAGAGTGAGGCTCTTTGTGCAAATCGTGAGGAAGGGAGAGATTGAGAGCGTGGCTGATGCCATAAGAGGGCTGCCGTGGAGTGAGAAAGCTCGATGCCGCTGCTGAGAGGGAGAGGAGGAGTGGAGGCGCTGGTCGCTGCCTTGAAGGAGTACAGTCGTCAAGGGAGGGGAAGTCTGCTAATGCCGCCCAGTCCCAGCAGCTGCCGTTTAGCCTGCCATTCGTCACATCGCCACCGCCATTACACAGTTAAGGCCCCCCCACATGCTCTCTAGAAGCTTCCAAAGCTTCTAAGGGAGGAGGCTCTATAAGCCCCCTTTCCCCCCCAAAAAAAAAGGTTTGACCTTAAAGGGCCTTCATGTGACCCTTAAAGCCTTTTTCCCCTCCTTCTTTTGCCCTTTCATACCCCTTTCCTTTTTTCCCCTAGCCGTGGTTCGTGTGGGATTGTTAAAACACCCCCTACACCCCCCTGGAAATTCCAAAGCCTTCATATGCTCTTGCATATAACACCCCCATACACGGAATTTCCTCCCTACGGGCCCTCGCATACCTTTGTTTTCCCCCCTTACAAAATGAAAAGAGGGTGTTAAGAGTCTCTTAACACCTTCTTTCCCCATACATCCAAAGGGTTTTTTTATTTTACATATTCTATTTTTCCCTTTTCTTGTGAGTCTTTAAAAAGGCCATTAAGCCTTTCCGGTGGCTTTAATGGACCTTACTCGCGGAGGATTTTGAAACACCCCCTTCCCAGGTTTTAAACCCCTTCCGTGGTTTCTCCCCTCCTCCACAAGTATCCCTTCAAAGAGCTTCCACGAAAGGAAGGAACAGAAGAATCATAAAGGATGGTGGTATTTCAAAAGGGAGTTTGCAAAGCCGCATCCAAGACGGAAAGGCTGCATTCGCGATGGCTCGTAAGAAAGCCCAAGGCGCAACCGCAGGAGGATCATCTCCTAGCATCCACGTGGACATCTCACCACAAGTCCAGGTTTTTCTTCCTAATTTTTATTTTACATCGTTGTAATTCAATTGGGTGTAGATGATTTTTGGAAATAGGATGCATTTTTCGTCTTAAATACTTTAGAAAAATTAGCTCACGACGAAGGAATTCATTCATTAGTATTTTTAATAAAATGAACAAAATAAAGTGAGCAGAAGATTGATATGCATTCCTAGCAAGTAGTTTTTGTGTATTTCAATGAACTGAACTTAGATTATTGTCCATATTTACAAAACGGAATTAAGATAGTGCACTCCGTTTAAGCATGGAAGAATAAATTGCATGTCGCATTATTAGGCCGTATCTTCTTCGCAATGAGTCATCATGGGAAGTGCTGAGAATCCATAGGAAAGTGCAAGGCATGAAATGATTCCTAAGTTGCATAAATTGGTCAGTTATCATTTTTCAACTGCATAATTATTAGTAAAAGGTTGCTTGTTTAGCATGAATCTTGCTCGCAAGTTATAGGATGATTAATTGGAATTAGGTTATAACTTAACCTGTGCTTGATCTTAAATCGATAAGTTAGGGCTGAAAATCAATTTACGCGTAGACAATGAGTCATGTGTTTATGGAAAAGATAGCATAATTATCTTCAAGAATTAAACAAATTGGCAAAAGCCTAAACACCTAAACCCGCGGAGTACTCGTTTTAGAAAGAGTTAATTTAATTCCAAAGAACTCACTAGGATTTAATACATGACCTAGTCGCACGTATTGCTAAAACAGAAACTCCTATACCCTAAAAACTTGCCCACATTCACCGAATGTAGGGATAGCAGAACATACTTGAGGGTTTGTCCCTAAGAATCCGTTGTTAAAAAGATGGAACATGGAACCCTAGGACTGACAACGTCAGCCTAATGTAATCAGGAACAGATTGTTTCGTAACTCCATTTGATGGGTAGAATAGTCCAATAGTTCGATGCGACACTTGTGCAACAAGTGCAGAGTTGTATGATCTTGTGATTGAATCACAAGGGAATGGCCAATTCTTGGAATGAGATTGGCATATTCTTACGCAAGTTATCTTGCAAGAGGATGAATAATCATCCTAATATAGTATATTTCTGGGGTAAAGATAATTGCTTGGTGCAAAAGTCAAACCAATAAATTGTAATAACATATGAACTTAAGGTATTGACCAAGTCGGGTTAATAGGGTATGGCCCTAACCCAGGATATAGGGGATCTTGCCAAGTCGCAAGTCATCCCGGATCGAGTGCTGGATGCATTCGAGAAGAAGGATTCACTCCTTAGCAGTTGGCCAAGACCAATGAAAATGTTTGTGCTTGTTACAGATTTAAGAGCATTGCTTTGCTTTGTTTGATCAATGAATTAAAAGTTAAATGGATATCTAATACTTCAGGTTGAAGGCCTGAAGGGAGAGGCAACTTCAGTTACCCCCGACTGCCTACCTGACCCTAACCAAGGGGGTTGTTAACCGCACCGGGAAGGTGGACCGAACCTACCGCGAGAGATCTCTTCGTTAAGCACTACTTGGAGCAGGAGGATGCTTGGGTGCCAGGGGGCTTTGGCCGTAAATCCCTCGCCTTTCGAGCCCTGCACAAGAGGCTAACATGACTCCGGATTGGGTCTCGAGGCCCGCATACTAGTCTACGGGTAGAAACTTGGATTAGTGATCCTTGTGGATTGCTAGATAGCCTTCGAGCAGATTGTGGATAAGCCTACGGGCTGGAATTTACGTATTCCAAAGATAAATATGATAACCTGTTAAAAAGGAACTTGTTTGACATTTTTTTTCTATGTCAAGTGATATGATTACGTGAAGGAACCAGTGCTAATGGGCTAATTAAGGAAGCTGATTGATACATGTCCAACTAGATGTGTTAGGTAATTAAATAACTAAAACAACCTGAGGAAAGTGCAGTGGATGTGGCCATAGGTCCGTCCTACGGATGGGTGGTCCCGGTTGGCCGGGAACTTTTCTCAAATCACAATGGACAGCTGTCAACGAACACAAACAACACGAGCGCTGACCTAGAGTTATAACTGATCCCGATTTATGATTTTTAAGGTGAATGGAATGGGTCTATGCCTTATGACAGAGAGGTTGAGCTTCGCATCCCTCTCGTTTCCCATTCTCCTTGAACCAAGTGTAGTGTGAATCTGCTTCAAACTTGGTATTTTTGCGTAAAGTAGTTCGCTCCGGTTCGACACTAGTTGCCGTTAAGAAATGACCAATAGGAAAAACCCTAATTTAGGTTGGTCCTAAGTGGGAACGGCTAGAATACTTCCGCTACGTGGCAGACATGGAAAGTCCTAGATCGCAAACCCCGTAACATTCCATGGGAGTGCTGGGCGGAGCTTTCTAGACATCCTTTCCGATGGACTACAAAGACGTGTCCTGAAGATAACAAGTGGACACGTTACACTTGTTTACTCCTGTAAAAGGTTAGGGATTTATGTGACAAGGTGGGAATGAGTTTTGAGTCATATAATATGCTCTATCAACAATTGGATACAAGATTTAAGCAAGTCTTCAAAACTAAGCAAGTAATGCCTCTACCAAAACCATTTCACGTGAAGAAGGCTCGAAAACAACTAAATGAGAAAGTTTTAGAACTAATTGGTGAGCCAACGCTTATGGAAAATACACATATATTGAAGTATGGTTCCAAAGAAGTTGCATTTGTATTAAATGTATCCAATAACATTGTATTGGATATATGTAGGGTTCAGATTGCTATGGTTAAGTTCTACAATATGTCTATGGAAGAATGTAGAGGCAAGTCCTAAAACTTGATAAGAGTGAGATTATTAAGGGACAAAAACTTGAACGTATGAGTATAACACTTATGAATCAAGCATTGGATCCCACCGTCGATGAAAACCATCCTTTATACTTCAGTGCACAATCAAAGAATGAAATATGATGGCTTGCATCATTTGAAGTACCAAAGGAGGACCATGAAATACATAAAGTTTTTTTAAACCTCACTAATATACCCAGTGTTATTCAACAACAAAATAATGGAGCAATTTTACACATTGAGGGGTTTGGAAACTATCAAGTTGAATAACATCTTGCAGGTGATTTAAAAACATTGAAGTGTATGTTTGGTTTATTAAATGTAGTGAATGCAAAATTTTCGTGCATATACTGCATGGAAACTAAGAAGAAAGGGAAAGATGGAAAGAAAGAATGGCTTGCTAAGGCAAGACAACAAGATGCTCGAACACGTGATAAAAAAGTCATGAGAAATGGAATGCTAGTTCCAGTGGATCCAAACTAGCGCCCTATTTTGAAAATACCACTAACAAGGGTTCACTTTTTCACATTGCATTGTTTAGTTAGAATAATTGAGAAGCTAAGATATGAATATATATGATTTTCAAACAAGATGCAATCTGTGTCAAAAGCTAATGCTACATGTAAGATGGTAGAACAAGTCCTCTCTAAAGTTGGATTGCACGGGGGCCAAGTAGAAATAAAAAAGGATGATAAAAAATCGGGAAAGAGTGGAAATATCCCTTGTAAACCATGCTTTGGCAGACCCAAGGCTAGGAAGTTTATATCTCCACCTTGAGATGAGGAATGAAATATACTTGTAAAACAACCAGAGAAGTATGGAGTATGGAAACAATTGCACCTTGCTATTCCGGATTTGAGCAATGGGAGACAAACGAGAATTGTAAAGGCAGAAGTGTGGATACACCTAGATAGATTAGCAAATCTCTTACAAAAGTTAAGGTTTAGGGATGGTGATGCCAATAAATTTAAAGAGACAGCTGCTAAATTTCATAAGTCCATGGTGGAGGCATGGACTACAAATAGTATAAGACACTACATGGTCAGTATTGTCACCATTACAAAAAAATATTATCATTTTAAATTAGTTTGTGTTTCTAATCTCTCTTCTTGTGCAGCATATACTTGAAGCACATGGTCCATACTTTGCAGATCAAGAAAATTTGACAGTGTGGTCAACTTAAGGCATGGAATAATCTTATTGGCAAGCTCATTGTACTTTTCAAAAGGCAACTTATCATGGAGGTGACATCAATGGTTCCAATTCTATGTGGAAATTATTATAATGGTGGTATAGGAGATTAGAGATATGATACAAGCAAAAAGAAAAGAAGTCCAAAACCTCTCAACCAGAATTTATAAGTAGAGCAATATATGAAGTGAGAAAAGCAAGATATGAAAATAGCACAGCTAGACAATGCCACATAGAATGGTTGGAAACCCAAGAGAGAGATGGCAAGAAATGGAGACCTAGATAAATATAATAATTTTGATGCATTTAGAGCCCACGAGAGAGCATAGGTACCCAGGATATGAAACACCAATACTCGTATCTTTAACATGAGATGGCTTGCAATTTTTTAAAAAAATTTCAAAGGTTTCTCATTATGTTTTTCAAAGTCGATTTCAAACTGTGTTTTTAAATTATGAAAAGTCGATTTCAAAATCCTAAGACAAAGATATGAAAATTCCAAACCTTGGAACATTCACTAGCCTAGACAGAGAGGGTCATGAGGAGGGTGGTAGGAGACATAGATTTTAAAGTTTATTTACACCATAATAAGTTTAAATTTTTTATACTTAAGTCAAGTCTCTCCTTTTATTTTTTTCTATTACTCTTTACTCTATCCTCCACATTTCTATCCTTCATCATCACAACCATGACACGATCCAAGCTTCCTATCAAGAAGGCACCTACAAGAACAAAAACTCAACACTCTTTCGAATCTAGTGAGTGACAAAAGTCCCTTGGTAACCGACAACGGTGGCTCTATTATAGCTAATAATGCTAGTGCTACTGTGTCTAACAATGGCGGCCCTAGTGTGGTCAATAATGATGGTTTGCCATTGTCTAGAAATGGTGGTCCACATGCTCTAGTTGTTCCACTTCCCACTACTACTCCAGCTAGATATACACGTTCTCCAACACATAAGAAGAAAAGAAAAAGACCAAGCACAGCCGCATTATGTGAGATAAGGAAATTCTAGAAGAGTGCCAACTTGATTATTCCTAAGGCACCATTCGCTAGGTTGGTGCGAGAAATACTACAAGATCTGCAGTTAGGGCATCATCACAAGTTCTTTTCAAGAAACCAAGCAAGGAATTTGGGACGATGGTCAAGCCAAGCCTTGTTTGCTCTCCAAGAAGCAACTAAAAGTTACTTGATTGATCTAATGGGTGATTGTCAACTTTTAGCCATTCTTCATGCCCAACGTATCGCTACTAAGCCCATAGATATGGTTCTTGTTCTTAGGATTTGCAACAACAAGGATGCATTTAATCTTAATGTCAACCATATGCTTTGAGAAGCCACCTTGTAATTAGATCTATGTTTTTAGCTTAGGTTTCGTTGTAAATTGTAAGGAGCTTAGTCTTGGGTTATCTTTCTAGTAGACCTTCAAGTATTTGATAGTAGTGGCTTGTAAAATGGCGCTAAATTTTGCCTAGCTCTAGTTGTATTTGGTGCGATGCACTATCTACCGTGTATTTCATGGTTTCACAATGCCAAATCTGATATTTGATATTCTATTTTGCCATGATTTGCATTGTGTATATTTCCAAGTTTCTAATTTTGAAAGTAGTTTTGTTGAGGATAAATTCAATGCGCAATCACGCACACATCAGTGATCAGTTGTACATGGACCGATGCACTATATCTTTACTTATTTAGTGGTTTGGCAACACTATATCTGATATGTGATATTCCATTTGACCCATGACTTATTTTTTGTGAATTTTTAGGTTTTCAATATTTCACGCATTTTGGCTGAAAACACATTTAATATGTAGTTGTGCACACTCGGTGTGGTAGTGAGTTTTTCTGTTATCAGTGAAGTATAATCCAGTTAATGCATTTTCAAAAAATGATTGAACTATCAATTTTATAAATTGAAATCTAGTGAAAATTCACCCACATGCAAGGCACCATAAAAAATCATGAATGTTAAAAAATTGGCCCCATTCAAAGCCTCTGGGACACTTGTTTGGAAGCTCGTGTCTAGGGCCTTGAATTTGGGGATTCAAGGCCCCAGATGCCAGCCTCCAGATAGGTGTCCTAGAGACTTTTGACAAGGATTTTTTTTGGGTAGTTGATGTATCCTAGAGGAGTCCACATGTAAAATTTCATGTCAATCGGATCACTGATCATATTTTTCCAAAGCCTGGATATATTAATTCAAGTTTAAGGGTTTTTAAAAAGTTTTACTATAAATTTAAAGTTTCACCTCATTTTACACATATCACTTTTGAGTTTTGAGTTTTCTCTCCTAGAAGACATGGCATGCACCAAGCAAGCGGCCCATAGACACCCCCTAGAAATTTCTTGCACATGCCACCTCCCTTAGCTCCACCACCACCATGTCAACATTGCAAGTGTCGATGGAGGCTATGCACATTGGCTCTTTGTGAGATCCACCATTACCAAAAGACCGCACACCTTCTGATACCAAAGGCTTCATTCCAAAAGCTAGTGTGGGAGATTATGGACGACATACAGATTAAGAACAATAGGAGGCGATTCTCGGATAGATCACGCTTGCAACAACTTGATCACTAGGCTGCCCAAGCCTTCCTTGCAGTACAGGAAGCTGTCAAAGTTTACCTCATTGACTTATTTAGAGACTTGGCCTATGCAGTAGTGCATGCAAGGAGAGTCACTATCACCGATAAGGATTTGCAAATAGTGAGGTTCTTTTGGCGATGGAAGGATAGTCCTTGTTGCAGAGATCAACAATGATAGGGATATATTATCAAAACATATACGGAATGTAGCTTCCAAAGAGATTTTGTAAAACCCTGGTTGTAATGGATCCCATGTAAAATGTTATGAATATGAATTAAAAAAATTTGGCGCATCTTATTTTTGTTTATTCACTTGTTATTTGTTTCATTTATGTCTTTGAGTTATTGTTACATGTGTTTGAATGAATACATGTTGCGCACGAAATCAATACAGCACTACATATAAAATTTAGGGTACAAATCATATTGTATATAAATATGATAAATAAACGTAACATTCAAGTAAAAAATAATAATAAATGATGCGTATGACAAACTATATTGCACGCAAATCCAACAAATATCAATTTTCATTACTTCAAGAGAAGATTACAAATTGCATTACATTGGTGATGAGATGTCATTTGGCAATAAGTACATCTACTCTCTCCTAGGCTTCTTCGAGCTACACTCCCTATGGTTAGAGCTATTCTTGATCATAGGTAGTAACACATTTTATCCTAGTAGTTTCTGCCTAATGACATTGGGGTATTTAACAATAGCAACCATGCCACGGGCCACCATGAAAAAAAGTTGCCCAAACCTAGTACTAAAGAATAAGTAGAGGAGCTTCAAACGTTGAAGCATTACTACTTTCTCGAAGATAGAGTTCGTTGGGATGGTCTTGAAAGGCCCAGCCTTCATTAGTGCCCTCAACTTTAGGAAGTTCTTAGCAAAAGCCGGAGAGCATATCTTATGAAATACAATAATGTCTTTCACAATCTAGTTGATATACTCCTTTAATGCTGAGTCTTACACCCTTCTTTGGCTACCAGATCAGCCACCTTGTGTAGATGAAAATTCATCTATATAGACAATGTCTTGCATCACACTAGTTCAATGTCAAAGTCATTGTTTCACACTCATTATGCATGGAGTGTGCTTAAGATATATACATCGAATTTGCGTGAAAATTAACCAGTAGGACCTCTAGGGAATCGCGAGCCTCCGACCAAGGTTTTTCTGAGGGCCTAATCCCAATGAAGTCTCATCTCCATGCTCCCCATTCCCTAGAGGTCCTAGTGAAAAATTTATGTGCAAATCCGATAACATTACCTTCTCTGCGTCATCTATGTGCTACTCTAATGAAGCATCTAGATCTGCTCTTGCAACTGGGCCACCCTCGTCTCTCTCTTTGGAAGGTACTGTGTAGTCGGGTCGAGGCTTGGGTCGAGTTTTGAAAATGCTTTCTTGCAATTGTTCAAACTCTTCATTTGAGATCTCATATTGTGGTGCTGCATTCTCAATCTACTCTTGAATGCTCACAATGACAGAGATGTCATCGACACTTGTGCCATCATATTAAGCCACCTCATCAACATGTGTTGGGACATCTTGTATATCAAAATCTATAAAATCATCAGGTGCATCATGTATCATGATAAAAATGGTCCTTCTTCTCTTAGCTCCAAAATTTTTAGTACATCCTGCATAAATAGATATTCCACCCCCTCGATGATGATAGCATGGAGAGAAGTGAGGGGTGGCTCATCAATTGTCGGTGTCTCATCCAGGCCAGGAGGTGGGTGCACAATGGCTAAGCTTTGTGTTGTCTCTACTCTTGGATTGAGTATGATCTCCTCAGGCTTCCTTTTGAAATACTCTAGTTGTGGCCGAGAGGATGTGTCAATGTCTTTGTCACTGTCCTCTTCAAAACATATATGGAAAATGCTACATCGCGCTCAATGAGATCCATCATGGCATGATGCTGGGATGAGGTGGGCACTACTCTAGCACGGAGATGCTATCCCACATGCACGAGGGCTTGATTTATCACATTTACATGGCTCGATCCAGCATGTAAACTATATAAGAAATCTATGGGGACCCATTTGAGAGCAAAGTACGGAATAGAGCGCGTGAGAGGGTTTGCCCCATCACAAAACAATACCACTATACTAGAGCTAGGGTCTACGGTGGAAGTCAAGCTCTCTATACTCAAGGTCACGCAAAACCTACGTATATTTGGTCTCCTATGTGTGTAGGCGGGAGTGGTAGCCATGGTACACAAAGAGAGAAGGAAGGAGAGCACAAGTGATAGGAAGTAGAGAATGAAAGTGAAAATGAGTTTGGAGTTATAGATTTTATGTATCTAGGGTTTCAAATAAAGGTTATTTTTAAACCCTAAAGTTTCAAATTAAAAATCTTACATTAGTTTCTTTATTTCAATACTTTAAAGTCACTGTTAAAATTACTCATACAAATAATGCTTCGCTCTACATTATTACATCCTCGAATATACTTGGATCGCTGAGTATATTCAAGTCCAACTAGAGAAAATATAGAAACTTTTTAAGGAAAAAAATCTAAAAGACCTTCAAAATCCCTTGGATCCAATTTAATATTTAAATTTAAGAAATGAGTAGAAGAGATGAGCTACAATATATCATTATGCAAAGACAATATTGCATAGATTATAGAACTCCAGCTTGCAATTTAATAATGATTTTAACCAGTACGATTGACTAATTACAGTATGTATTATCACATGCTTCGATCATGGTAAACTAAGATGATCCAAATTAAATATACTCAAAAGTTTAAAAATTTTTTATATTCGTTCTTTATTAAAAAGTTTACAAGGATTCCACTATCTCAAGGATATGTGGAGAAGTACATTGTTTACATGTCATGGATTGCTCACTATGAATCCTGACTTTTCTATTATCTAACTTGAAATAGAAGTTTTAGACGGGCTCATTGGATATTAATTGGATTTCTTGTCTTTAAAAAAAAAAGGGCCAATGGCTCTCTGCGATGACCACAAAAGGATTATGACCATTCCACAAGATAACCACATCTATGAGAGCTGTATGTGTCTCATCTCGGGTATCTTGATCCAAGATGATCCACTCCCCTTGTGAAAGTTGCCATCTTCTCTATCGAAAGTGAATGCACAGAATTTGTCTACCAATGAAATACTTATAATAAAGACAAAAATAGTGGTAAGTAAATGTGAATAACACACACCTATGTCACTTAAATCAAGGCATTCAAAGTAGTAAAAAAGATTTATTTGAATGTGAGATCAAATTGCTTGACCCTGCACTCAATCCTCTCATCAAAATTTATTCTTTTGACATGCCAAGACTCACCCAATAGCTGACTCATCCATCCCTCGGATGGACACTTGCATTGATAAGTAATCTTTGTTTTCTTTAGAATATCACATAAACCAAACAAATGTGCAAACAATGAGAATGGAATAAACCAACTAAGATGCACATCTTTGGAGCCTATGGTGGGTTCCATATCACTATCGATGCCAGATTTTATCTTGGATTTACATGCTTTTGACAACTCCAAGTTACTAATCAACCATTCACAACTAGATAGTGGCGGTAATGGGACATGCTGCAATCTCTATAATACATACAATGAGTTATAAAAATATGTATTTTGAGTTGCAAGTTGACTTGCAAAGTTATTATCATAGATCAAAGAACCTATGTCTTCATGCCAAACATGTATCTTGCCACTCCAACATTCCACATTCTTCCATTCATGCAAAGTTGATGAATATAGAGCTGTCAATAAAACAAGATCATTGAATTAGAACACTACAAAGATTTTTAAAAACAACTCTGATATAAAAGAATAAACAATAATAAAATTTAAAAACTTGCCGTTTTGTTTATAATTTGCAATGTAGTCCTTGTTGTGTACAAATATTTATTTGTGTGTATAAACATGTTGGATGAACACTTCTATTACTGTACTTGTTCCATTAAACCTTTTTCTGAACTATAAAATTCTATCTTTCCAATGTTTGCTAGGTTTTGCAACATCCTTACGCCTGACCTTAAAACTCCCTGGAGTACTTGGGTGCATCAAAATCCAATCCAACTTAAAGCACTTATCACAAATCCAATTACTGCAACTATCTTTCCTATTGAAGATTTTCACTGCTAGTATGTTACTGATGGTTTTTTGCCATGAAGACATCTATAATAACCAAATAGAAAAGCTACCTATCAACATGTATATAATTTGCAAATGTTCTCTTCAAATGAAATAAAATTTAAATGGAACAATTAAAAAAAACATTGTACCTATAATTCTTTTCATAAGAAGCCCAATGATGTTGAACAAGAAGTTGACTTATAACAAGACCATTGTTCCTTCGCTGAAAAATTCCTAGAGTATAAAAACAAAAGAAATATCGGGTCAAAGCAGACATATAACTTACATAGGCTTTGTCGAAATGAGTTGAAACTTAACCATGGAGCAACAGAAAAAAGTGACAATATACATGTGGCTCTCCTTGCAAATAAGCCGAAACATATTGAAGAAGTTGAGTTTTAAAAAAATCATTGTTCTCTACCCTTCGAGAATGTTGGAGTAAAAAAACAAAGGAAAGCTCAGTATGCATATAGCTTGCATATATTTTATCCAAATGAGATAAAATTTAACTATGGAGCAGCAAAAAAACAAGACAATATACCTGTAACTTTGTTTATGTCAAAGAAACTGTAAGATGTTGAAGAATAAGTTGAGTGTTCAAAATATCATTGTTCTTGACTATAAGAGACTCCTAAAGTACCAAAACAAAAGAAATTACATGTCAGAGAATGCACATAACTTGCACAGGTTTTGTCCAAACAAGATAAAAATTTACCATAAAACATCCATGGAAGAGAAAAAGATATGAAGTCCAACGAATATTAGCAGATTCACGTGTATGAAGCCACATTGACTCCCCCTTTTGAGGCTTTTTATGAGAGCCAAGGAATCTTCGGCACTTGGTCTTGCTATGGATGGCATAAATCCATTTGGTTTGTGATCAACTTTTTATAGTGTGTGGCTTGTAGTCCTTATAAACTACAACATCACGCCATGGCTTTCTACAAAGAATGGACACTTGATCCTTAGCTTTCTCATTCCTGGGTGCTACAAAGTTAAGAACATGGATGTCTACCTCCCTCCATTAGTTGATGAGCTCAAGACTTTAAGGGAGAAGGGGATTGCTATGTAAGCTTACAAATCAATCATTCATTAAATCCCATGAATATTTTCAAGAATATGGACAACTTATTTATGGGAAAATATCACAAGAAAGAGAAATACTATAAAGACATGAATGGATTTGAAGGAGGTAGGCAAGATGAAGGCACTTTGACCACAGTCAAGTTGACCACAGTCTACGAGCTCTGACAATTTCTTGCAACTACCTCGTACTCATTGGGTTCTGTCCACTAAAGAAAAGTGATGGTGAGGCAAATTATTAGGTCTATCCACACCCCAACAGGTATGATGCATTCTCTCAGGTTTACTTTTTCTAAAGATGACAAACTCTCAAGAATAAAATCCCATGATTGGCACAAGATATGCTAGATTTTTCTCGGCCTTGATAGCAAGTAACCTCAGTATTTTGCTATTTAGAGTCTATTCAATGTTTGTAATGCTTTAAATTTTGAGTAGTTCATATACCAATCACGATTGGGAGGTGCCTCACTCTAGAAATACGCTCGGTGATTTATAAGTTATCAAACTTAGCACAATGGATCTCATAGAAGGAGATCAAGACATCCTCTATTGAATTCGCATGTAACATGCCCCCTTGTCCCTAGTAGGACATGTCTTAGCAACCCATCGAGAAGAGATTCTAGAAAGTGTCACCCGGAAATCACTAGGAATGTCACATGCTTTGCGATCAAGGTCTTTCCGAGTCTGCCACGAAGCAGAAGCATCTGGTCGTTCCCACTTAGGACCAACCTGAATCAGGGTTTTCCTAATAGTTGAGTTCCTAGGAGGTAGCTATAGCGTCGAGCCCCAGATGAACCACTTTGCACATAAACATCAGGGTTGAAGCGAATTTATACTACACTTGGTTCAAGAAGAATGGGAAATGAGAGGGATGAGAAGCTCTATAGATTCTAGGTCATTGTTACCTCGATATCAATTCCTTTGAGAAAAGTTTTCGACCAACCAGGACCACCATTCTGTAGGACGGACCTAGAGTCACGTCCACCGCACTTCGCTCGGTTTTCTTAGTTATCTAATTACCTACCACATTTAGTTTGACAAGTAAAAATAGCTTCCTTAATTAACCAATTAAACACTGATTCCTTCACATAACTTAAGCACTGACATGAAAAAACCATGTCAAGCAAGTTCCTTTTTCAAACATTCGATCTTTATTTATCATGGAATATGTCAAATATCCTGCCCGAAGGCTATCCTAGCAATCCTCAGGGATCGTTATTCCAAGTTCCCCCTGTTGACTAGTATGCAGGCCTCTATATCCCATCTTGAGTCACGTCGGCCTCTTGTGGAGGATCCAGAGGCAAGGAATTTACGGCCAAGGCTTCCCCTGGCACCCAAGCCTCCTCTTGCTCCAAGTAGCACCCATGAAGAGACCTCTCGTGGTGGGTTCGATCCACGTACCCGGTGTGGCTAACAACCCCCTTTGATAGGGTCAGCAGGCAGACAGTTGGAGGTAACTGATACTGCCTCTCCCTCTAGGCTTTTAACTTGAAGCATTAGTTGTTTTTCCTGCATTATTTCCTTAAGCAAAGTAGTACAAACAATGCACCTAAGTGTACAATCACGAGCATTCCAGTGGTCGTTTGTACGGCCAACTGCTAAGGTGTGATGCCTTCTTCCCAAATACTTCCAGCATTCGAACTTGGATCATTCGCGACTTGGAAAAATCCCAAGGGTTTCGTAAGATGAGTTGCTTGTTTACTCTTTTTCCTTGGGTTAGGGTTTATACCCTGTTTACTCAAATTGTCACTACCTTAGGTTTTCTTATATTATGGTCAATAAATCCTGGGCAACCTCGTAGCCCTAACTTGGTTGTGGTCAATTGCTTTCTTGGAAATTCATAACTACCCTAGCTTGACAAATCGGTCCCAAGGAAGAGTGTTGTAGTAGGATGACTACTCAATTCCTAGAAAATTAGACTTGTAATTAGAACTCGCCAAACTTGGTCTAAGGTGTAGCAGTACAATTTTGTGATTTAGACGCAAGAGCATATGATGTTGCAGCTTGTTACACGAGATAGGTGTCAATACCTAACTTTTGGGATTATGTCTCCATTCATACAGTATTTCTTGATCAAGAATAGCTTTGATCAAGATATAGGGCTTGGGAGTCCTGTTGACCCAATCCCAAATCCTAATCCTGCTAGGCCGATAAACGTTTTGGCCCTAGGGTCCCTAAATTCCTTGTGGAGGTCTAGCATTTGGTCAACCTATCCTTAGGGTGAGAACCCTAGATCATTCTTGCATGGGCGATTAGATAATCCTAACATTTCGAGAATGTGGGTAGGAACTTTGAGATCGGAAATATTAAATCGGCATCCTAAGTGTGATACTAGGCAGAATTTTAACATAACTTAACCTAACCCAGCACATTGAGGTGTTCGTCGTATGCTAACTATTCATACCTTCATGAATCTCTTGTGAGTTACACAATTACATGCGATTTACCTAATTGATCTACTTGTCTTACGGTTAAAGGTGATCTTTCCCTTAGAGATGCAAATACTTTTCCTAAAAGATGTAAGTAACTGCAAGATGTATGAGATGTATCATTCCATGTGAATATGCAATTTCAAGACCATAGACCTTTTGACTTTATGCAACTATAGGATCTATAGTGATCTTTCTTTTCCTTGCCCTATGCTATATTGATTGACATTCAGAGCTATTTCTTATAAACCCTACGTTTTATGCGTCAAATTCAAGATTTAATATTTTAACGAAGATGCATCCTTTCCCAAATTTGAACATTGAGAAAAGAACTCCATGCATGGATGTATCATTCTTTCATGATGAGATGCCAATGAATACATCATTGATTTACTCCTTCCTTTATCACTTAACCCAACCTAGATTGTAACTACCATCGCATGTGATTTGCAAAGTTCATAAATCTTTTCCATACATTGCAACTAATCAGACATCATGTAATGATCGTCTATGATTATCTTGTACACAAGTCACAACCAAGAAATTATTATATAAGTGCAATATATGTTATATGCCCTATCCTTTGCATGATGCAACATGGCTTATGACTTATGCATCATACATTCCAAAATGCATCTATCCTTGACCATGGAAGTGTAAGCAAATGCAAGTGCTCATCATGCAACTAAACTTTGTAACTTGAACAAGTATATAAATTTTCCAACGTGTTTAAGTTTTGCTATGTGAATTAAAAAAAAAAGCTTAATGTATCTTTTCCATGCGGGACTATTTTTCGGAACCTGGGCATTCATTATCGGGTCATTGTCCACTCTCGTACTTTGGGTGGAAGCTCTCGCGTGCACTCCTCTTGACTTTTGCTTAGGAGCCATTGACAAAATGAATTTCGACTCAACAAACTCTCCCTTGGCTCCCTTACGAGCTTTAAGGTTATTACTGGCCGAGATCCCCTTCCCTGCGCAAGAATCGAGCCTTGCAAAACACGGTAAAAAAAAACTGGGAGGCACAGGTGAACTTGGCCTAGAGAAGCTTCAATAGAAGCTTCTCAAGCTTGTGGAAGAATAGGGAGATGACGTGTGTTGGTGAGGATGATGATGGTGAAGATGATGATGAGGGTGATGATGATGATGATGATGATGATGAAGATGATGGCGGCAACAGGATGACGGCGGGCAGCTCCTTCATAGAGGGCAGCACCACGATGCCCCTCCCAAGATTGGGAGGGGGGTCTATATGGGGTGAAGGGGGGGGTGTGGCCACAAAAGTGGTAGGTTGCATGCCCTCCTCCCCATGCCCCTCCACACTCCAACACATACTCCCTCTCTCTCTCCCCGCCATACAACAGGTGAAGGAGAGGGAGTTATTAAAATTTTTTTGCAAATAATTCATTATCCTTTTTCCCTTGAAGGGATGTTCCCACGGTGGACTATGGTTTTGAGCCACGGTTTCCTATGCACAATGCGGGGGTGGGTGTTTGTTAGTATACGGGGATGGAGCACTTCGGCCAGTGTTTCTTGGTTGCAAGAGATTTACTTTGGGTTGCTTTTGCGCAGGATCTAGGGTCTTTTAATATTTTGTTGTGAAAATATTACATTCTCTCCCCCTTAGAGGAATCTCGATGTCCTCATCTCGAGAAAATCTGGGGGTATTGTTGGTTGAGAGTACGTTCATCCATCCAGATGGCATCCTCTTCGGGATAATCTTTCCACTGGATGAGGTATTATCTCAAGGTCTTGGATCTCAAATGCCTCTATCTAACATCTAGGATTCTGTCCGACCATAGCTCAAGGACTCCTTGGCGAGGCATTACAACTTGTTGATCATCAAGCACGTGACTGGGGTTAGGCACATACTTTTTCAATAGGCTGATATGGAATACATTATGAACTTTTAGGTTTTCAGGGAGCTGAATTCTGTAAGCATTAGGCCCTAGGCACTTGAGAATCTTGTAGGGTCCACAATACCTTGGACTTAGCTTTTTGCATTCACCCAAGGATAGGGAACTCTTCCTTGGATGAACGCGAATGAAGACCATATCACCTTCAACAAAGGATCTGTCTTGCCATTTTCAAGTGCACGTAAGCCTTTTGTTTGTCCTTAGCGGCTTGGATGTCTTGTCTTATTGATTTGATTTGGTCATCCATTTCTTCCAGCATTTGCTTTGAAGCTTCAACCCTCAAGGTTGGATCCGAAAAGCTCAAAGGACTACGACAACCGTGCCCATACAATGCTTGAAAAGGGGTCATATGAATGCTTTGTTGGTAAGAAGCATTGTAGGCAAACTCAACTAGTGGCAAATATTGAATCCACTTTTTGGGTTTGCAACAGCAGTGTGCCCTAAGCATATCTTCAATGACTTGGTTGACTCATTCCGTTTGACCATCGGTTTGGGGATGGTAAGTTGTACTGAAACAGAGTTGAGTCCCAATGGCCTCGAAGATAGCCCTCCATAAGTGTGAGGTGAAGAGAGATTCACGATCACTAATGATTCTTTTGGGTAACCCATGCAGTTTGAATATTTCCTTGATGAATAACCTTGCGATGTCTGAGGCTTTATAGTTTGTCTTAACAGGGATAAGATATGCAACCTTGGTGAGCATATCTACCACGACCATAATGGAGTTGTATCCTCCCTGAACTTGGGGCAGGCCAACAACAAAGTCCATACTAATGAATTCCCATTTCATTTGGGAAATGTCAAGTGGTTGCAATTTCCCTGGCATTTTGACATGTTCAGCCTTAATGCGTTGACATGACAAACATTCCGTGACCAATTTGAGAACGTCACCTTTGAGCCTATCCCAATAATAGCTCTTTTTGACCGAATTAATGGTCTTGGCATAGCTAGGATGTCCTGAGAAAGGGGAGTCATGGGCTTCCCAAAGTATCTTCTGCTTGAGTGATTGGCTTTCTGGGATACATAATCTTGTCCTATAGTAGACAAGTCCACTATTGATAGAGAATTCTTGATACTTTGTTTGTAGCTTTGGGTCTTGATCTTTGATGGGGATCTCCCTTAGCAATTTCTGATAGGTTGGGTCATGGCATGCCTCTTCTCTAGCTAGCTCAAGAATTGGGTTATTTGGCGTGGATACCTTTGTGGCTAGAGATCTTGCTGTTGATGGATCTTGCAAAATCAAAGAATTCAGAAATACCTTGTGATTGAGTGCATCAACAACTACATTCTCCTTTTCAGGCTGGTATTTGATTTCAAAGTCATATTCTTCCAGTACTTCAATCCATCTACGTTGCCTCATATTGAGCTCATTCTGGGTGAAAATCCATTTAAGACTCTTGTGGTCCGTCACTAGGGCAAATTTGTTACCCAGCAAGTAGTGTCTCGAAAGTTTGAGAGCATGGATGACAGCCAACAGATCTAGATCGTGGGTAGCATAGTTCCTTTCATGGCCCTTCAGTTTCCTTGAAGAGTATTGATGGGACCTAAAATGGGCCGGCACTGGCTATGGCACTAGCCGGGGACCTCTACTACAAGAGAGAACCCAACACCCACGGCCTCGCGGCCAGGAGCGTCTATCAAAGGTACACTAAATGCATTCGTAGTTTATAATCCAACGGTTTTCTACCCTTCTCCTCAGAGGGAGATCCCAAAGTACATAGGCCTAATGCCTCATCACACGTACATAGGAGGCACTCCACCGACTAATAGTCGGAGCCCCACTGCAGCTCTCCTACATCGTAGGGATTGGCCCCTTGATGCGCTGCTAGACATATAGAACATTTTTGCATATACTCCTCTCAAGATACCAATATTTTACATTCTAGGATGTACCATTCCTCACTAAACTTTCCCCTTAGGACCCAAGGACTAACCTACAGCTTAGAACATCCTCTCACGCTCATCGTTGGTCACCACCTAAGGAAAACAGGTGCCATGCATCCAGGAGGTTTTTGTGATACATTTTAATTATTATGCTTAATGCAAATCGTGTATGACTATATGCTCAGACAAAAGAAAGATCAGCATCGTGAATGGTGCATAAAGCATTCTTTCCATAAATTTTACTAGCGCATGCTACGTTGAAAGGAGGCATCGAGCCATATGCTCATGCTACTATCCTCTTTATTCAAACCATTTCCTATATGCCAGGTGCAATGCATAAATCAAATCTTTTCTTTATCTTTCAGCGTTTCAGCTCCTCTTCATCCACCTCTTAGCATTTTGCATCGTTGATCGGTTAGATAGGGTTTCTATGCATTTCTCCCTTTTAAAAGAATGATAAATACGCACAAAACATAGAAACAGGGACAAATCAAGGCCAACCTCATGCTTTGCCATTGTTATACATTGCACAAACATAGATATAATTTTCCATATTTTCCTCAGCCCGTTTTCTATTTTTCCCTAATTTTAAACCCATTTTTTTCATTTTTGGATATTTTTCCCTATTTTTCTTTAATAAATAATGACTAAAAATGAAATTTTATTGTGGGCTGTGGCCCTTGGGTTCATTAACAACAAAAACTCAAATTTAATTGGTGTGACATATCATATTTCTCATTTATATAGCAAAACCCCAAATTTACCCTTAAAACACATATTTTTCTTGTATTTTGACACTAATTCCGGCCATGTAGCCTTATATTTTCTGATTTTCAGGTTGCAAACACTTGAAACTCATGGAAAAAAATATCATAATGAACTTTCATCCCATATGAACAAGGTTTCATAAAGCAAATAGCATAAAAAGATCATTTTTCTTTGTAAAAATAGCATTACCGCTTATTTTCGGGTTTTGGTTTTTTGTTCTTGGTTACGGGACTGATTTCCAGCATGCATTTAATGCTCATCATGAATCCGCATTGCCGTCTTCAGCCCCTCTTCATCCACGAAGCAATCCGATCTTCGCCGGACGAGCATCCACCATTCCTTCTTCTTCTTTCTTCTTCCCACGTGCACCACCCCTTTGAGGAGAGAGAGAGAAGAGAGAGAAAGACTGATTTGTGTTCTCTCTCTACATTCCATCATTCCATGCGTGAGAGGCGGCGATTTGAAGCGAAGAATTAATGTGTTTGCCTGCTGCCTTCATTGCTATGGCTTCTTCACAGCCATCAACATCGATTTTTGGGGGGGGCGCGTTTTGCTGCACGATATCGACGGGCACTTCATGCTACTGCATGAGACGTTGAAAATTGGGGGGGTGCTACCAAATGGCACCCCCCTTTGGTCACTTCTAATTATCCACCTTTTCAATTTTTGACCAATTTTTGGCATCTCCTTCGTCCGACGTCTGATTCGCAATCCGAAAAATCATGGGCGTCCATCTAGACATCCCGCATTGACTGGTAGCTCCCGCAACTCGATCCCAACTTGATCCAGCAGACGAAAAAATTACTAAAAATCTGCAAGTGTCACACGGGCGCCTTTAAAGCACTTGACGCTTAAAATCGTCCTAGGTCGAGGCGCCGCCTTCGTGATTGAATATTTTTCTACTAAATTTCACATTTTTCCGCAATTTTTAGGCCCATTTGCTGCCCTAAAATCTAGCTTTCATTGGCGGCCATGGGATAGGGCGAGTCAGCCCATTGAACCCACGAACAGATCTGCATAGAAACAAACAACGGAAGCATCAAGCTGATAAAAAATATATACACAATAAAACACAGCACAATGCTCATCCTACCCCTGAAAAAACCAAGGCATGAAATCCACGAGGAGTAGGCCCAGCATAATCTAATAGAAAGCCTGAAGCTAGTCACTAACTGACTGCTTCGACATGGCCAAGCTAAAAAACCTATCAAAGAGGTTGCCCTAGGTGGTGGTCTGAACTACCTACCTAACTAAGGACGACACAACCAGGAGCTCCGACTAGGCGAGGACTCTTATAGTCTGATCAAGAAGTATTTTCTTTCAGCACATTTCTTCTTTTAGGTTTTTTGTATTCTTCCATACTCGGGCATGTAAAAAGGAGGGAGGTGAGTGTAGTGACCCAAGGAGAACAGGGCATCGGCCTCGGGTCCTGTCTCGGTACCCAAGAACCTACCAAGCCCTCGCAAGGCGGCACTTAATCCTTTTCTGATGCTCACTTTTATTTTCGCTCCAACCTTCCTTACTTTCTTCTTTTCTGGCAAGATGTCATCCCAAGGAAGAGCAAGGCATCGGCCTCGGGCTCTGCAACTTCAGCTCATCCAGATGGGCTATGGTCGTGAAACGTTCAAAGAGAGAATCCTCATCTCCCAAAGGGTGGTTAATTGCGAACCGTATGGTTGGCAACTCGATTTCGAGGGGTAACACACACTCTTCCCCATAAAGTAATTTAAATGGAGTATGGCCGGTAGCTCGCTTGAACGTGGTATTATACGCCCATACTGCCACATACAACTTCCTATCCCAGTCTTGTTTCTTCTCAGAGACTATTTTAGACAAGATACCCACAAGCTGCTTATTAGTACTTTCGACTTGCCCGTTTGCTTGTGGATTATAGGGGGTTGTTTTATTATGCTTGATTTGCCAAGCTGCAGTCAAGCTTTTGATCACTTTGTTCAAAAAATGGGTTCCACGGTCTAACACTAATTCCTTCGGGGGACCGAAACGGCAGATAATATGCTCTAAAAGGAAACTTGCAGTCTCTTTTGCATTGTCCTGCCTCGTCACCTGCGCTTCTGACCATTTTGTGAAATAATCAGTTGGTACTATAATGTACCTCTTCTGGGTAGTAGATAACGGGGTGATAGGACCCACAAAGTCAATGTCCCACTTCTCAAATGGAAGGATAGCCATGATAGGCGTAAGTGGGCATTTTCTATTCTCTCTATTGTCATGTCTTTGACAAGTATCACATCTCTTAACATATTCAAAGGAATCTTGGAAGATGGACGGCCACCAATATCCAGCTCTTAAAGCTTTCTGTGCCGTCAACCGTCCCACGAAGTGCCCTCCACATGCAGAGTCATGGCACTCTTCTAAGATAAAAGGAACCTCGTCAGGCATCACACATCGGCAATAGATATCATCAACACCCTGCCGATATAGTGTCCCTGTGATCAAGGAAAACTTCAAAGCATGTTGTTTGATTTTCCTCTTTTCTGAATTTGATAAACTAGCTCGAGTCTCTCCTGTTGATAGATAATGCGTGATAGTAGCATACCAAGATGGGATAGAAGCTGTATCAATTTTAAACATTTCCTCAATATCACTTCCTTCAGCCAAAGTCTCTTTTAGCTCCCTGAAATCCACGAGGCATTCCACAATACCCTGCAGCCTCAGTGGCTTACTCTTAACCTCATAATCGAACTCCTGCAAAGTGAATAACCACTTTTCCAAATGATCAGGCGGCTGTAGCTTGTTCATAAGCAATCTAAGCCCTTCCGCCTTCGTATAGAATACTACCTTTTCACAGAGGATGTAGTGCCTGAATTTCTTAGTCCCAAAGACCATCGCAAGACACACCTTCTCCATGTAGGTATAATTAATCTCTGAAATGCCCAATTTTTGACTAGCAAAAGCTATCGAATGATACCACTTGTCCTCCCAAATTTGGGCTAAACAGCACAGCTGATACTATGCATGGTGGCTGCTAAAAATATATAGAACACCTCACCTCTTTTAGGTGCTTTTAAAACGGGTGCTTTTAATAGCTCCTGTTTCATATCCTTGAAAGCTACCTTACAAGGGTCGCTCCATTCAAATAGACAGCTGAAGGATAATCAGTTCATTAATGGCAACGTTCTTTCTACTAAGGCATTTATAAACCTCTGATAATATCCTATCGATGACAGAAAGCTATGAACCTCTTTTGGAGTGTGTGGTGGACTAATAGTGACTATAACCTTGATCTTTTTAGGGTTAGTTGTGATTCCCACTGAACTAACCACATGGCCTAGCAATAGCCCGTAAGGCACTCCAAAGACACACTTTCGTGGATTAAGAGCGATACAAAATTGTCTGCAATGCTCAAAACACTTTCTTAAAATAACCAACATCCTTTCCCTTACAGTGGCTGCCCCCAGGTCATCAATAAATACTTTCAACTCGTCTGGGGAGATGTCACCAAAGGTCTTGTCTGTTGTTCATTGCCATGATCTAGGTGCATTGCACAAACCAAAGGCCATCACATGGTACGCAAAAGTACCAAAGACAGTAATAAAAGTTGTTTTCAACTTGTCCTCTTCTGCAATTGCCATCTGGTTATATCCCACAAAGCAATCCATGAAATAATATATTTCCCTATCCGCTAATTGATCCAAAATCTGGTCAATAAATGGCAACGGGTAGTAATCCTTGACCGTCTACTTATTTAGCTCTCTAAAATCTACACATAGTCGGATCTCATTGTTTTTCTTCTTCCTGATGATAACTGGTGAAAACCATTCTGTGTGCTGTACATGAAAGATTAACCCAGCTTTCTGTAACTTCTGTAGCTCCTCAAACAGCCCGTTCCTTAATTCAAAAGGCATACGCCTTACTTTCTGCTGCACAGGACGACTGCCTTGTTTTACAGGAATAGTATGAACAGCCAGCCTGGGAGAAATGCCTCTCAGCTCATCATAACTCCAGGCAAAGATATCGCGGAATTCCTGAATCAAGGACACATAGTCCTCCCTTTCTGCTGAACTGAGCATGGAACCTAATTTAATTGGCCACGAATCATTCGGCATGTCAAGGTCCAACTCAATCACATCCACGTCTCTTATCCTATCTTGTGGCTCTATCGGCTGGTTTAGGGTTATCTGATAAATATCCTCTATAGTGGACCCCTCTTTAGATTCGTCACTGGATGATGTCTCACTACCAGATGGATCATCTACTGTCTCTAATTCAGTAGAAGATAAAGGAGCTCTCTCACTTTGAGGAGACTATGGGTAAGCATCGACTATCACTCGATTAGCACCTCTACCTAGAACCACTTGACCGGCGGGTATATCAACTTGACAGTCTATTCGTAAGATCCAAGGCCTCCCTAGCAAGACTCGATAGCTAGGTCACCTTGCAAATCTTATCACCCTAAAGTCCAAGAAGCATTCTACACTTTCCATTGTAACATGGACCTTAGTAACACAACCTTCTGGTTGTCTCAGACTATCATCAGCCATTCTAAGAAGGGTGGAGCTATCTTTTTGGATGCCTAGACCCAACCTCTCCATCAATTCTGAACTCATGATATTGACAGAGGATCCAATGTCTACAATAGCATGCTCCATCAATATTCCATCCACATAAGCTGGAACCCTAGGGCAATTCTTTTCAGCATTATCAAATCAATCTTCCCCTACTCGTGCTATGCCAAAAGGTTCTACAATATACCCAATACGCAGGATCTTCTTAAATTCCTTGCGTACTCCTGGAGATAATTTGATCAACTGTAGAAGGTTTACGTCTGGTTTAACTTTAGAAAGAGAACTTGCTAAATCAAAGTCATGATAGGTAGCCAAAGCTCTCTTTTCTCGCCAAACCATCCTTTCTTTTGGTCTCGGGACCGGTTTTGGTGCTTCTTTCTTGGCTTTTGCCTTCTTTCTTGGCACTTCCTCATCTTTCTTAGGATCGACTTTCTTGTCAACGGGCCTTAGAGGTCCACCTTCCATGCTAGGACTCTGGACTTGTGTCCCCTTATACCCTTGCTTAGGGTTTCCCTCAACCGGTTTTTCCTTATCTTTGTCAACCTCTTTAACCTTTTGGCCTCTTGTCACGGCTCTTAGGTTAGAGGTTTTAGCATCATTGACTCACACAGCCTCAATAAGGCTGACTTCATTGCCTTGTGGCAACTCTTCTATAGTGGTCTTTCCCCTTTGCAATATTTGTCTTGGTACATCATTTTGCTGTAGGTTATTTCATTGCACTCTATGATTAACAGGGCTTGGCTGTTTACTCCCTTGTTGGAGGGAACTAATCTTACTCCAACAGGTAGCAGCTGAGTGGCCCGACTTCCCACAAATATCACATTTAACATTTGGACAATTTCTAGGGAAATGTTGTCCAGCACACCACTTACAGCTGAATCTTGAGGGTCCACCCTCTTCAGGGCGTCGACTCCCTATTAGATTCTACTGCTTCTTCAGGAAATTGACATCAACAGCTATTTGCCGATATTGTTTAGAAATTATGTCAGTATAATGCTTCATCATATCCTTAACTTTGCTAAGGACATTAGATGCACTCGACTCATAGCCTCGATCATCGACCCGTCGTTCCATTGGCCTAACAATTTGATTTGGCATTGGTTGTTGACTCACAGGAACAACATTGGGGTTCGAAACTTGGCCTCCAACATTTGGTGGAGCCAATTCACTTGCCATAGGCATAGTCACACTAGGAGGAGCTGGCAGCAAAGGTACATTCTGGACCATGCTTCCTCTCCCATTAGGGTTAGTCATAGGCATCCCTTGACTTCCATTCGTCAATGGTAGATTGCCTCCATGTACTAAACCTGCATTAACATTTATTCTAGAGGAGTAGGCCGTTTGTAATCATGCTTCTACTCCCTCTGCCCGTGTAATAGCGGTGTCTATATTAGCCAAAGCCACACTGCTCAATTGCACTTGAATATTGAAGTCCAATCCATGCAAGAAGTATTGCAATTGGGTAGTCGGCGGAATAGGAATGTAAGTTTGTAACTTACGAAACACTTCCTTAAGCTTCTTGGCATATGCTTTCACATTCTCATGGGGGTCTTGGCGTTTACATTCAGGGGCATTTCTCCTCGGAAAGCTGCATAAAATTGATCAATTGTCGTTATGGTTCCAGACTCTATGCTGTGATACCATACCACAGTCCTTCCTTTTAACGTCATACTAAAGAACATCATGAGATGTCCCTCATCTTGGATGCAATAATTGAACATTAATCTTTGGAATTCACAAATGTAAAATTCTGCATCCTCTTCAGCTAACCCATTAAAAATGGGCAAGGGAACTCCTAAAGCTGGCAAATTGGGTGTCCCTACAAGAATTGCAATGGGTTGTGCCATGGCGACCATCGGATTAGCAATGGGAGTTTGAACTGGTGGGATCACACCCCCACTTGAAGTGGGTAGACTTGGTGGAAGAGAGGAAGGACTTGTGCTTCCTCCTGCACCTAACGGACTATGTGGAGCAGTTGGATTACTAAGACCACTACCTCTTATGTGTATCAGGCTACTTCTTTGAGGAGAATAACGACTTACGATCTCTAACCGCTGTCTATCCCTCTCAGCACGTTCTGCTTTTTGTATTTCGGCTTGACGGTCCTTGTCAGAGGACATAAACCAACTTTCTTTTGGTCCCTAGAAACCCTGGATTCGAGAACCACCACTTACTGGTAGCTCCTTGCAGATGCACCACTGATGGGACCTAAAATGGGTTGGCACTGGCTATGGCACTAGCCGGACCTCTACTAAAAGAGAGAATCCAACACCCGCAGCCTCGCGGCAAGGAGCGTCTATCAAAGGTACACTAAATGCATTCGTAGTTTATAGTCCAACGGTTTCCTACCCTTCTCCTCAGAGGGAGATCCCAAAGTACATAGGCGTAATGCCTGGTCACACGTACATAGGAGGCACTCCACCGACTAATAGTCGGAGCCCCATTGCAGCTCTTCTACATCGCAGGGATTGGCCCCTTGATGCGCTGTTAGACATATAGAACATTTCCGCACATACTCCTCTCAAGGTACCAATATTTTACGTTCCAGGATGTACCATTCCTCACTACACTTTCCCCTTAGGACCCAATGACTAACCTACAGCTTAGGACATCCTCTCACGCTCATCGTTGGTCACCACCTAAGGAAAATAGGTGCCATACATGCAGGAGGTTTTTCTGATACCTTTTAATTATTATGCTTAATGAAAATTTTGTATGACTATGTGCTCAGACAAAAGAAGGATCAGCATCGTGAATGGTGCATAAAGCATTATTTCAATGAATTTTACTAGCACGTGCTGTGTTGAAAGGAGGCACCGAGCCATATGCTCATGCTACCATCCTCTTTATTCAAACCATTTCCTATATGCCAAGTGCAATGCATAAATAAAATCTTTTCTTTATCTTTCAGCGTTTCAGCCCCTCTTCTTCCACCTCTTAGCAATTTGCATTGTTGATCGGTTAGATAGGGTTTCTATGCATTTCTCCCTTTTAAAAGAATGATAAATACGCACAAAACATAGAAACAGGGACAAATCAAGGCCAACCTCATGCTTTGCCATTGTTATACATTGCACAAACATAGATATAATTTTCCATAATTTTCCTCAGCCCGTTTTCTATTTTTCCCTAATTTTAAACCCATTTTTCTCATTTTTGGGTATTTTTTTCCTATTTTTCTTTAATAAATAATGACTAAAAATGAAAGTTGATTGTGGGCTATGGCCCTTGGGCTCATTAACAATAGAAACTCAAATTTAGTTGGTGTGATATATCATATTTCTCATTTATATAGCAAAATCCCAATTTTACCCTTAAAACGCGTGTTTTTCATGTATTTTGACACTAATTCCGGCCATGTAGCCTTATATTTTCTGATTTTCAGATTGCAAACAGTTGAAACTCATGGAAAACAATATCATAATGAACTTTCATCCCATATGAACAAGGTTTCATAAAGCAAATAGCATAAAAAGATCATTTTTCTTTGTAAAAATAGCATTACCGCTTATTTTTGGGTTTCGGTTTTTTGTTCTTGGTTACGAGACTGATTTCCAGCATGCATTTAATGCTCAGAATGAATCCATATTTCCGTCTTCAGCCCCTCTTCATCCACGAAGTAATTCGGACGAGCATCCGCCATTCCTTATTCTTCTTTCTTCTTCCCACGTGCACCACCCCTTAGAGGAGAGAGAGGGAGGAGAGAGAAAGACTGATTTTTGTTCTCTCTCTACAGTCCATCATTCCATGCGCGAGAGGCGGTGATTTGAAGCAAAGAATTAATGTGTTTGCCTGCTGCCTTCATTGCTATGACTTCTTCATAGCCATCAACATCGATTTTTGGGGGGGCGCGTTTTGCTGCATGACGTCAATGGGCAGTTCATGCTATTGCATGAGATGTTGAAAATTGGGGGGGGTGCTACCAAAGGGCACCCCCTTTGGTCACTCCTAATTGTCCACCTTTTCGATTTTTGACCAATTTTTGGCATCTCCTTCGTCCATCGTCCCATTCGCAATCCGAAAAATCCTGGGCGTCTGTCTCGACATCCCGCATTGATTGGCAGCTCCCGCAACTCGATCTGGCGCATGGAAAAACTAATAAAAATCTGCAAGTGTCACACGGGCGCCTTTAAAGCACTTGACGCTTAAAATCGTCCTAGGTCGAGGCACCGCCTTTGTGATTGAATATTTTTCCACTAAATTCCACGTTTTTCCGCAGTTTTTAGGCCCATTTTCCGCCCTAAAATCCAGCTTTCAAGTATGCTATGGGATGACCTTCTTATAAGAGCACACACCCTAAGGTAAGTGTGCTAGCATTAGTTATCACTTCAAACTCCTTGCTAAGATCAGGAAGTTTCAAGATGGGTGCTGATACCAAGCTTTGCTTTAGTTTGTCAAAGCTGGTCTGTTCAGCAGGTGACCATACAATTGATACTTGCTTCTTTAGTAGATCAGTCAGAGGCGCTGCAATCAAAGCATAGTTTTTGATAAAGACCCTGTACCATCCTGTCAATCCAAGAAAACTACGTATTTCTTTGACAGAAGTTGGTGTTGGCCACTCCAGAACGTCTCTGACCTTGGCCGGATCCACTGAAATTCCTTTCACTGATACAATGAATCCTAGATATTCAATCTGTTGCTTGAAAAATGCACACTTCTTCAAGAACAATGCAAAGATAGGGTTCATGATCTTTTTCCTGCTTAGAGTAGACTAGGGTATCGTCAAAGAAGACGAGTACGAATTCATCAAGATAGGGCCTAAAGATATCCTGCATTAACATGTTGAAGGTAGCAGGAGCATTTGTCAGCCCGAATGACATGACCAAGAATTCAAAGTGTCCATACCTTGTGCTGAATGCAGTCTTTGGGATGTCTTCTTCCTTGATCCTTATCTGATAATATCCAGACCTGAGATCTATCTTAGAGAATATCTTCGCACCTTGAAGACAGTCAAGAAGTTCATTTATTCTTGGAATGGGGTATTTGTTTTTAATGGTTGATTGATTCAACCCTTTGTAGTCAATGCATAGTTGAAGCACTCCATCTTTCTTCTTCTAGAACAACACTGGAGCTCCCCATGGCAAACTGCTAGGACGGATGTAGCCTTGGTCTAACAGTTGCTTGAGTTACTCCTTCAGCTCAATCACTTCTTGCGATGGACATCCTATATGGTCTCCTTGTGATTGGTGCAGCTCCTGGAGTCAGCTTGATTTCGTGATCGACTTCCCTTTGAGGAAGAAGTTCTGCCAGCTCTTCGAAAAATATGTCTACGTATTCTTTTAACCATGAAGGTTCTTCCCTTGATTCCTGATTCTGGTCTAGCTTATTTAGTTTAATCAAATAGACAGGTAGGCCCTTCCTAACTCCTTTTATTATCCGTGTTGCTTTTGCCAACTGAATTTTTGGCTTACCAGCCTCTCCTTGAGTTGTGACTAGTTCCCCTTCAGAATTTCGAAAGGAGACTTGGCCCTTTCCACAGTGAATGTGGGCATCATTGGGTATTAGCCAATCCATTCTAAGAAAACATTCGCAGACACCTAGATTCATTACCCTGAATCTGATCGAAGTCGACTTTCCACCCAGTAGGAATTTCACCTTAGCAGTCTGCCTGGTACAAAAGATCTCACGACCATTTGCTAATTCCACAAGTAAGGTAGGTGCATCTATTGTGGCTATTCCTAATCTTTTTGCCCAGACTGGTTAAATGAAGGAATGTGTACTGCCACAATCAATCAAGGTTTTGAAGCTTTTACCTTGATAATCCGATGGAGTTTGAATCACTGAGAATTGGTGATTTGAGCCTTTCTTGTGGAGAGCGGCATGAACCGTTTCCCTCTCAATGTCAGCCTCCATAGATGGATCTTCCTCATCACCCAGCTCCTTGTTGGCAACACTAAAGGTTCTCCCTCTGGCCGTGACGGTGGCTCCTTGGCCATGGATGGTTCCTTGGAATGGCCCTTGGCGTTGTTCTCTGCTAAGCTTGGGACACTGCCTTTTAAAGTGACTAGGCTCATTG
Source organism: Lygodium microphyllum (assembly GCF_053477565.2). Taxonomy (NCBI): domain Eukaryota; kingdom Viridiplantae; phylum Streptophyta; class Polypodiopsida; order Schizaeales; family Lygodiaceae; genus Lygodium; species Lygodium microphyllum. The sequence goes on along the minus strand of NC_141150.1, from coordinate 113,988,058 downwards.
CAATGGAAGCAACGGAGATTGTAGCCATTACCTTGTGTAGGAACAAAATTGTTGATTTAGCTTTTAGCAAAGTGACCTAATAACTTAACTCCTTTACCAACACTTACAGCCAAGACAGTCAATGATAAAAATCTATTTCATTCATGTGGGCATAGCTCTTTTTAGTACATTTATGGTAGAACAAGCCGATACATCAATTTGGGAAAAATAGGATTGTGTTACATTCGGCTACGAGGACTGAGTAATAATATGGAGTGGGGTCATGGATTTTCAGGAATCGATAGGTCATAGGAAGCTTGGGATATCCCTTCCTTTGATACCCGTTTCTCTCATTACGTCCCAGCATCTTGATTCTGTCGGGCAGGGATTATTCAAGTCACTTCCTCGTACACATACTTGTTCTGCTTGACCTTTCGACCGCTGATATGTAGGATTGCGTTTGCATGATCCTTGACAAAGATGAACAGCTTCACGATCTGTAAATCCTCCATCCACTTGATTCTCTTCAAGTTGGCCTGAAGGTACGCAAGTCGGTGGGCTGCTATGTAATATATCCTTGATTCACCTATCCATCTTCGTTCCACGTACATGGGTGAAGGATTGTAGATGCGGTCCACAATATTCATCAGGCCTAGCCTCTGTTGATAATCTGAAGCATGTATTGCAGTCACAAACATAACCTGGAACACCAAGAATTTGTTCCATGCTTTGCGACTCTGCAGCCCAGCATCCATAAGTAAGGAAATGTTCTTAACGGCAACATTGCTCTACTTCCCCTCATTAAGTTTCCTTGTAATTATTAGATCCTGTTGGTTCCCTCTGATACCAACTGTAACATGTCCCCCTGTCCCTAGTAGGACATGTCTTAGTAGCCCATCAAGAAGAGAGTCTAGAAATCGTCGCCTGGCAATCAAAAAGAATGTCACGGGGTTTGCGATCAAGGTCTTCCCGAGTCTGCCATGAAGTGGAAGCATCTAGTCATTCCCACTTAGGACCGACCTGAATCAGGGTTTTCCTAATAGTCAAGTTCCTAGGAGGTAGCTAGTGTCGAGCCCCAGACGAAACACTTTGCGTAGAAACATCAGGGTCAAAGTGGATTTATACTGCACTTGGTTCAAGGAGAATGGGAAACGAGAGGGATGCAAAGCTCAACCTCTCTGCCTATAAGGCATAGTCCCATTCCATTCCCCTAAAATAGCATAAATCGGGACTCTAGCTCTATAGATTCTAGGTCATTGTTACCTTGCTGTCAATTCCTTTGAGAAAAGTTCCCGGTCAATCGGGACCACCCTTTCGTAGGACGGACCCAGAGTCACGTCCACTGCACTTTCCTTGATTTTCTCAGTTATCTAATTACCTACCACATGTAGTTTGATAAGAGAAAACATCTTCCTTAATTAACCAATTAAACATTGGTTCCTTCACATAACTTAAGCACTAAAACGGAAAAACATTGTTAAGCAAGTTCCTTTTTCAAACATTGGATTTTTATTTATCATAGTCTTTGGAATACATCAAATATCCAGCCCGAAGGCTATCCCAGCAATCCTCAGGGATCGCTATTCCAAGTTCCGCCCGTTGACTAGTATGTGGGCCTCGAGATCCCATCTCGAGTCATGTCGACCTCTTGTGCAGGATTCAGAGGTAAGGAATTTATGACCACAGTCTCCCCTGGCACCCAAGCGTCCTCCTGCTCCGAGTAGCACCCACGAAGAGACCTCTCGCGATGGGTTCGGTCCACGTACCCAGCATGGCTAACAACCCCCTTGGATAGGGTCAGGCAGACAGTCGCAGGTAACTGATAGTGCCTCTTCCTCCAGTCTTTTAATCTGAAGCATTAGTTGTTTTTCCTGCATTAGTTCCTTGAGCAAAGAAGTACAAACAGTGCACCTAAGTGTACAATCACGAGCATTCTAGTGGTCGTTTGTACAGCCAACTGCTAAGGTGTGATTCCTTCTTTCCGTAAATTTCCAGCATTCGAACTTGGATCATTTGCAACTTGGCAAGATCCCAATATTTTCATAAGCTGAGTTGCTTGTTTACCCTTTTTCCTTGGGTTAGGGTTTATACCCTGTTGACCCAAATTGTCACTACCTTAGGTTTCCTTATATTATGGTCAATAAATCCTGGGCAACCCGACTCGTCCCTAGGAACCTACCAGGCCTTCGCAAGGTGATGATCAACTACTTTTTAAGATTTTTTTCTTTTCTTTTCTGTTTATAGGGGTTAGAACCCCTTTTTACACACCTCTAGGTATATATTTTTCTTTGAGATATTCAGGTTTTTTCCTTCTTCTTATCATTATCATTTTTTCTTGCAGGCTTCTCTAACTGCCTCACAACTAACAAGAATGCCTAGAACAGCTGCCTAGCAGGCTAGCAGAACAAGGTCACTAGAACCACATTCTAAAATAGGTATTTAATGTTTGACAATGCCTTTACAAGAGGCAACGACTACTCAAACCTCCCTCAGATGTACCTAGCCTAAACCTAGGACTTCATGCCTTGGTTGCCGGTCCCCAATAAAGAAACGAAATCCACTACAAGTACACAGACACATAAAGCATAAAACACGGTACTCATAAAGGAGAAATATCACCTGGATAGGGCCACGAGAAGCTTTCGTGCGACAAAGGCTCCTTCCAAGCTCTTCTTTGAACCTGTCTAGCACAGGACTAAAACAAGAAACCATTAACTGTACCCGTACTAAACAGACAACTGGCCCTCTTGGCCTAATGAAATAAAGCATTTCACTACAAAAACTGATCGGTCCTCTTGGCCTAACGAAATAAAATAGTTCACTACAAAAACTGATAAGCCCTCTTGGCCTAATGAAATAAAACACTAAAACCTCGCAAAGTTGGCCCTCTTAGCTAACAAAATAAAACAGAATAGCACCTACACATCCCTCCCTGAAATAGTACAAATATACAATAATAGGCTCCTTTCCAAGGAGGAAAAACACAAGGCTCATAGCCCTAAACTAAATGCATAAGGTTATGACCCATCCCTCCTGCATATATAGCAAGAGGCGTACGCATAACATGTTGTCTAATCAGCCTATGGGTCTAGGATAATAACGGTAGATTGGTCTTGGCTACTCTTTGCATCACCCATATCAACCATCGTCTGCCATATATTGCATGCTCTGATAACATTCCCCACAAGCGACCGGGTCCTGTTTCATTATTGATAGCAATGTCCAAACTAGGACCACAGTTGAAGAAAAGGTCTTCTTCATAAGCAAGATTTGCCAGTGAATCCGCAAACTAATTCCAATAACGTGGAATCAGCTGAAAAGACACTCTCTCAAACTCCTCAAGTAGGGTAATCGCAGTTCAATGATACATACAAAGGATGGGATTCCGCAATGTGTATGTCTCATCTAGCTGATTCAGGATCAACTGGGAATCCCCTTTTACTAACAACCATTGAATACAACCTTGTTTGGCAATATGCAGTCCCATAATCAAGGCTTTATACTCCGCCATATTGTTAATGAATCCTACCCCAAGATAAGCAGCTAACTTCATCGTAACTCTACGTCGGGGATCTCGGATTACTACTCCCACACTTTCTTTTTTATTAGGGTCCCTGGACGCTCCGTCAAAATATAATGTATACGTCCACAATGGGTTTACATAGCCTGCCATCATGAACTCCTCTATTCGTAATTATGATAGTCAAAATTTAGCATGTTTAGAGGGTGAACTGACGCCTCCATCCCACCTTCTTCATTGAACTCAACAGGGATACTTGTCAACAGTCATAAGCAGTGATGGTAGAAGATGTTGATCTCCCACACAAAGGTTCCGTCTTCTTGCTCAATCACTTTGTATCCTTTGCTCCACCAGATAAGTTTCCCCTGATGGTATCTCTGCTCCAGATATGGGTGCTCCAAATAAGGAATTAACCACCCCATCAACCAGCTTTAAGCTCTCGTGCAAGTCTCAAATCATCCCCAGCATGGACCTGCAATGCATTTCTCCATATTAGCATACTTAGAAATAATAAGGTTTAATCTTATTAAGATTAACCTTATTTTTAAACTCGACTCCCTGTAGATCAGCTAATAGAGCTGTAGACCTATTTTTCCCTATCCTAACAATCTTGTAGGGACCATCCCATTTAGATTCCAGCTTTCCTCGAAATAGCTCCCTATGCGCATCGTAATACAGAACTAATTGCCCTTTTTTAAAGGTATACTTCTTCGCTCTAAGGTCGTGCAACTACTTCATCCGACGTTTGGCTACCTCCTGGTGTAAGCCATAACTTGGTTGTGGTCAATTGCTTTCTTGGCAATTCATAACTACCCTAGCTTGACAAATCAGGAAGAGTGTTGTAGCAAGATGACTACTCAATTCCTAGAAAAGTAGACTTGTAATTAAAACTTGCCAAACTTGATCTAAGGTGTAGCAGTACAATTTTGTGATTTAGATGCAAGAGCATATGACGTTGTAGCTTGTTACACGAGATAGGTATCAATACCTAACTTGTGGGATTATGTCTCTCTTCATAGGGTATTTCTTGATCAAGAATACCTTTGATCAAGATATAGGCTTTGGGAGTCCTGTTGACCCAATTGAAAACCCTAACCCTACTAGGCCGATAAATGTTTTGGCCCTAGGGTCCCTAAATTCCTTGCGGAGGTCTAGCATTTGGTCAACCAATCCTTAGAGTGAGAACCGTAGATCATTCTTGCGCGGGCGATTAGATAATCCTAACATTTTGAGAATGTGGGTAGGACCTTTGAGATCAGAAATATTAAATCGGCATCCTAAGTGCAATACTAGGTAGAATTTTAACATAACTTGACCTAGCCCAGCACATTGAGGTGTTCGTCGTATGCTAACTATTCACGCCTTTATGAATCTCATGTGAGTTACACAATTACATGCGATTTACCTGATTGATCTACTTGTCTTACGATTAAAGGCGATCTTTCCCTTAGAGATGCAAATACTTTTCCTAAAAGATGTAAGTAACTGCAAGATGTATGAGATGTATCATTCCATGCGAATATGCAATTTCAAGACCATAGAACTTTTGCCTTTATGCAACTATAGGATCTATAGTGATCTTTCTTTTTCTTGCCCTATGCTATATTGATTGACATTCAGAGCTATTTCTTATAAACCCTACGTTTTATGCATCAAATTCAAGATTTAGTATTTTAACGAAGATGCATCCTTTCCCAAATTCAAACTTTGATAAAAGAACTCCATGCATGGATGTATCATTCTTTCATGATTAGATGCCAATGAAAACATCATTGATTTAATCCTTCCTTTATCACTTAACCCAATCTAGATTGTAACTACCATTGCATGCGATTTGCAAAGTTCATAAATCTTTTCCATACATTGCAACTAGTCAGACATCATGTAATGACCGTCTATGATTATCTTATATACGAGTCACAACCAAGAAATTATTACATAAGTGCAATATGTGTTATATGCCCTGTCCTTTGCATGATGCAACAAGGACGCCTTCACACAATTTCAACTTATGACTTATGCATCATATGCTCCAAAATGCGTCTACCCTTGACCATGGAAGTGCAAGCAAATGCAAGTGCTTGTCATGCAACAGAGCTTTGTAAATCGAAGAAGTATATAAAATTCAATGTGTTTAAGTTTCCCTATGTGAATTTTAAAAAAATTCTTAATGCATCTTTTCCATGTGGGACTATTTTTCGGAACCGGGGCATTCATTATCGGGGGCGTTGTCCACTCTCGTACTTTGGATGAAAGCTCCAGCATGCGCTCCTCTCGACTTTTTCTTAGGAGCCATTGACGAAATGAATTTAGACTCGGCGAACTCTCCATTGGCTCCCTTACGAGCTTCAAGGGTATTACTGTACGAGATCCCCTTCCCTGTGCAAGAATCGAGCCTTGCAAAACATGGTTTAAAAAAATCGGGAGGCACGAGTGAACTTGGCCTATAGAAGCTTCTCAAGCTTTTGGAAAAACAGGGAGATGACATGTGTTGGTGAGGATGATGATGGTGAAGATGACGATGAGGGTGATGATGATGATGCTGATGATGATGAAGACGTTGATGGTGGCAGCAACCTGGCAGCACGGGCAGTGTGGCAGTAGTAGGACAACGACGGGTAGCTCCTTCACAGCGGGCAGCACCACAATGCCCCTCCCAAGCTTGGGATGGGTATTTATATGGGGTGAAGGGGGGGTGGCCACACAAGTGGCAGGTTGCATGCCCTCCTCCCCATGCCTCTCCACACTCCAACACATACTCCCTCTCTCTCTCCCCGCCATGCAAGGGGTGAAGGAGAGGTAGTTATTAAATTTTTTTTGCCAATACTTCATTATCTTTTTCCCGTGAAGGGGTGTTCCCATGGTAGACTACGGTTTTGAGCCACAGTTTCCCATGCACAATGCGGGGGTGGGTGTTTGTTAGTACACGAGGATGGAGCACTTAGGCCAGTGTTTCTTGGTTGCAGGAGATTTACTTTGGGTTTCTTTTGTGCGGGATCCGGGGTCTTTTAATATTTCTTTGTGGAAATATTACATCGCAAGACATGGGGAATGGTGGAGATGGTCTTTCTCTTTAAGAATTACCTGCCCATAAGCATGCTCAGACAATATAAACTCATCTCGTAGTATATATCATGGATGAAGTGGAGATTGCAGGACTCATCTATATGCAATGGATGTTCTTAGAGCACTTCATGAAAACCCTAAAGGGCTTTATGCAACAACAAGCTCGGCTAGAAGGTAGCATGGTTGAAGGTTGGCTACTGTCCAATGTATAAGTGCATATTTTGGAGTGGTTATCGATGGTGGATACACTCATAGAACTCATTCATTTTTTGCGTGCGATACGCAGGTGGTAACTATCTTCCCTGCATGGCTTTCTTCAGCTTCTCCCAGGTAACAGATCCTTCCGCGATCCCTTGATCTCTGCACCATTGCTTCCACCAAAGCCTGGCTTCGCCGGTGAGCTTTAGCTTAGCAAGCATAGCCTGGTTGGCGGGTGCAGTACCGTCTGCTTCAAAGTAATCCTCCATGGATTCAATCCAAATTTCAGCATCTGCTTGGATGGACCTGTCTCTCCCTTCAAATTCGGGCGGCTTAATCGGCTTGAGAATAAACTTCTTCTCCTAGATTACAACAGTACTTGATGTAGGAGGCGAACTGGGAATTTGTACCTGGGGTTGTGCCTGGATAAAGGTTTCTTAACGTTATTACTCGTTTAATCATTACGATTTAAATTTCATCTCCATTTCAACTATCAACCAAGCAATCTAACCACTTAACTTCTTATCAATTCTCATGAACAAAACAAACATTGATATAAAAAAAGTCTTATTGCATTTATATGGGAATAGCCCTTTCGGAATACAACATTTTCTTTACTTTTTCTTATTAAGATTTCTTACAACAAATCCTTCGTTGGTTTGCTTTGATACCAACTGTAACATGTCCACCTGTTATCTTCATGACACGTCTTAGCAGTTCATCAGAAAGGATGTCTAGAAAGCTCCGCCCGGCACTCCCATGGAATGTTATGGGGTTTGCGATCTAGGACTTTCCGTGTCTACCACGTAGCGGAAGTATTCTGGCCGTTCCCACTTAGGATTGACCTGAATCAGGGTTTTCCCTATTGGTCATTTCTTAAATGGCAACTAGCATCGAACTTGAGAGAACTACTTTATGTAGAAATGCCAGGTCGGAAGTGGATTTATGCTGCACTTGGTTCAAGGAGAATGGGAAACGAGAGGGATGCAATGCTTGACCTCTCTGCCATAAGGCATAGTCCCATTTCATTCCCCTAAAATAGCGTAAACTGGGATTATTGTAACTTAGACTCTAGGTCAACGCCCTTGTTGTTCGTGTCATTTGAACAATCTTTTTGCTATCCACCAAGATTGAGAAAAGTTCCTGACCAACCGGGACCACCCATCCGTAGCACGGACCCATGGCCACATCCACCACACTTTCCTCAGGTTGTTTTAGTTATCTAATTATCTACCACATTTAGTTGAACATGCATCAATCAGCTTTCTTAATTAGCCTGTTAGGCACTGGTTCCTTCATGTACTCATAGCACTTGACATAGAAAAGCAATGTCAAACAAGTTCCTTTTCAAGAGGTTATCATATTTATCTTTGAAATACATTTATAACATCCAGCCCGTAGGCTTATCCATAATCCGCCCGAAGGCTATCCAGCAATCCACAGGGATTACTAATCCAAGATTCCGCCCGTAGACTAGTGTGCGAGCCTCGAGATCCAATCCTGAGTCACGTTGGCCTCTTGTGTAGGATCCAGAAGGCGAGGGATTTATGGCGAAAGCGCCCTCTGGCACCCAACTGTCCTCCTGCTCCAAGTAGTGCTCAATGGAGAGACCTCTCACAGTAGGTTCGGTCCACCTTCCCGGCGCGGTTAACAACCCCCTTGGTTAGGGTCAGGCAGACAGTTGAGGGTAACTGAAGCTGCCTCTCCCTTCAAGCCTTCAACTTGAAGAATTACATATATTTTCATCCTTTAATTCCTTGAGCAAACAAAGCAAAACAGTGCTCTCTAAACTATTACAAGCACAATCATTTCCAGTGGTTGTTATTTCCGCCAACTGCTAAGGAGTGAATCCTTCTTTCCGAATGCATCCAACACTCGATCCGGGATCAATTATGACTTGGCAAGATCCCCAAGGGTTTGTTTGTTAACCCTATATCCTTGTGTTACGGCTGTACCCTATTAACTTGACTTAATCAATACCTTAAGTTCAATTAGTAGTACATATGTTATTCTAATTTACTGATTGGTCCTTTGCTTCCAAGCAAATATCTAATCCCCGTATCTTGGTCACTTTACCCAAGAAAGGTACTATATTAGGACGATTATTCATCCTCTTCCAAGATAAACTTACGTAAGAATCTACCAATCTTATTCCGAGGAATTGGCCCTTCCCTTGTGATCAAATCACAAGATCATACAACTCTGCAACTTGTTGCACGACTGTCGCATCTAATCCATGGGATTATTTTACCCATCAATGACATCTTCTAATCACAGTATCATGATTAGATAGGAACTAGGGTTAGGGTGTCTTCATAACAATCTGTTCCTCATTCCATTAGGGCGACATTGTTGGTCCTAGGGATCCAAATTCAAATCGAGTTTCATCCATTTAGCGAGCGATCCTTAGGGTAAAAACCCTAGATCGTCTCTCGCAAGTACGTCCTAGTGTCCCTACATTCCGTGAATGTGGGCAATTCTTTAGGGTATACGAGTTTCAGCTTTGGCAATAAGAGCAACTAGGTCACGTCCTCAACGTGCTAAATCCTAGTTAGCACTTGAGATATGTTGCGTTGATTTAACCATTCCTAAACGAGTTCCTTGTGGTTTAAATGTCTAGGTTAAACCTATTTTACTTGTCTATTCTTGAAGATAATTACGCTACCATTTTCGTAACCACATGATTCATTGCCTACGTATAAGTTGATTTACAAACCCTAACTTTTCCGGTTAAGATCAAAGCATATGTTAAGTTATAGCATAATTCCAATTGATCCTTTTATAACATGCATTCAAGATTCATGCTACTAAACTTTAGGGTTTTATGATTGAACCATGCATCTTTTTCTAACTTCTTTTGTAAATGAGATTTTCTACGCTGAATGAGCATTACACAACCTTTCGTAACTATTTACGTATTTGATTGAGATTGAAGCCAATCGACTAGAGTTTAATCTACTTCATGCAGCTCAAGAACTATTTCCATGCCTTGCAAATTCCTATGGATTATTAGCAACCTTCTTTTAATGAATCATTTTGAAGGAAAGATGCCTAATAATACGACATGCGATATAATCTTTCCATGCCTAATCGAAGTGCACAATAATAATTTCAATTTTATAAAGATGATCTTTAATTGATCTAAATTCGTTTTTTGTAATGCATATAACAAATTGTTAAGAATGCATAGACGTCTTATGTACTTTCATTCGTTCTATTGGAAAAATACAAATGACCAATTCCTTGATCGTAAGCGATTCCCTTTTAATTTATCCAAAATATTTCAATTGAAAAAGTGCATCCTAATTTTCGTAAATGAATCATGCACAATTGAATTATTACGACGTAAATCAAAATGAGGAAGAAAAACATCGACTTGTGGTGAAATGTCCACATGGATGTTAGGAGATGATCCTCCTACGGTTGTGCCTTGTGCCTTCTTAGGGGCCATCGAGACTTTAACCTTCTCGCCTTGGTCGCGGACTTATGATCTTGGATCGTCTCCTTTGCACGCGAAACTACATTTGTGACCACTTGCACACTCTTTCGGAATTGGCTTTAGAAGGCTTTATAGGTTTCCTCCTTGAAGTAGGTATTTCACGATTAGGACATTACAATCGTCAAGAATGACTTTGTGGAAATGTTAAGGGGCTTAAACTCCGGGTTTGAAAAACCCACTTTGTAGCGCCAATGGGAAAAAGGGTTTTGAAACCTGAAAGTGAGGATTTCCACGGGAAAGGGGGTGCTTAAACCTTGGGGGGTTATAAAAACCCTCAATTACGAAACCCGAGGGCTAAAGGTGGCAAAAAAAAAGAGGATGTGTATGGGACCCCACGGAACAAGGGGGGGTTTTAAATGGTCTTAGTGGATCAAAAAAGGGAAGAAGGGGAATGTATAGCTCGCCAGTGAGGGGGTTAAATCTTGCGGTAACTGGGCTTTTAAACCCACTTGAGAGGGCAATAAGAAAAGCCTACGGGAAGGGTTGCTTTAAACCTCCAGCCCCAGCGTGAGTTTATAGGGATTTAGTGGAATTTTTGATAGGAAAGAGCTTGGAGGGGATCCCACGGGAATGGGGTTTAAATCCCGGGAAGGTTGGGGTTATAAAAACCTACCTAAGAGGTAATAGGAAAGGGGTTTAAAGGTGGCAAAAAAAAGACTTATATATCAAAGGGGAAAAAGAGGGTGTAAAGGGACCTTTAAGAGAGATTTTTGTGGGGGGAAAAACCCACAGGAAAGGGGGCTTTGGAGGAGGCCCATAAGAAAGAATTTTGTGGGGCTTGCAATATGAAAGGGGGCTTATGACAGCCCCCTTAGAAGCTTCCAAGAAGCTTCTGTAGGCGTGCTACAACACGTGGAAGCAAAGAAGACGATGACAGTTTAATGGCGGACGGCTTCGATGGGCAGGAGATGAAATATGGAAGCAGTAGCTCTCAGGCAATTCCTCCTCCCTTCGGCTAGCAAAGCAATGCGGCTCTCTTCTCCCCTTCAACGGCGGCGTCCCGGCTCTTCTCAGCATCCCGTCGTTTCACAGCCTCCTTTCTCCTCTCCACATGACCACCCTCATTACTCCCCTTCCCTACAGGGGGTTTATATGGGAGAGGGAGAGGTAGCTCCCTCCCTCCACGCGGCCTATTTGCATGGCCTTCACTCTTCTGCGAGCTCCAGCAAGGAGCTTAATCACCCTTGCTATTCCGCTCTCCTCCAGCACGACTCTTGGTTGGGGGAAAGAGGGGATAATTAAAAAATTTTGTCATATTTCTAAAAATTATCCTTTTGGCCTCCTAAGAGGAGGTTCGTATGAAGAGCATGGGTTTTCATTAACCCATAGTTCTAAGTCTCAATTGGCCTGTGGAGACCGTGTGAGTATCATGGGGTTTAGAAATATTATCACGAAAATATTACAGGTGGGTTTCATAGCACTATTGATGTTAGATTTTATCTTGGACTTACATGCTCCTGACAACTCCAAGCTACCAATCAACCATTCATCACTAGATAGTGGCGGCAATGGGACATGCTACAATCTGTAGTTTTCTACTACATACAATGAATTATAAAAAAAGATATTTTGAGTTGCAAGTTGACTTGTAGAGTTATTATCATAGATCAAAGAACCTATGTCTTCATGCCAAACATGTATCTTGTTGCTCAAACATTCCACATTCTGCCATTCATGCAAAGTTGATGGATATAGAGTTGTTAGTAAAAAAAGATTGAATTAGAACACTGCAAAGATTTTTAAAAACAACTCTGATGCAAAAGAATAAACAATGATAAAATTTAAAAACTTACTATTTTGTTTATAATTTTTCATGTAGTTCTTGTCGTACAGAGATTTGTTTGTGCGTATAAACATGTTGGATCAACACTTCTATTACTGTACTTGTTCCATTGAACACTTTTCTAAACTCTAAAATTCTACCTTTCCAATGTTTGCTAGGGTTTGCAACATCCTTACGCTTGATCTTGAAAATCCTTTGAGTACTTGGGTGCATCGAAATCCAATCCAACTTATAGTACTTATCACAAATCCAATTACTGACACTATCTTTCCTATTGAAGACCTCCACTGCAAGTATGTTATTGATGTTTTTCCTCCGTGAAGACATCTATAGTAACCAAATACAAAATTTAACTATCAACCTATGTATAATTTGCAAATTTTCTCTCCAAATGAAATGAAATTTAAATTTTAAAAAAACATTGTACCTGCAATTCTTTTCACAAAGAAGCCTAGAGATGTTGAACAAGAAGTTGACTTATAAAAAGACCATTGTTCCTTCACTGACAAATTCCTAGAGTACAAAAACAAAAGAAATATCGAGTCAAAGCATACATATAACTTACATAGGCTTTGTCCAAATGAGTTGAAACTTAATCATGGAGCAACAGAAAAAAGTGGCAATATACCTATGGCTCCCTTTGCAAAGAAGCCCAAAGATGTTGAAGAAGTTGAGTTTTTAAAAAATCATTGTTCTCCACCCTCAAAGACTCTAGGAGTAAAAAAACAAAGGAAAACTCAGTATGCATACAGCTTGCATACATTTTGTCCAAACAAGATAAAATTTAACCATGGAGCAGCAAAAAAACAAGATAATGTACCTGTAAAATTTTTTACAAAGAAATGAAGAAGAAGTTGAGTGTTCAAAACATCATTGTTCTTGATTATAAGAGACTCCTAGAGTACCAAAACAAAAGAAATTACATGTTAGAGAATGCACATAACTTACACAGGTTTTGTCCAAATGAGATAAAACTTTAGCATAGAACATCCATGGAAGAGAATAATATACCTGTAAAGTTTTGTGAAGAAAATCTTAGGGCTTTAGTAGAACAAGCTTTTCTCTCATAAAATGTATGAAAATCACTTTGTGTTTGTGTAGAGGAAATGAAATTTCATAAGGTTACAGATAGGGCAACCAAAAATGAGGCTGTAAGATTTCGTCAGGAAAGAAGAAGCAGGGAAAAAGATATGATATATTTGAGATCCGCCTAAGAAAGAGGGGAAAATTGAAAAGGGGAGAAATGAAAAGTCAAACATAAAAAAATAAGAAAATGAAAATTCAAGTCACAAACTTCCAAGAAGTGTCAGCATTGTATTCCCCACATTTCCCCTTATTTTATTGCTAAGGGAAGATTTGGGTCAAGATATGGCTAGAAGGTTCATGTTACATGAATCTAGAATCCCAGCTCTCTCATTGGTTAGGCCTATATTTCTTTATTCACTCCTTAAGGGGCAAAAAAGACAGTCCATATTTCTCCTAATCTGAGCATACTTCTTCTGTAGTAGCCATATACCTTGGGGCGTAGATATTACCTCAATTCCAAGAAAATACTTCAGCTCACCAAGGTCTTTGAATTTGAATTCAGTCTTGTAACATGATTTAATTTCAACAATGCCCACTTCATCATCTCCAGTGATGATAAGATCATCTACATAAACCACTAGGAATACATATCCATGATCTGTCTTCTTCGTGAACAAATTGTGATCTACATCACCCAATCTAAATCCATGTAGCTATAATATAACTGTTGATCCAAGTATTCCATGCTCTAGGTGCCTATTTCAGTCCATATAAAGCCGTTTTTTGCTTACATGCATGTGTAGGAAAGTCTGGGTGAACATAGCCCTTAGGCTGCTCCATATATACTTCCTCAACCAAATCACCATTCAAGAAAGCATTCTTGAAGTCCATTTTCCATAGTTTTGAGCCTTTGCATGCTGCCAAAGCAATGACAGTTCGGACGGTTGCCATTTTAGCCACTGGACTAAAAGTCTTCTCATAGTCAAGGCCATATTGCTATGCATACCCTTTTGCAACCAGCCTAGCCTTATAGCATTCTAACAAACCATCTGACTTGCATTTAACCTTGTACACCCATTTGCAGCCAATGGGGACTTTGCCTTCAGGTAACTCAACCAATTCCCATGTCTCATTTTTAGCTAGGGCTGCATACTCCTCATCCATGGCAGCACACCAACTATCATCTATAACTGCATCATCAAACTTTGTAGCTTCTTTGTAACCTATCATACTAGCCATATATGCATAATGGCAAGATGAATAACCAGTGTATGTAAACCTATCAACTAGTTTTCTAGCTCTCTCTGATCTCCGTAACTGTGGCTCACTCTTAGCTTGCCTCTCATGAGGCGGTACACAATGACTCTACCTTGATACTGGTGTCATAATAGACGAAATGTCCAACTCACTATTGAAACTATCACTATTAGATGACTCATAACCTGTTGTAAGTGGACTTGTCACATCCTCAAGCATATTTTTTTCCCCCTCATCCAATCTCCCCCTCATTGACATATCCATGTCAGTGGATGTTGAAGTACGATTCCACAAGCATCCTGACCAAGGACTTACAATAGGTGATCCATCACCCGTAGAACCACTCATACATGTACTCGTTGTAGGTGTATGTTTACAATTACTAGTGTTGGCTGATCCATCAGTAGCCATTGCAACAAGATTACCATACCACAATGCCAGCTCATCAAAAACATCTCTGCTAATCAATGTCTCATGTGTAGATGGTACATAACACTTGTAAGCTTTCTGATCATGTGCATAACAAAAGAACACACTCTTAACAGTTTTAGGATCCAACTTCTTCCTCTTTTCATCAAGAACATGCACATATGCAATGCTGCAAATACCTTCAAGTGTGAAATGTCAGGCTTATGACCCCATACAACTTCTCATATGGAGTTACATCATGAATCCCTATTGTAGAGGTTGTATTCAGCATATAGATAACAGTCACTACTGCTTCAGCCCAATAACCATTTGGCAAACTCTTATCATTTAGCATAGCTCTTGTCAATTCCATCAATACCCTATTTTTCCTTTTTGCTACACCATTTTGCTCCGATGTATAGCTACAAGTTAAATGTCTTGTGATCCCATATTGAGCAAGGTACCTATCAAAAGTAATCAGAGACATATTCTCCACCTCCATCTGATCTAAGACATGAAATTTTATAGCTCAACTTATTTTCAACATGCTTCTTGAAGTCCTTGAATGCATCAAACACATCATCCTTATGTTTCAGTATGTAAAGCCAAGTATACCCTACTGAAATCATCAATGAAGGATACATAATAACGAGCACCACCAAACGAAGCATTATGAGATGGACCCCATATATCTGAACGTACCAACTGCAAGGGTCATGAGCTATTTTGTACATGTCTCATAAATGGAAACCTTTCCCGCTTTCCAAACTGACATGCATCATATACATGTCCAAAGTCATGATACTTGAACTTAGGCAGTCCAAGCACAATCTCCTTCTGCTGCATAGATTTCAGCTTCTGTACATTCACATGGCCAATTCGCTTATGCCATATCTCAATATCTTGTATAGCACCATCATCATGGGCAAACATGGCTGCTTTCAATTCTAGAATTGACACATGAAGAGTAAACATTTTGCCATCTCTTCGGCCTCTAGCAATCAATTTGTAGCCATTACTATATTCTTCAACAAAGCATCCATCTCTATTAAATCTCACTTGCAGATTCTGTTCTGCCATCTATCCAACTGACAAAAGATTCTTGGTTATTGTAGGTACATGTAGTACATCATGTAGGCTCATTTTCTTACCATCAGGCATCAACAATGGAACAATTCCTGTGTGATGAATGTCATGTTCGGTGTCATCCCCAGTACACGCATAACCATGTGAACATGCAACCATCTCATCAAACCATTCTCCATGGGGTGTCATGATTTGAAGCCCATGAATCAATGCATCATCTTTCGTCTCTGTTCTACCTAGATGCACTCTTAGACACATGCTGCATGGCAAACAATCTGTCAACTGTAAAATATTACACGGCGCAGCGAACAGAATCTGAGAAAGAGATAGAGAGTACACAACAGATAAGAGGAGAATCAGTAAATTCTTTAACTTCAAACAACTATACAAAGATGGCTCTGTCCACCCGTGCGCTTCCACTGTGTGAAGCTTAGATGGCGATCTAGACAGAAGATAGGTGAAGAGCTTAAGGCTAGCTGGAACAAAAACTCTGACTGGGTGAAAGATGAGTCAAAGATGGCTGCGAAGGGGTTTAGCTTTTATAGCCCGTGAAGGTCGTTAGGTCGGCCTGCTGACCGACCTACCATATGAGCCTCCACTAGTCGGCTAGGGAATATTCCCTTTATCATCGGGCCGGGGGCGCTGCCCTCGGACCCTCGCCAAGGGGGCCGCTGGCCCCCCTGGGACCCCCCAGCCAAGGGCCACTTCCGCGGCCCCCGGACCCCACAATAGGGGCCCCTTTTAACTCCCTTACACCGCAACTCGATGCAATGCACCTCGAGTTGCTACCAGCTTAACCACTCCGTCTAACCCAAAGATTAGACCCACAACAGTCACCTTTTTGCCATCCGGTCACATAGACCTCATCTGATATACAAGTCAGGACTCAACCAATGTCCGGGCTCACATTTGGCTTCTCCTCATAATGGGGTCCTTACAACTTTGAGCACCATGGATCATTGGTAGAACCTAATGAGGGTGGGGCATTGATCATATCTAACACCCACCCTCAATGTCCACCCATAGGTGAACTATCTCCTTGGCCCAATGCCGAGTCTCTGAAGATGAACTTGAAGCTGATCCTTCATAAGTGCTTTGGTGAAGATATCTGCTCCATTCTCCTCTGTTGGACAGTAGACCAATTCCACTATCCCATCCTCCATCAAATCACGCACATAGTGATACTGGATCTCTATATGTTTGGTGCGTGCATGAAACACTGGATTTTTGGCAATGGCGATGCAACTCTGATTGTCACATCTCAGCACAGTTGGTTCTTCATCCTGCACTCCCATATGCCATAGAATCCTTCTCAACCATATGGCCTCACATGCAGCAAAACAAGTTGCCTTGTACTCTGCTTCGGTAGAAGACAATGCCACTGTTGGTTGCTTCTTACTAATCCAAGAGAAAATTCCTAAGCCCAAAGAGAAACAATAACCAGAAACTGACTTCCTGGAATCAATGTCTCCTGCCCAATCTGAGTCAAAGTTCCCCATAAGAGAAGTTCTGAAACTGTATGTGATACCATAGTCAAGAGTTTTCTTCAAGTATCTGAGCACCCGCATCCCAGCCTTCCAATGACTCTCATGAGGTTTGTTTGAGAACCTGCTCAAAACACCAACATCAAAACTAATATCTAGTCTGGTGTTACACAAGTAGATCAGATTGCCGACCAACCTCCTATACCTCCCAATGTCTGCTAGTGCTGATGTATCCTCGATGGATAACTTTGCATTAACCTCCATAGGTGTAGCTATCTCCTTGCACTCGGTCATGCCAAATGCCTTCAAGATCTCCCATGTATACTTCTTCTGAGAGATGAAGATCTTTCCTGGCTCTTGCCAGACTTCAATCCCCAAACAATAGTGCATCAAGCCCAAGTCTGTCATTTCAAACTCAGAACTCAAAGCCTTTCGAGTTTGGTTGATCATATCTTCATAGTCACCTGTAATAAGAAGGTCGTCCACATATAGGACAATCACTACAGACTTTTTACCATCCCTGAGGAGCACACTTCCTCAATGGTCGCCATGAATAATTCCAACTCTACTTCAGCCGTATTGGCTGTCTCTTTCCCTTTACTTTTAAGGGTACCATTCTTTTCATCTGCCTTCTTGACATGACAATCTGCAATTGCACGTCCTTTCTTCTTGCAGTAGAAGCACTCTCCTTGAAACTTCTTCTTGTCGCCCTTCTTCTTTTTGTCACCATCATTTTTGGTGGAGGAAACACCTTTGCCTTTTGCATTGGCAGAGAATGCAGCATCTCCATTGTTGCTTCCTTCTCGGGCTTTCAGCCTCAACTCCTCCTCCATTAATAATGCACAAAACTCCTCAAAAGTCAGAGCTTGAGGTCTCACCTGAGTATTAAGGGCAGTTACTAGTCCATCAAAATTTTCTGGACAAATCCGAAGACACCTCCGAGCTAGCTCTTCGCTAGTCTTTTGTATCCTAGTGCCAGCCATCTGGTCGCGCAGATTCTTAATCCGAGTGATGAATGCTTCAACCGTCTCTCCTTCAGCAAACTTCTCCGCTGCTAGTTGATTCTCCAAGTTTTGAATCCTTGTTTGGTTTCATGTTTCATATTGACTCCTTAGTACATTCCAAGCCTCTGACGCTTTGGTTGTATGCTGAATCAAAGTCAAAACACTGTCAGAACAGCTTGTAACTAAGGCACACAATGCATCTGCATTCCTTCGTTTCCAAGCTCGTAGAAGATCTGCATTCGGAGGAATCATCACACTAGGATTTGATGGGTCGGGGGTAGGCTGTGGTTCTGTGTCAGTCCCCAGCACAGTCTCGAGAAGCTCATAAGAATCAAGGATAGTTGTAATTTTGAACTTCCACAAGGTGTAGTTTGTACCATCTAACTTGCCTTCGCTGAAGGTTGGTGGACGAATCCTCAGTGTTTGAATAGCCGGTACAGCAACACCACCTCCTGCACCGCTTCCGGAAGTCGACATAGTTTCTCTTTGCTGTTGAAGCCTTTGCCTCTTGTAAGCTCTCCGATCTCTAGAGCCCCCTGGGCTCTGATACCATGTAAAATATTAACGGCGCAGCGAACAAAATCTGAGAAAGAGATAGAGAGTACACAACAGATAAGAGGAGAATCAGTAAATTCTTTAACTTCAAACAACTGATACAAAGATGGCTCTGTCCACCCGTGCGCTTCCACTGTGTGAAGCTTAGATGGCGATCTAGAGAAAAGATAGGTGAAGAGCTTAAGGCTAGCTGGAACAAAAACTCTGACTGGGTGAAAGATGAGTGAGAGATGGCTGCGAAGGGGTTTAGCTTTTATAGCCCGCGAAGGTCATTAGGTCGGCCTGCTGACCGACCTACCATATGAGCCTCCACTAGTTGGCCAGGGAATATTCCCTTTACCATCGGGCCGGGGGCACTGCCCTCGGACCCCCACCAGGGGGCCGCTGGCCCCCTTGGGACCTCCCAGCCAAGGGCCGCTTCCGTGGCCCCCGGACCCCACAATAGGGGCCCCTTTTAACTCCCATACACCGCAACTCGATGCAATGCGCCTCGAGTTGCTACCAGCTTAACCACTCCATCTAACCCAAAGATTAGACCCACAACAGTCACCTTTTTGCCATCCGGTCACATAGACCTCATCAGATATACAAGTCAGGACTCAACCAATGTCCGGGCTCACATTTGGCTTCTCCTCATAATGGGGGCCTTAGAACTTTGAGCACCATGGATCATTGGTAGCACCTAATGAGGGTGGGGCATTGATCATATCTAACATCAACATGCTCATCATAAGCACCGCTAGAAGACACATAGTACCAATGTTTTTTTCCCTCCTTTGCCTTCATATCTCCCTGCTTATTGTAACAATCCTTTGCAATGTGTCCATATCTGCCACAGCAATGACAGTCCTTATCTCTGTTTAACTGATCATTTGACTGCCATGAACCAAATCCACCACCTCTACCATGGGGTGATCTCCTCATGCCTCTAAAGCCACTAGATGCACGCTGGCCTTATGTATTTGTGCCATTCCAGGCATTCTGTTGATGATGTCCTCCATAAGTGTTTTGAGTGTCTCCTCGATCTCGAAAAGAGCCATGGCCTCTGTCACCTCTGCCACACTGGCTAGAGTAAAGAACAATGTCTCTACTTTGAGACGTACTAGAACTTGTATTCAACTCAAGCTTAACTTCCTCATGTAGCAGCAAAGCAATCAGCTCATCCCAATCAGGGAATTCAGCTCTCACACAAATAGACATATCAAATGCCAAGTCCATTCAATGTCACTGCAATCATATCATCCTCAAACATTGAAGATCCAATGGTGGCAAGCTGATCCACTATGTTCTTGATCTCTGTAGTGTAGGCTTGAATGCTTTTGCCATTTGTAGACATGTTATTGAACTATTGCTTTAGCTAAATCTTTCTTGCATGTGTTACATTTTCATAATTCTTCATGAGTATGTCCCATGCATCCTTTGGAGAACTACATCTAGTAATCTATATTACCATAGCATATGATATACATAAGGAAAACCAATGTAACACCTTGCATGCTCTCTCAGTCCATAGCTTATGAGCCCTTTTTTGATCATTTGTTGGATTCCTTTACGTAAGTCCCAATAACCTTTACCAACCAAAAAATTCTTCATATGGAACTTCCATAAAGCAAATTTTTGTTGTCCAGCTTTTCTCCCACAATTTGAGTGATATTGTCAGTGCCTTCAGCATTTTCCATAGTTGCAGCTTAGGTATTCAGTGATATATACAACATGTAAGTATCTGACTCCTTTTCCTATAGTTTAGGAGTAGTTTACTTGCTATTCAGGACAATTTTTTGCAATTCAGGACAGTTTTCCTGACAACCTTCTTGTTGTAAACTGTATTCCAACAATGAAAAAACACAGTCAATTGAGCATAAACCAAGCTCAAATCAATTCAAAACATTCTATGGTAGTGGCAAAACATCCCAGCAACAAACTTTGTCTATACAAGTATCAATGTTTGTACTGTATGCAAGTAGTAGTACCAAATACAGCCAGCCCACTACTCACCTACTATTTATTGCAGTAAACAGTCAGTCTACACACGTCTGTGCTGAATATCTCAAAATCTGTGAGGTATTTGAAAAAACTTTCTTCTGCAAAGTTGTAGACCATGTTGAAACGATCAGAATATGTGGGTCGTTTCTCCAAAAACCATTTCTCTAGCAAGATATAGCTTTTGTAAAAAACTAGGCTATAGGCACAGTCTCCTTTTATGACGTTTTCTTCAGATTTGATGTTTTGATGTCAAATGGCCACTGCCAAGCCTTCAAGCTTGAGGCGTTCAAGCTTTGATACCATGTTCTAAGAGAGGGAGAGAGATAGAGTGGGGCGGAAGATGAGCCTCAGCTCATTATTGTTCTTCTTTCATTATATTCCATCATACTAACTGAAAGAGACTTACACACATAGGTATGACTAACCAAGACTAACAGTGGTTGAGTCACTGACTACACCAACTTATTGAATGTCACACGTTTGTACAACTGTACCCAGCTAATATCAGTCACACACATAAAGATAGACTGATTGAAGAGTATGGAGAGCTCGATATTCTAACATCAATGTGGTGAAAACAAATCTATTATTTATGAGAAAAGGGGAGTTGAAAATACCTTGGAATCTTATATGTTGCTTATGCTCTATGTGGATTTTATCACATAGCAACTGGATGCAATTAACTTTTCTTGATACATGGGTTTTTGCAAACTCTATCTTCGAATATTTGGGATGAAATTTATCATTTTCAATGACCTATTCTCGTGAGGCATAGTACGGTCCAATGTGTCCCATGCAGAAATCAAAGCAAGAAGCCAACAACTTAGAAATGTATTATGCACATCCAGTACCATAGTTGTATTGGCGTTGATACCCTTGCCTGAGGCTTCATTCCAAATTGTGGGATTACCACCTGCACTCGACGTACTTTGCTTGGGGGCCATTCTCAATCTTCCTTTCTTCTAGGTGCAACCCGTGTTGGAATTTCAGTAGCCTCTTGTTCAAGTGGATGGAAAAAAGGGGGAGAGAGCTTGCAGGATAGGGATTAAGTTTGCGGGGAAGGAAAGGAGCATGTGGTCACCCTCTAAGGAGGGAAAGAGAAAGAGAACCTTCTAGAAGGTTCTCTCTCTCTCTCTCTCTCTCTCTCTCTCTACTGTGCCACAGCGTCAAGGCCTCTTTCTTTCCTTTGATGGGGGGGAGAGGGGTTCTATAACCGAGAGGGAGGTCATGGGTGTGGTATGGATTGGCCCTGTCTCTCTCTTCACCATGCTTTTTTTTCATGGCGTCCATGCCAGTGTTGTGATGGAAAAGGAATAGTGGGGTGGGGAGGGAGGTGGCACATGTGTGCCCCTCCTCCTTATCGTTATCATCATCATCCTCATTGCCATCACCCTAGCTTCCCCATCATCATGGCCTTCTTCCTCCCCTTCCATGTAATATTTCCATTTGAATAAAGATATTACTAGTCCGACTTTCCACACCCCGCGTAAGACTCACGCAAAGGTCAATTCTGGCATTGGAATTACTGATGGTGAAATCTTTAAACTATACACGAGGTATCATGACTCTCCACTGGCAAAAGAGGACCAAGGTTTAAAAAACCCACATAACCAGAGGTGAACTCCCTCTTGGGAGGAGGTCAAGAGGATAATGATGGGAATTGCAAATTTTTTATTATTACCCTTCCCCTAGCCAATGTGTGGCTGAGGGAAGGGGATGGGCTATTATGGCAACTTGAGAGGTGGAGGGGAAGAAGCCATGTAAGGGGGCCACGTAGGAGGGAGCCCTCTCCCCCCTTATCCTATAAAAACCCCCTGTGGGGGGGAGTAAAAAAAAAGGGGTGTGAGAGAAGGGAGAGGCTGACAACTGTGGAGGCTATGCTTGAGGGAGTGGAGGAAGGAGAAAGGAGAGCTACGACGAAGCTGCACTGTACTAGAGGAGCTGCCAGCTCATAGAACACCGCCGCACCTGAAGCCTAAGGCCGCCGCTGCCATCGCCAAGAGCTGTCATCAAAGCCTCCAGATTGCCGTCTCCTTGTGCCACTTGCTGTCCAGAAGCTTCTAAGCTTCCTGTGGATTCCCATAAAGCCATATTAGCCGGTTTTAAACCCCCCTTTCCCTTTGGATCTCCTTAAGTCCACTCTACCCTCCGGATTTAAAGCCCTCCTTCCCATTACAACTCCCACATTTTACCCGATGTTTTTTTTAAAGCCCCCTTCCCGTGAAGGCCATTTTATTCCTGGAATTTAAAGCCTTCATATTGGATCTCCGTAAGTTCATTTCAACCCCAGAATTTTCAAGTCCCCTTCCCATAACATCCGCCACAAGAAAAATCTTTACCCCTCGGTTTGAAAGGCCTTCCCTTTAGATTCTCAATAAGCCCATCCCAGCTTTGAAGCAAAGGAAGTTATTAAGACCCTAGCCCCGGTTCTTATAAGAATAAGAGGGGTTTCTCTAAACCCTTCCCACTCGATTTTCCCCATAAACCCATCTCTAATTTTTCCCCCACACTCCTTCTCCACAAAGATCTTTACTCTCGGAACTTCTATGAAAGGAAGGAGAAGTTCATAAGTCCCCATTTCCACAAAGCCCATAAACCCATTCCTAGCTGGAATTTCAAGGAGAAGAATCTCTCAAGCCTCCGTTTCCGCAAGGATTTTGCAAGAACCCTCTCACGAATCCCTCTTTTCCGAAAGAAGAAGGCCCAAGATCCGAACCCTAAGGCCTTCCAAAGCCAAATTTTGCAAATCGGTACTTCTATCAAGGTGTCGTACCTCAAAGGCAATTGCACATACAAGGGAGACAGGCCAAGATCATAAGACTGCGGCCAAGGCAAGAAGTTCGAATTCGCGATAGCCCCTAAAAAGGCACAAGGTTCAACATCCAAATGCAACTCGATGAAATGAAATTTACGCATGATGAATATATAACATGCGACCCTTAGATACAATATCGTTTAATGAAGTTCATGTGACATGCAACCTTCAATCCGTTCGACAAACATCTTTGCATGCAACGTGCAATGTCCATGGTTTCATTTTCATGCCATGCAACGGAAGTTAACAATTTTCTCATGCGAGTCATAACAAAGAAAGTTATTGACTAAATGCAAGATACTCTTTTCCTTCACGACCAATGCACTTAACAATTTCCTCTTTAACACTAGGCAATATGCATTTTAGACTTTCACTTTGAAAATGCATGACAAGGCAATTTGTGACTAAGTTCATAGGGTGAGTAAGTGATTTACATTCATAACTTTGGAGATGCAAACAATCCAATTGCATAATATGCACCAATCCTTATCCATCGTTTACAGAGTGTACTTTTATCACTACTACATGAATTAACGATAAGTGTAAAATCCAATCTCCTTATGGAATTAAGCGTGCTTAAAGCATTTCTTTATGTGGAAATAAATTTGTGGAACCTCGGCTTGTGGATCCGCGGTGATGTCCATGTGTAAGTTTGGGGACAAACCTCCCGTGGGTGTGCCTTGCGTCTTCTTGGGATCCATCGTTGATGACTTGAACTCCATGGATTCCTCCTAGCTTTGGCAAATAGCCTCCAAGCCCACCTGCTTTCTCCCTTACGCAGGAATTACCCTTTCACAAGGTGTGGATATTAAGACCGAGAATTAGATGCGTGCACAATTCTTAAGAGGATCTCCTTTAGAAGCTTCTAGGAAGCTTCTACTTCCCAGGACCACGCGAGAGAAAAAGGGGTGATGATTGGGAGGATCATGGCGATGGACAAAGGGGTGGGATTATGATGTTGATGGCGAGGACGGTGGTGGCAGCGGCTGCATCGGCAGCCTGGCGGTGGATTTGTGATGGCAGCAGCGATTTCCCTGGCAGCACGGCGGTGTTCGTCTTCTCCTCTCTCTGCTCCCCTCCTCAGCACGGTAGCCTCCCCACTCTCCTCTATCCTTTCTCCACTTGACCACAGGCGGGGGTTCTTATAGCTTTAGGGGGGAGATGGTAGCCACCATGTAGTGGCTTAAGCATGCCTCTCCCTCCTCATGCTCCCACACATGACTCCACCTTAGGCCATTCCTCCCCACACTCCCTCTCCTCTAGCCATGAATCGGATGGGGGAAGGGATAATAATAAAAAATTTTGACTTAAATTTATCCAACTGCCCCTTCAAAAATGGTGTTTCCCCGTGGATTTTACGGTCTTCAACCCTGGCCTCGATTTCGCAATGCTGAGGAATCATTTTTGCGCGTGTTGGGTATGGATTAAGCTGCCAATAATTATGATGTGGGAGATAACCTTGCACAGGTTTTACGCAACGTACGGGGAGTCAAGTTCAATAATATTTTTGAGCGGAAATATTACATTCTCTCCCCCTTGGAGGAATCGAGATGTCCTCATCTAGAGAAGAACTGGGGGTATTGTTGGTTGAGAGTGCTTTCATCCATCCCGGTGGCATCCTCCTCGGGATAATCTTTCCACTGGTAGAGGCATTCTCTCAAGGTTTTGGATCTCAATTGTCTCTCCCTAACATCTAAGATCCTGTTAGGCCGTAGCTCAAGGACTCCTTGGCTAGGCATTACAGCTTGTTGATCATCAAGTACATGGCTAGGATTAGGTACATACTTCTTCAGTAGGTTGATATGAAATACATTATGAACGTTTAGGTTCTCAGAGGGAGTTGTAGTCTATAAGCATTGGGTCCTAGGCACTTGAGGATCTTGTAGGGTCCACAATACCTTGGACTTAGCTTCTTACATTCACCTAAGGATAGGGAACTCTTCTTTGGGCGTATGCGAATGAAGACCATATCTCCTTCAGCAAGGGTCTATCTTGACGTTTCAAATCTGCGTATGCTTTCTGTCTATCCTTGGCGGTTTGGATGTCCTGTCTTATTGACTTCATTTGGTCATCCATATCTTCTAGCATCTGCCTTGAAGCTTCAACTCTTAGGGTTGGGTCTGAGAAGTTTAAAGGACTTCGACAGACGTACCCATACAATGCTTGAAAAGGGGTCATCTGAATTCTTTGTTGATAAGAAGCATTGTAGCAAACTCAACCAGTGGCAAGTATTGAATCCACCTTTTTGGTTCACGATAGCAGTGTGCCCTTAGCATATCCTCAATGACTTGGTTGACTCGCTCTGTTTGACCATCAATTTGGGGATGGTAAGCTGTACTAAAATAGAGTTGAGTCCTAATGGCTTCAAAGATAGCTCTCCAAAAGTGTGATGTGAAGAGAGAATCATGATTCACTAATGATTCTTCTGGGTAACTCATGTAGCTTGAATATCTCCTTGATAAATAACCTTGCAATGTCAGGGGCTTTATAGTTTGTCTTAACAGGAATAAGATATGTAATCTTGGTGAGCATATCCACCACAACCATAATGGAGTTGTATCCTCCTTGAACTTGGGGTAGGCCAACAACAAAGTCCATATTGATGAATTTCCATTTCATTTGGGGAATGTCAAGTGGTTGCAACTTCCCTGGCATTTTGACATGTTCGGCCTTAATATGTTGACAAGACAAACACTTAGTGACATATTTGATAACGACACCTTTAATCCTCTCCCAATAGTAGCTCTTCCTGACTACGTTGAGGGTCTTGGCATAGCCAGGATGTCCTGAGAAAGGGAAACCATGAGCTTCCCAAAGTATCTTTTGCTTGAGTGACTGGCTTGCTGGTATACATAAT
Organism: Lygodium microphyllum; assembly: GCF_053477565.2. Classification (NCBI taxonomy): domain Eukaryota; kingdom Viridiplantae; phylum Streptophyta; class Polypodiopsida; order Schizaeales; family Lygodiaceae; genus Lygodium; species Lygodium microphyllum. The sequence goes on along the minus strand of NC_141150.1, from coordinate 113,961,538 downwards.
CTCATTCTATAGTAGACAACTCCACTATTGATAGAGAATTCTTGATGCTTAGCCTGTAGCTTTTGGTCCTGATACTTGATAGGGATCTCCCTTAGCATCTTCTGATAGGTTGGATCATGGCATGCTTCTTCCCTAGCTAGCTCAAGTATTGGGTTGGTTGGCATGGATACCTTTGTGGCTAGAGATCTAGCTGTTGATGGATGCAAGATTAGAGAATTAAGAAATGCCTTGCGACTGAGTGCATCGGCAACTACATTCTCCTTTCTAGGCCGGTATTTGATTTCAAAATCATACTCCTCCAGCACTTCAATCCATCGACGTTGCCTCATGTTGAGCTCGTTCTGGGTAAAGATCCACTTGAGACTTTAATGATCCGTCACTAGGGTAAACTTGTTACCCAACAAGTAGTGTCTCCAAAGCTTGAGAGCATGGATGATAGCTAACAACTCCAGATTGTGGGTAGCATAATTCCCCTCATGGCTCTTCAACTTCCTTGAAGAGTATGCTACAGGATGTCCTCCTTGCATATGCACACATCTTAAGACAAGCGTGCTAGCATCAATTACTACTTCGAACTCCATGCCAAGGTCTGGAAGTTTCAGGATAGGTGCTGATACCAAACTTTGCTTTAATCTATCAAAGCTAGATTTTTTTGCACTTGACCATTCAATCGATGTTTGCTTCTTCAGTAGATCCGTCAGAGGTGCTGCAATCAAAGCATAGTTTTTTATAAAGACCCTATACCATCCTATCAATCCAAGAAAACTGTGTATTTCTTTGACAGTTGTTGGTAATATTGACCATTCTAGAACATCTCTGACTTTGTTCGGATCCACTGAGATTCCTTCCGCTAACACGATGAATCCCAAATACTCAATCTGTCACTTGAAGAATGCACACTTCTTCATCTTGGCATAAAGCTTGTGTGCCCTCATTGTCTCAAGGACAATGCAAAGCTGGGGTTCATGATCTTGTTCCTATTTGGAGTAGACTAAGGTATCATCAAAGAAGATGAGTACAAAGTCATCAAGATATGGCCTAAAGATATCCTGCATTAACCTGTTGAAGGTGGTAGATGCATTAGTCAGCCCGAACGACATGACTAGGAACTCAAAGTGTCCATATCTTCTGTTGAATGCCATCTTTAGAATATCTTCCTCCTTGATCCTTATCTGATAGTATCCAAACCCGAGATCAATCTTGGAGAACATCTTCACACCTTGAAGATGGTCAAGAAGTTCATCTATTCTTGGAATAGGGTACTTGTTCTTAATGGTTGATTGATTCAACCCTCTGTAATCAATACACAACCGAAGTGTTCCATCCTTTTTCTTATGGAATAGCACTAGAGCTCCCCATGGCGAACTACTGGGATGGATGTAGCCCTCATCTAATAGTTTCTTGAGTTGCTCCTTTAGCTCAATTGCTTCCAGAATGGACATCCTATATGGTCTCTTTGGGATTGGTGCAACTCCTAGCATTAGCTTGATCTCATGATCAACTTCCCTTTGAGGTGGAAGTTCTGTCAACTCTTCAGGAAATACGTCTGCGTACACCTTTAGCCATGAAGGTTCTTTACTAGACTCCTGATTCTTATCTAGCTTATTAAGCTTAATCAAGTAGAAAGGTAGCCCCTTTCTAACTCCCTTTATAATCTGAGATGCTTTGGCCAATTGAATTTTTGGCTTTCCAGCCTCTCCTTGAGTTGTGACCAATTCCCCTTCAGAGTTTCGAAAAGAAACTTGACCCTTTCCACAATGAATGTGGGCATCATTAGGTTTAAGCCAATCCATTCTGAGCAAACACTCATGGATACCTAGGTTCATGACCCTGAATCTGACTGAAGTCGACTTTTCCTCCCAGTAAGAATCCCACATTACGTTACATATCTACTTCAGCTTTTAGCCAAGTGACCAAATCACTTTACTTCTTTATCAATATTCACAGTCTTCAAGACATTCATTGATAAAAAGAGCCTTATTTCATTCATATGGACATAGCCCTTTCGAAGTACAATATTTCTTGGGGAGATGGAACAAGGTGATACATCAATTCGAGGAGAATAAGATGTTGTTGCATTCAGCTATGGGAACTATGTAATAGTATGCAATGGGATCATGGATTTTCAGGAATTGGTAAGTCATTGGAAGATTAGGGTATATTTTCCTTTGATATCCGTTCTTCTCATGATATCCCAACACCTTAATTCGGTCGACAGGGATTACTCGAGTCACTTTTCCATACACATACTTATTCTGATTAACCCTTCGACCTCCGACATGTAGGGTCGTGTTTGCGTGAGCCTCAATAAAGACGAACAACTTCACAATCTTTAGGTCCTCCATCCACTTGATTCTCTTCAAGTTGATTTGAAGGTACGCAAGTCGGTGGGCAGCTACGTAATAGATCCTTGAAACACCCATCCATCTCCATTCCATGTACAAGGGTGATGGATTGTAAATGCAATCTAGGATGTTCATCATATCAATCCTTTGTCGATAATCTAAAGCATGCATCACGGTCATAAACATGACCTGGAATACCAAGAATCTGTTCCATGCTTCATAATTCAGCAAGATAGCATCGATAAGTAAGGAAATGTTCTTTACAGCAACATTTTCTTTACTTCTTATTAAGTTTTCTTATAAAGACAGATCCCTCATTGGTTCGCTCTGATACCAACTGTATTACAAGCACAATCAATCCATTGGTCATTTATTTGGCCAACTGCTAAGGAGTGAATCCTTATCTCCGAATGCATCCAGCATTCGATCCAGGATCATTTGCAACTTAGCAAGATTCCCAAGGGTTTGTTTGTTCACCCTTTTGTCCTTGGTTTAGGGTCATACCCTGTTAACCCAACTTAACCAACACCTTAGGTTTCATAAATTAACATTAAATCCTGGCGACCATGTTGCTCTAACTTGATTGATCCTTTTCTTACCAAGCAAATACATATCTTCCCTTGACTTGGCAAATTAGCCCAAGAAAGGTGATGTAGTAGGTTGACTACTCATCGTCTTGCAAGTTAGACTCGCGTTAGAACCTGCCAACCTCATTTCAAGGAATGGAAAATCTATCGTGTGATTAAACCACAAAGCCATGCGACGTTGCAACTTGTTGCACAAGTGTCGCACCTAACTCATGGGATCATTTCACCCATTGATCGGCGTTTCCTGGTCAAGGAATTTTGTTTAGACAAGAAGCAGGGTTTAGGATGTCTTCTTACCCAACCCAATGCTAATTGTACTAGGCCGACAATGTTCGGTCCTAGGGTTTCCAAACTCAATCCAAGTTTTAGCATTAGGTCGAGTGATCCTTAGGGTAGAAACCCTGGATTGTTGTTTGCATGTGCGTCCAATTGACCCAAACATTTTGTGAATGTGGGTAGGACCTTTGGGTTTGAGGGTTTCGACTTGGCATCCAAGTACGATACTTGGTTGCATTTCTAACATGTCAATTGACCCTAACATTCCGTGAATGTGGGTAGGACCTTTGAGTTTGAGGGTTTTGACTTGGCTTCCAAGTACGATACTTGGCTGCATTTCTAACGTGCCAAGCCCTAGCTAGTACTTGAGGTGTATATCGTATTGACTAGTTATGCCTATACGAATCCCTTGAGGGTTAGGTGATTTAGCTAAATTGGACTACTTGTCTTGTGACAAGGTCAATCCTTTCCTAGAGATGCTAACCCTGTTCTAAAGGTGTAAATAGATGCTAGATACCACATTTCATGCATCTATGTTCTATAAGGTATGCCATAACCCTTTTACTTTCCTTACTAAGGTCACAACAAATGATAACTTGCATGAAACCTATTAGGGTTTACATCAAAGAATCATGCCTATAACCCATTTGTCTAAGCTTTAGAATTTCATGCTTTGATAAGCCATGCAATCTTTTATAAATGCAACTCGATGAAATGAAATTTATGCATGACGAATATGTAACATTTCTGATGTAGCCTTTACATATCTCAAGATCCTCCTCACTGCATCCAAGTGTGGCTTCATAGGCTTCTGCATGAACTGACTAATCAGTCCAACTGAATAGCTAAGATCCGATCTAGTAATGGTAAGGTAAATCAGGCTATCCACCATTTGTCTATACATAGTGACATTCTCAATCTCATGCCCAACATTTGCAAGTAGCTTAACATTTTGTTCCAATGGAGTGCTCAATGCTTTGCAATCCAACATACCATACTTGGTTAACATATCCTATGCATACTGCTTCTGCAACAACCAAGTACCATGAGGTGTAGAGACAACCTCAATCCCAAGGAAATACTTCAGATCTCCCAAATCTTTGACCTGAAATTTAGCATGTAGCATTTCCTTGATCTCTCCAATTCCTGTGACATCATCACCTGTAACGATCAAGTCATCCACATAGATGACTAATACTACATAACCAGCTCTTTTCTTCTTTGTGAATAGGCTATGATCAGCCTTGCCCATAGTAAAACCAAATTTTTGTAAGCATGCACTTATCTTAGCATTCCAAGCTCTAGGTGCCTGCTTCAGCCCATATAATGCTTTCTTCAATCTACACACATATGTAGGAAAATCTAGATGTGCATAGCCCTCGGGCTGATCCATGTATACTTCCTCAACCAAATCACCATTGAGAAAAGCATTCTTCACATCCATCTAATACATACTCCATCCTTTAGATGCTGCCAAAGCAATCACTGTCCTCACGGTTGCAACATGACTGAATGTTTCCTCATAATCAAGACCATATTTTGTGCATACCCTTTTGCCACAAGTCTTGCCTTGTACCTTTCCAATGTGCCATCTGATTTGCATTTCACTTTGTATACCCATTTGCAACAAATAGCCATTTTTCCTTCAGGCAATTCAACCAAATCCCAAGTGTCATTTTCAGCCAATGCTGAATATTCCTCATCCATTGCCTTACACCAATGATAATCAAAAATAGCTTCAGAAAACTTTGTGGGTTTCTTGAAGCTAGTGACTTTTGCCATATATGCATAGTGCCTCATTGTGTAGCCACTGTATGTAAGCGTATCCATAGGCTTCCTGACTCTTTTTTATCTCCTCAACTGAGGTGCAGTATGAGACTCTCCTCTCTCATGAGGTGGTATATATCTATGTCTCACACCAGGAGTCACAACTGATGGAATACCAAACTCACTATCCAAGCTGTCAGTACCAGGTGAATCATAACCACGAGTGAGTGGCCCTATAACATCATCAAGTTTTCATTTGTCTTTATCCACATCTCTCTCCCTCACTGACATACTCATGTCAGTGGACAAAGATGCTGAAGTCCTCAATCTAACTGTCCAAGGACTAACTGATGTAGTAGCATCTTTAGAAGGCCCAGAAATTTCTGCACTTTCATTTGTACCTGCATGTACATAAGGCTCGTGACAACCGTACTCATCATTCATCACAGTGATATTCTTCTCATGCCATGATTTCAGTTCTCAAATACCACATCTCTTGAGACCAATGTCTCATGAGTAGAAGGATTGTAGCATTTGTATGCTTTCCTATCTTGTGCATACCCAATCAAGATGGCCTTTTTTGCCTTTGGATCGAGTTTCTTCCTCTTTTCATCTGGAACATGTACATATGCCAAGCATCCAAAAACCTTAAGATGGCTAATTTTCGGCTTTATCCCATAAAGCCTCTCATAAGGAGTCACCTCATGTATACTTGTTGTTGGTGTACGATTCATGACATACACTGCAGTCATTACAGCCTCTGCCCAATATGCATTTGGTAGGCTTTTCTCATTCAACATGGCTCTAGCCGATTCCATGATCACCTTGTTTTTCCTCTCTGCCACACCATTTTGTTGTGATGTGTACCTGCATGTCAATTGCCTTTAAATTCCATGAGCTGCCAAGAAGTGATCAAAGTCTTTAGAAACATATTCTCCACCATTATTAGATCTCAAGCATGAAATGTAGCAAGCCAATTCTTTCTCCACATGTCTCTTAAAATCCTGAAAAGCATCCATGACATCACTCTTGTGCTTTAGCACATACAACCATGTGTACCTACTATAGTCATCTATGAAGGACACATAGTAACGTGATTCCCCAAGAGATGCATTCTGTGAGGGTCCCCATACATCAGAATGTACAAGTTGTAATGGTCTAGTAGTAGTGCTTACATGCCTCATAGATGGAAGCCTTGATTGCTTTCCAAATTGACAAGACTGATATACATGTCCCAATTCCGCATGCTTGAACTTAGGAAGTAACTTCTGAGTACTTTCAATTTAGATAATCTTAGTTTACTATGATCCAAGAGTGCGATAATACATACTATAATTAGTCAATCGTGTTGGTTAAAATTATAATTAAATTACAAGCGGAAGTTCCATAATCTATGCAATATTGTCTTTGCATAATGATATATTATAGCTCATCTCTTCTACTTATTTCTTAAAATTAAATATTAAATTGGATCCAAGGGATTTTGAAGGTCTTTCAAATTTCTTTTCTTAAAAATTTTCTATATTTTCTGTAGTTGGACTTGCATATACTCAACGATCCAAGTATATTCAAGAATATAATAATGTAGAATGAAGCATTTGTCTATATGAGTAATTTTAACGATTACTTTAAAGTATTGAAATAAAGAAACTAAGGTAAGAGTTTTAATTTCAAACTTTAGTGTTTAAAAAGAACCTTTATTTAAAACCCTGGATACATAAAGGCTATAACTCCAAACTCATTTTCACTTTCATTCTCTACTTCCCTACACTTGTGCTCTCCTTCCTTCTCTCTTTGTGTGCCATGGCTACCATTGCCACCTTCACCGCATGGATTAGCTCCACATGCGACGCACACATAGGAGACCAGATGTACCCTAGGTTTTGCACAACCTTGAGTCTAGAGAGCTCACTTTCCACCGTAGACCCTAGCTCTAGTATACTGGCATCGTTTTGTGATGCGGCAAACCCTCTCACCTACTCTATTCTAAACTCTGCTCTCATATGGGTCTCCATATATTTCCTATATAGTTTATGTGCTGGATCAAGTCATGCAAAGGTAATAAATTGAGCCCTCGTGGATGTGGGACAGTATCTCCATGCCAGAGCAGTGCTCACCTCATCCCAAGACCACGCCACGATGGATCTCATCGAGCGCGATGCAGCATTTGCCATATATGTTTTGTGCACTGAGGTGTAAGAGGACAGTGAGGAAGACATCGACACACCCTCTCGGCCACAGCTAGAGTATTTCAAGAGGGAACCTGAAGAGATCACACTTGATCCGAGAGTAGAGGTAGCACAAAGCTTAGCCATTATGTACCCACCTCATTGCCCTGTTGAGATACCGACAAGCCGATGAGCCACCCCTCACTTCTCTCCATGCTATCATCATCGAGGGGGTGGAATATTTACTTATGCAAGATGTTCTAGAAATTTTGGAGCTAAGGGAAGAAGAGCTATATTGTATCATGGTACGTGATGCACCTAATGATTTTATAGATTTTGATATAAAAGATGCGCCAACACATGTTGATGAGGTGGCTCGATATGATGGCATCAGTGTCGATGACATCTCTACCATTGTGAGCATTTAAGAGAAAATTGAGAATGCGGCGCCACAGTATGAGATCTCACATGAGGAGTTCGAGCGGTTGCAAGAAAGCATTTTTGGACCTCGACTCGACTACATAGTATCTTCCCAAGAGAGAGACGAGGGTGGCCCAGCTGCAAGAGCAGACCTGGTTGCTCCATTACAACAACAGATAGATGATGTAGAGAAGGTAATGTTGTCGAATTAATGTTATCAAATTTGTGTCAAAATTTATTAGTAGGGCCTCTAGGGCATTAGGAGTATGCACATCAAATTTTTTTGGGAGGCTCATGTCTGGGGGCTTGAATTTGCACATCAAATTTTTCCAGGATCAGGCGCCTAGTGTTGCCTTGGCCGGATGCTCGCATGTGGGGGTGTGAATCTAGTCCCCCAAAGCTGCCCTGACCGGAGGCTCACGTCTGGGGGCCTGAATTTGCAGGGCCCAATCCCAGAAAAATTTGATGTGCACACTTCCGATGCCCTAGGGGCCCTATTGGTAAATTTTGACGCAAATCCGATGTATATATCTTTACCACACTCCATGCATAGTGAGTTTCACACAGTGAGTCTGAAATTGAACTTGTGTGATGCAAGACATTGTCTATATAGATGAATTTTCATCTAGACAAGGTGGCCGATCTGGTAGCCGAGGAAGGATGCAGGACTCGGCATTGAAGGAGTATATTGACCAGTTTATGAGCGACATTTTTGCATTCCATAAGACATGCTCTCTGGATTTTTCTGAGAACTTCTTGAAGTTGAGGGCATTAACAAAGGCTGGGCCCTTTCAGACCATCCCAAAAAACTCTAGCTTGGAGAAAGTAGTATTGCTTCGACGTTCAAATATCCTCTACTTATTCTCTAGTACTAGGTCTGGGCCACTTTTTTCCTTGGTGGCCCATGGCATGGTTGTGCTCGTGTTGAAGACCCCAATGTCATTATGCAGGAACTACTAGGGCAAAATGTGTTGCTGCCTATGATCAAGAAAAGCTCTGACCATGGGGAGTCTAGCTCAAAGAAGCCTAGGAGAGAGTAGATGTACTTAGTGCCAAATGATATCTCATCACCAATGTAATGTATGAAAATCGATATTTGTTGGATTTGCGTGCAATGTAGTTTGTCATACGTGTCGTTTATTATTATTATTTACTTGAATATTACATTTATTTATCAGATTTATACGCAACACAATTCGTACCCTAAATTTGATACATAGTGCTTTATCGAGTTCGTGCGCAATATGTATTCGTTTGAACGCATGTAACGATAACTCAAAGACATAAATAAAACAAATAACAAGTGAATAAACAAAAATAAGACACGCCAATAAAATTGTATTCATATTCATAGCATTTTACATGGGATCCATTACAACCAGGGTTTTACAAAATCTCTTTGAAAGCTACATTCTGTATATGTTTTGGTAGTACGCCCCTATCATTGTTGATCTCCATGAGGACTATCCTTCCATCGCCGGAAGAACCTCACTATCTGCAAATCCCTATCAGTGATGGCGATTCACGCTGGCTAGAGGTTATTAGAAACTTAAAAAGTCACAAAAAATAAGTCATGGGTCAAATGGAATATCTCATATCGGATATAGTATTGCCAAATCGCTAAATACAATAAAGATATAGTACATCGGCCCATGTACAACTGATCACTGATGTGTGTGTGATTGCGCATTGAATTTATCCTTAACAAAACTACTTTCAAATTTAGAAACTTGAAAATATGCACAATGTAAATCATGGCAAAATAGAATAACAAATATCAGATTTGGCATTACGAAACCATGAAATACACGGTAGATAGTGCATTGCACAAAGTACAACTAGAGCTAGGCAAAATTTAGCTCCATTTTTTAGACCACTACTATCAAATAATTGAAGGTCTACTGGAAAGATAAACCAAAACTAAGCTCCTTACAATCTACAACCAAACCTGAGCTAAAAACATAGATCCAATTACAAGGTAGCTTCTCAAAGCATATTGTTGACATTAAGATTAAATGCATCCTTGTTGTTGTGGATCCTACGAACAAGAACCATATCTATGGGCTTAATAGTGATACGTCGGGCATGAATGGCTAAAACTTGAGAATCCCCCGTTAGATAAATCAAGTAACTTTCAGATGCTTCTTGGAGAGCAAGCAAGGCTTGGCTTGACCATTGCCCCACATTCCTTGCCTAGTTCCTTGAAAAGAACTTGTGATGATGCCCTAACTGCAGATCTTGCAGTATTTCTCACATCAACCTAGAGAATGGTGCCTTAGGAATAATCAAGTTGGCACTCTTCTGGAATTTCCTTATCTCACGTAGCACAGCTATGCCTGGTCTCCATCTTCGCTTCTTATGTGTTGGAGGACGTGTATTACCAGCTGGAGCAGTAGTGGGAAGTGGAGCAACTAGAGCATGTGGACCACCATTTTTGGACAATGGCAAACCATCATTATTGACCACACTAGGGCCACCATTTTTGGACAAAGTAGAACCACCATTATTAGCTACAGTAGGGCCACCGTTGTCGGCCACCAAGGGACCTTTGTTACTCATAGTATGCTCACTAGATTCAGAAGAGTGTTGAGCTCTTGCTTTTACAGACGCCTTCTTGATAGGAAGCTTGGAACGTGCCATGGTTGTGATAATGAAGGATAGAAAGATGGAGGGTAGAGTGAAGAGTAATGGGAAAAAATGAAAGGAGAGACTTGACTTAAGTACGAAACTTTTAAACTTATTGTAGTGTAAATGAAATTTAAATTTAAAAAACATAGTTTGAAATTGACTTTAAAAAACATAGTGACAAACCTTCAAAATTTTAAACAAAATTTGCAAGACATCTCATGTTAAAGATAGGAGTATTGATGTGTCATATCCCGGGTACCTTTGCTCTCTCGTGGACTCTAAATGCATCAAAAGTATTGTCTTTATCTAGGTCTCCATTTCTTGCCATCTCTCTCTTGGGTTGCCAACCATTCTGCGTGGCGTTGTCTAGCTATGTTGTTTTCATATTTTCTTTTCTCACTTCATATATTTCCCTACTTATAAACTATTCTTGAGAGGTTTTGGACTTCTTTTCTTTTTCCTCGTATCGTATCTCTAGTCTCCTATACCACCATTGTAATAATTGCCTCGTAGAATTGGAATAATTGATGCCACATCCATGATCAGTTGCCTTTTGAAAAGCACAACGAGCTTGCCAATGAGATCGTTTCATGCCTTGAGTTGACCAAACTGCCAAACTTCCTTGATCTGCAAAGTATGGACCATGTGCTTCAAGTATATGTTGCACAAGAAGAGATATTCGAAACACAAAATAATTCCAAATCATGATTTTTTTTTTGTAATGGTGACAATACTGACCATGTAGTGTGTTATACTATTTGTAGTCCATGCCTCCACTATGGACTTATGAAATTTAGCAACAGTCTCTTTAAATGTATTGGCATCACCATCCCTAAACCTCAACTTTTGTAAGAGAGCTGCTAATCTATCTAGTTGTATCCACACTTTTGCCTTAGCAATCCTCATTCATCCCCCATTGCTCCAATCTAGAACAGCAAGGTGCAACTTTTTCCATGCTTCATACTTCTCTGGTTATTTTACAAGTATATTGCCTTCCTCATCTAGAGGTGGAGATATAGAATTCCTAGCTTAGGTCCACCAAAGCATGGTTTACAAGGGATATTTCCACTCTTTCTCAATTTTTTCTCGTGTGTTTTTATTTCTACTTGGCCCCCGTGCAATCCAACTTCAAAGAGGACTTGTTCTACCTTCTTACATGTAGCATCAACTTTTGACACAGGCTGCATCTTGTATGCAAAGCATATATATTCATATACTAGCTTCTCAATTATTCTAACCAAACAATGCAATGTGCAAAAGTGAACCCTTGTTAGTGGTATTTCCAAAATAGGGCGCCAGTTTGGATCCACTGGAACTAGCATTCCATTTTTCATGACTTTTTGATCACGTGTTGGAGCACTTTGTTGTCCTACCTTGGCAAGCCATTCTTTCTTTCCATCTTTCCCTTTCTTCCTATTTTGCATGCAGTATATGCACGAAAATTTTGCATTTGCTGCATTTGATAAACCAAACATACACTTTAATGTTTTTAAATCACCTGCAAGATGCCATTCAACTTGATAGTTCCCAAACCCCTCGATGTGTAAAATTGCTCCATTATTTTGCTATTGAATAACACTGGGTACATTAGTGAGGTTAAAAAAAACTTTAAGTACTTCATGGTCCTCCTTTGGTAGTTCAAATGCTGCAAGACACCATATTTCATTCTCTAATTGTACATTGAAGTATAAAGGATGGTTTTCATCGATGTTGGGATCCAATGCTTGATTCATAAGTGTTATACTCACACATTCAAGTTTTTGCCCCTTAATAATCTCACTCTCATCAAGTTTGAGGATAAACTTAAGCTTTCCTCTACATTCTTCCATAGACATATTGTAGAACTTGACCATAGCAATCTAAACCCTACATATATCCAATACAAAGTTGTTGGATGCATTCAATACAAATGCAACTTCTTTAAAGCCATAGTTCAGTATGTGTGTATTTTCTAGATGTGTTGGCTCACCAATTAGTTCTAAAACTTTCTCATTTATTTGTTTTCGAGCCTTCTTCACGTGAAATGGTTTTAGCAGAGGCATTAGTCGCTTAGTCTTGAAGACTTGCTTAAATCTTGTATCCAATTATTGATAGAGCATACTATATGACTCAGAACTCATTCCCATCTTGTCACATATCCCCTAAGCATCTGTAGCAATAACAAAGTTTCTCACATCCCTAAGATGTTCACTTGCGACACCATCTACAATGTTCCTGCTCATTGTACATGTCTATGATATTGTCCACTTCCTTTGGTTAATTGGTGAATTGGTATAACTAATCGGATGCGCCGATGTGCTTCTTTGGTTTTTAAAGTGGGCCCAATCTCCAAATTTTCTGTGAGCTTCCTCTTTATGTTTCGATTATCCTTCTCCAAGTCCATAACTTTAGACTATAACTCCATATTTTGCACGTGTGTAGCCTGAATAGCATCTTCAATGATAGGCATTGCTTGTTGTAGGCTCTGGTTCTCCCTATCCTTCTCAGCTAATAATCTATCCTTTTCTATCAAAGACTACATATTCCCTTGTAATCTTGTCTGCATATTTTTCAAGGCTTGATGAACCCTTGCTAATCCTTGTGTGACAAGTCTGAATGTGTATCCATACAATCCTTCATTGCCTTCACAAACGAGCTTTACAAATGATGTAAGCCCTTCAAATTGTGGTGGCCTTTGAGTGATTGGATCGGGTGGATAAATGCACCCATCAACCCAAAGGTCCACATTTTTTTTCCTTGCATTTCTTTCTTGTTGCATCCTATATCTTATTGTATCATCCATTTCTGCAGTTCTTTTCAACATTGGTGCATATTCATCCTCCAATTGAAAGTGAATATCTCTCTTTCTCTTGGTACGTCCTGCACCTACATCTTGTAAAGAAAAATATATGCCAATTTCAACATTACACAATTACACCCCTTTTACTAATAGTAAGCTAAGGAGTTGATGCCAATTTTTTGATCAATAGCATGAACGTCTAAATATCTGGGAGCAGTAGGTCAGCATCAATCCAACAGGATGCAACTAATTCTGGATTGGCTCAAATCACACAATTAAACCTTTGATTCACTATATCTGTGTTCTTTTTTACCCAGTTGGATCTTATCTCTTTCTCTTGATTTCAGTCATGATAGACCCTAATCAACTCCTAATCTGCCTGTAATCTTAGCTTTTAATCTACCTCTAATCAGCATCCAATCTTACCTTCTATTCTATCCAAAATATTCTCTGTCTTTCTCTTTCTCTCTCTCTCTCTCTCTCTCTCTTTCTCTCTCTCTCTCAGAATTGATCAAAGATATTTAAACACATTTATACAGTAATCTTGGCTAGTGGAGAACAATAATATCATCTTATCTTCTACCCTAATTTACTCTCTGTCCTTCTATCACTTATTTTCCTAGTTCATCTCACATAGTCCTCTCTCTTCCCCCCTCCCTTCTCCCTCTTTTCCTCTCTCTCTCTCTCTCTCTCTATATATATATATATATATATATATATATATATATATGGATTGACACTTAAGGATTAAACAACAACTATGAAGAATAATAACATCACAGAGATTAAAAAAATAAAGATACCTCTATTATCACTTGATTGCTTGCAGTATAGAGTGTTGAAGAGGAAGATATCTTATAGCACAGTACTGAGGAGGGAGATTGCTTGCAGCAGGGTAGAGAGTGTTGTAGATAGAGATTATTTGAATTCAACAAATGCTATCAAAACCACTCCTGAGATTTCTTATAGTAGGGTAGAGAGTGTTGTATATAGTACTAAGTATTGCTTCAGAAGAATTCGTATGCAAGAAACCATATTCTGGAGGGAAGGAGAAGAGTACACAAAATTTCGGACAAAACTAGAGCTTTGAGAGGGAATGAAGAAATGCCTAGAAATGGGCATATACCTGTCCAAAAACATTAAAAATTTACAAGGAAACTCTCGAGTCAAAAAGGTGTCTCTGTGTAAAAAAAAATCTTAAAATATGATGTGTACGTTATTTTATATCATTTTTTAATTTCCACCCTTTTAAGAAGCAAGAATGAGAATGATTCTAATATATTTTCACGTTGAAAAGTCATGAGGGCATTAAACAGTCATATATTAATGATTGGATCCGTTTTTACAAAAAATAGAATTGTATTTTTTTAGTTATGAGGATTTTGAGAAAAAGTGACCTTATCCTACAATTTGAGAATAAAATAATAGGTAAAATCTATTGAAAATACAATTACGAGATTTGCTTGATTGTAGATCTCTTATTCTAATATTATTTTGGAATTTCTTTTTAGAGAGAGAGAGGTGAGAGAAACCCCTTAAGGGGCAAAAAAGAGAGTCTATACTTCTCCTAATGTGACATGTTATAGAAGTATGGTATGGTTGAATGCACGCCTATGGAGACACCTCTTGATCAGAATGTCAAGTTGCAGATTGATGTTGGGAACAACATAGAGAATGTGACGATGTATTGAGAGATGGTGGGCAACTTGATATACTTGACTATTACCCATCCACACTTATGTTATGCAATGGGACTGATTAGTTAGTTCATGCAGAAGCCTCGAAAACCACATTTAGATGTAGTCAAGAGGATCATGAGATATGTAAAGTGTACTACAGATTATGGGTTGTTTTATGCATATGAAAAATCTCTTGACTTGACAAGGTGTAGTGATGCTGATTGGGCTGGTTGTGCCTATGACAGGAGGTCAATCAGTGGTTATGCATTTGGATTGGGCAACAATATGATTAGTTGGCAGAGTATCAAACATCCTACTATTGCATTGTCTAGTATAGAAGCTGAGTACAGAGGAGCTGCCTTAGCGGCTTGCGAAGCAGTTTGGTTGATAAAAGTGTTGAAAGACTTGGGAATACAGCTGGAAAGCAGAGTGAGCTACGAACGTTCTGTTGGGAGTGGCCGACACACTCAAGAAATCCTAAGTGACAAACCCCGTAACATTCCATGGGAGTGCTAGGCAATGACGCTTAGATTCTTGACCACTAAAAATGTTCATAGGTAGTTGATACACGTTATAGTTGGTATCAGAGAAAAACTTTGTAATCATACATGATTGATTAATGTATGGTTCCTAGTCATATCCTAAACAAAATAACCTAAGTGGTATGGCTTGATTGTCAAGCACCTTCCACACCCAAAATGGTGACATACAAGAGAAAGAACTCATTCTCAAATAGATTAAGGCAGCTGAGTTTGGTGGAAAAGGAATAGACGTTGTAGTAGAGATAAAAACATGGATTGAGTCGATGAATGACTATTTCTCTAATGCGGAAACTGCTTCTACTAATCAACCAATGATACTGAAAATTAAGTTTTTTGGTCAAGCTTGGATAGGGTGGAAGCAATGGTGCAAAGATCAAGGTATATCTAAAGCCATTGTCACTTGGGTTCAACTGAAAGATGTTGTACGCAGGTGATACCTTCCGCCAACTTATTAGACTTTGAGGATGAATGAATTCTTCAAGCTCAAGTAGTTAGAATTAACATTGGCAGCCTACTACTCAAAGTTTGTAACCCTATTAAAACATGCACCACCTATGAATATTGTGCAGGAAGTATCCAGCTTTTACCGTGGCTTGATGAGAACCACCGTCTTGAAGCAATGCATCCAATAGACTTGCAAGATGCATTAGTTTGAGCAAAGCCAATCATCCAAGAACTTAAATTGGGCAATTGTGACAAAGAGGATTTTTCAGATTAGGACAAGAGATGCCACACATGCAGAGAGATAGGGCACATCCATAGGAGATGTCCCAACAATCAATGCTTCCACTGCAATGATCTAGGGCACGTCCAAGCACACTACCCTAACTTAAGTCCACACTTAAGTCCAAAAGATATTGAGTGTCCAAGAAAACAAAGCTACATAAGTGCAGTCTTTGATTATATAGAGGAATCGGATGAAGACGAAGACTTAGAACCCACTAATCTCTTCAAGATGATTAGAAATCCTAAAAGTTTTAATGACATGTAATACAATTTTTATTAGAATAAACCTTACTCCTGTAACTACAGTTAGCCCAAGTAATATGAGTTGCATTAATTTTGAGCCTAGAACTTACAAGTGATCAGAGATACTTTAGCAAGGAAAGACAGTTTTAACTTACAATGAATTTCTCTTAAGTTGTTTTCTTCTCAACTAAAATAGATTGGGTCTTGCTATAATGTTGAAGCTTGCGAGTATGCTTTAATATTACAAGAAAAGCCGATTGTCCATGGGTCTTAGTCCAAATCTAAGAAGAGGACAACTTGGAAACAAATTCTCGAACATAAAGGACCACTTTGGTCTATTAAAAGGATCCTAGGGAAATTTGGCCTAAAGAAGAAGATGTTGCCAAATACAACCAAGAATCTTGTGATCCCAAGTGATAAAGCTCCATGTTGTTTCTATTGCAAGGAGTTAGGTCATTTCAAAAGCGAATGTCCAAAGAACCCTAAACACCAATGCTCCCATTGCCACAACATTGGACATATCCATGCTAATTATCCCAACAAGACTCAAAGAGAGCTTGAACTTACAAGGGATGAAGTCAAACAAGCTACAGTGATCCAGAACCTACTAGGAAATTCTTAGATTCCTAGGAAAAACCTAGAAGATTTTCATGAGGTGTAACTACAATAAACCTTTCTCTTGTAATCTAGTGTAATATTCCTGTGCTTCCCCCCCCCCCCCCCCCCCCCCCGTGTCTCCCCCCCATAGGAACACCCCCCCTTAATGATTTTTTTTTTCAAATTTAGTGCAAATTTTTTTAACTCCCTCTCTCTCTCTCCACTAACAGGATGTCGGGGAGAGAGAGAGAGGGAGTGAAGTGAAGTAAATGGGAGGCATGCAGCCCCCTAGGTGGGAGGGGTGGTGGCCATGCCACCCTCTTCCCCCTCCTATAAAGGGGAGGCTCCCCCTCCCTATGTCGATGAAAGTGCCCCCCTGGATGTTAGACGGTAGATCCGCCGCCACTCATGTTCCTCACCTCCCCCCCTTCGTGCGGCAACACTAATGCCCCCCCCTAGGGGCTTCTGACAGAAACCTCGCCCCTCCTCGTTCGCCAGGCAGCTGCACCCCCCCATGATCAGGAAAAGAAGAAGGAGAGGAAGAAGAGAGGGAGAGGAGAAGAGAAGGAGAGGGAGAGAGAGAAGGAGAAGAAGAAGAAGAAATGAAGAAGATAGAGAAGAGGGAGAGAGAGAGAAGGAGAAAAGGAGAAGAAGAAGAAGAGAGAAAGAAGGAGAAGAAGAGAAAAAGAAGAAGAGGAAGAAGAGGAAGAAGAGAGAGAGAGAAGAAGAGAAGGAGAGGAAGAGAGAGAAGGAGAAGAAGAAGTGAAGAAGAGGAAGAAGAGGGAGAGAGAGAGTAGGAGAAGGAGAGAAGAAAAGAAGAAGAAGAGGGAGAGAGAGAGAGAGAAGGAGAAGAGAAGAAGAACAAGAAGAAGAAGGAAGGAGAAGAGGAGAGGGAGAGGAGAAGAGAAGGAGAGGGAGAGAGAGAAGGAGAAGAAGAGTAAAAGAAGAAGAAGAGCAAGAAGAGAGAGAGAGAAGAAGAGAAGGAGAGGAAGAGAGAGAAGGAGAAGAAGAAGTGAAGAAGAGAGAGAAGAGGGAGAGAGAGAGAAGGAGAAGAGGAGAAGAAGAAGAAGAAGAGCGAGAGAGAGAGAGAGAGAGAG
Organism: Lygodium microphyllum; assembly: GCF_053477565.2. Taxonomy (NCBI): domain Eukaryota; kingdom Viridiplantae; phylum Streptophyta; class Polypodiopsida; order Schizaeales; family Lygodiaceae; genus Lygodium; species Lygodium microphyllum. Next base: position 113,943,684 of record NC_141150.1, on the reverse strand, counting down.
ATATATATATATATATATATATATAGAGAGAGAGAGAGACAGAGAGAGAGTTGGTGAGTGGAGAAGGTGTCGAGAGCCGTGTTCGAGGAGCCACTCTCAAGCCACCCCCTCATCAGCAAAGGACCCCTTCTCACGACCTTTCCTTCCCGAGCTCGTCGTCTTGAAGGCCCCGTTAAGGTCAGGACTATCCAAACTCCACATGTCAAATGGCTCCCAAAAAGAAATTGGCGGGAAGCATAAGTGCCAAAGCTACCATTGGTACCAGTAATGCGGGAGAGGCGAGCGGAGCGACCAACGCAACAAATGCCCCTATGATCACAAATCAAACCTAGGTTCTTTAGATATCCTAAGCTTTGTAATTAATTCTCTATTATTTCTCGTGGAAGAAATAAAGGGGTTAGCTATATGCATGGAGCAAGAACGAGGCTTAGGATTTTTGTTTACTCTAAGTGCTAGGTTGCAAACATGAAGTAGAGTATGGAATTCACATAAGTTTATATGCATGAAATGATAGCTTTTACACACATAGAATGATAAGGTTTTTGCATTATTTTACATAAAATAATAGCTTTTAAACCAGTTCAGTGCATGAATAGTCATTTAGAATTCATGCTTTGTGATCATGATTAAAAGAAACACATGAAATGATAGTTTCCGTTCGTAAGATGCAATTGCACCGATGGATAGAAACCTAGACTTTAATATATGCAAGTCACATGTGATCCGATGCATTAGGAATAAGTATTTGTTGCCAGAGTTAAAGGTCCTTTAGGATGTACAAATATACTAAACACACCATGTGCATGATGGGTAAGGATGATTAGAAAACTCTGCATAGTACCACACTAAGAGAGATGGAAGGGACACATGCATCTAGACTGTATCCTGAAGGCCTAGATGAAGAATCTTATGTTGCCAAGTGTGTTAACTGAACTTGGTTAGAACTGGAAGAAAAAAGGACCCTTGGTTGGGTTGCGAATAAGGCATGTCCGTTGCCTTGGTTGACCATTTAATGCTTTGAGTTAGGGTTAAGATACTGTAAGGTAAAACCCAAGGGGAAGAGCAAGTCAAAATGAGTTAACTTACCAAGAACATTTGCTTGCATGATCTTGTTTGAGATTATTGGGATCTCACCAAGTCTCGAATGATCCAGGATCGGATGTTGGGAGCATCTAGAAAAACAGTCCAGGATCGGATGCTGGGAGCATCCGGGAAAAAGGAATCACACCTTAGCAGTTGGTCGTAAAAACGGCCTCCAAAATGTTCATGATTGTACACTTAGGTATATTATTTGATCTCTTTGCTCAAGGAACTAATTCAAGGAAAAAACTTAATGCTTCATGTTAAAATCCTTGAGGGAGAGGCAAGAATAGTTACCTTCGACTATCTGCCTGGCCCTATCCAAGGGGATTGCTAGCCGCACCGGTAATATGGACCTAACCCGCCACGAGAGGTCTCTTCATGGGTGCTTCTTGGAGTGGGAGGATGCTTGCGTGCCAGGGGAGGCTCTGGCTGTAACTTCCTTGCCTCTAGATCCTGCACAAGAGGCCGACGTGACTCGAGATGGGATCTCAAGGCCCGTGTACTAGTCAACGGGGGGAACTTGGATCAACAATCTTGTAGATTGCTGGAATAGCCTTCATGCATGATATTGGATGTACTCCAGGATTATGATAAATAAATAACATATATTTGAGAAAAAGGAACTTGCTTGACATTGTTTTTGTGTTAGTGCCTAAGTTACGTGAAGGAATCCGTGATTAATTTGATTAATTAAGGAAGCTGGTTTTGCATGTCAAACGTAATGTGGTAGGTAATTAGATAACTAAATAAAACTGAGAAAAGTGCGGTGGATGTGACTTAGGTCCATCCTACGGAAGGGTGGTCCTAGTTAGCTAGGAACTTTTCTCGAAAGACGAGATAACGAGACTATGAAGACCTAGCATCAGTAGAGTTAGAATCCCAATTTGTGTTGTTTTAGGGGAATGGAATGGGACTATGCCTTATGGGCAAAGAGGTTGAGATTCGCATCCCTCTCGTTTTCCATTTTCCATGAACCAACTGTAGCATGAATCCGCTTTGACTCTGATGTTCCTACGAGAAGTGGTTCATGTGGAGCTTGATGCTAGCTACTTCCTAGAGACCTTGCTGATAGGAAAGGAACCCTGACTTCAGGTCAATCCTAAGTGGGAACGACCGGATACTTCCGCTCGGGGTAGAGTCGGGAAGACTTAGATTGCAAACCCTGTGACATTCCTTGCGAGTGCCAGGCGGAGCTTTCTAGACCCTCCTCCCAATGGGCTGCGAAAACCTGTCCCACAAGTGGGCGAGCGGACACATTACAATTGGTATCAGAGCGAACCAACGAGATCCAAAGATTACAAGGAAACTTAATGGAGGAAAATAAAGGGAATAAGGGGATAGTCAGGGGAAGGTGAGTGGAATAGAGCAGTGTTTTCTGTTGAAAACATTTCTTTACTCACTTATGGATGCTAGGTTGTAGAGTCACAAAGCATGGAGCAAGTTCTTGGTGTTCCAAGTCATGTTCATGACTGTAATGCGTGCTTCGGATTATAGTCAGAGGCTTGGCATGATGAACATTCTGAACCGCATCTATAATCCTTTGCCCTTGTATACAGAATGGAGATGACGGGAGACTCAGGAATATATTACATAGCAGCCCATCGACTCGCGTACCTTCAGACCAACTTGAAGAGAATCAAGTGGATGGAGGATTTAAAGATCGTGAAGCTATTCATCTTTGTCGAAGCTCACGCAAACGCAACTTTGCATGTTAGCGGTCAGCAAGTCAAGCAAAACAAGTATGTCTATGAAGAAGTGACCTAGGTATTCTCTGCCGACAAAAAAAGTATTAGGGCACTATGAGAAGAACAGGTATCAAAGGAAGGGATACCCCAAGCTTCCTATGACTTATCGTTTCTTGAAAATCCATGAACCCACTCCATATTATTATTTCGTTCTTGTAGCCGATTGTAACACAATCCTATTTTCCCCAAACTGATGTATCAATCAGCTTGTCCTACTTATCCAAAATAAATGTACACAAAGGGTTATGCCCTCATGAATAAATAAGACTTCTTACTATTGTCTATCTTGATCGTAAATGTTAGCTAAGGTGTTAAGTGATGAAATCACTTGGCTAAAAGTTGTGCTAGTTGTATTAATGTAATATGAGGAACGTTTGATAAGATGTTAACATAAAGAATCTTATTGTCTAGACGCAACCCCAAGCACACGTTCCAAGTCCCACTCCTGCACTAAGTACAGCTGTGGTTCAAGAGAAGAAGTTCCTTCTCAAATAAATAAAGCCACCCGAGTTTGATGGCAAGGGAAGGACTGTTCAAGCTAACGCCAAGATTTGGATTGAGTCCATGGAGGACTATTTTGAGGCAGTAGGAACTACACCTGCTAACCAAGCCATGCTCGCCAAACTTAAGCTTATAGGTGAAGTGAGACTTTGGTGGAAACAGTGGTGCAGAGACCAAGCATTCTCGGAGGGGACAGTCACTTGGGATAAGCTTAAGGAAGCTGTGCAAGGGAGGTATCTGCCACCTGCCTACCGCACACAAAAGATGAATGAATTGTATGACTTGAAGCAACTAGGATTATCCCTTGATGCATATTATTCAAAGTTCGTTTCACTCCTAAAGTGCGCACCTCCAATTGATATGACACAACAGGTGTCAAAATTTTGTGGTGGGTTGAATCCACCCATAAACTCTCGATTGGAATCAATGCGCCCAATGGACCTACAAGATGCACTCATTGGAGTAGCTCCAATAATACAGGAGGTGCAGACCAAACCTAGGAACAATAGGATTTTGCCTTATAAAGATCAGAATAAGGGTATATCTAAGGCTCAGACTAAGAGAGCGCAGGGTCAGAATCAGGGCCAAAGAAAGAAAGCTAGGGCCAATACTGTCAACAACTTTGTTACTATACAAAGTAATGACTGCAACCCACGTTGCTTCCATTGCAACGAGCTCGGACACTTCAAGAGGCAGTGTCCCAAGCTTAGCAGAGGACATCACCAAGGGAAATTCCAAGGTCAAAATAGATCCGCTCATGGCCAAGGAACCACCGTTATAGCCAAAGGAAGAACCTCCTGTGTTTCCAACAAGGAGCTGGACGATGAGGAAGATCCATCCATGGATGTTGACATTGAGAGGGCAACGGTTCACGTCGCTCTTCACAAGAGGGTCCGAATCGCCAATTCTCGGTGATTCAAACTCCATCAAATTATCAAGGTAAAAGCTTCAAAACCCTAATTGGCTGTGGCAGTACACATTCCTTCATTTCTCCAATCTGTGCACAAAAATTAGGGATAGCTACAATAGATGCACCTACTTTACTTGTGGAATTAGTAAATGGTCATGAGGTCACTTGTACTAGGCAAACTGCTAAGGTGAAATTCCTACTAGGTGGGAAGCCAACTTCGGTGAGATTCAGGGTAATAAACCTAGGTGTCCACGAATGTTTACTTGGAATGGATTTGCTAATACCCAATGATGCCCACATCCACTGTGGGAAGGGCCAAGTCTCCTTCTGAAATTCTGAAGGGGAACTACTCATGACTCAAGGAGAGGTTGGTAAGCCATAAATAAAACTGGCAAAAGAAACACGGTTAATAAAAGGGGTTAGAAAGGGCCTACATGTTTATCTTATTAAACTGAATAAGCTAGATCAGAATCAGGAATCCGGGGAAGAACCTTCATGGTTAAAGGAATATGCAGACATATTTCCTGAAGATCTGATAGAACTTCCTCCTCAAAGGGAAGGCGACCACAAAATCAAACTGGCGCCAGGAGCTGCACCAGTAGCAAAGAGGACGTATAGGATGTCCATTCCAAAAGCTATCAAACTAAAAGAGCAACTGAAGCAACTGTTAGACCAAGGCTACATCCGTCCTAGCAGTTCACCATGGGGAGCTCCAGTGTTGTTCCAAAAGAAGAAAGATGGAACGCTTCGTCTATGCATTGAATACAGAGGGTTGAATCAATCAACCATAAAAAATAAATATCCCATTCTAAGAATAGATGAATTACTTGACCGTCTTCAAGGAGCAAAGATCTTCTCCAAGATAGATCTCAGATCTGGGTATTATCAGATAAGGATCAAGGAAGAAGATATCCCGAAAACTGCATTCAGTACTAGGTATGGACACTTTGAATTCTTAATGATGTCATTCGGGCTGACGAATGCTTCTGCTACCTTCAACAGGTTAATGCAGGATATCTTTAGGCCCTATCTTGATGACTTCGTACTCGTCTTCTTTGACAATACCCTAGTCTACTCGAAACAGTGAAAAGATCATGAACCCCAGCTTCGCATTGTTCTTGAAACAATGAGAGGACACAAGCTTTATGCCAAGAAGAAGAAGTGTGCCTTTTTCAAGCAACATATTGAATATCTAGGTTTCATTGTATAAGTGGAAGGAATTTTAGTAGATCCAGCTAAGGTAGAGACGTTCTGGAATGGCCAACACCAACTTCTGTCAAAGAAATACGTAGCTTTCTTGGATTGACAGGATGGTACAGGATTTTCATCAAAGATTATGCTTTGATTGCAACACCTCTGACTGATCTACTAAAGAAGCAAGTAGCAATTGTATGGTCACCTGCTAAACAGACTAGCTTTGATAAACTAAAGCAAAGCTTAGTATCAGTACCAATCGTGAAACATCTTGATCTTAGTAAGGAGTTTGAAGTGGTAATTGATGGTAGCACGATTGCTTTAGGATGTGTACTTATGCAAGAAGGTAATCCTGTAGCATATTCTTTGAGAAAATTGAAGAGCCATGAAAGGAATTATGCTACCCACGACCTGGAGCTGTTGGTTGTCATCCATGCTCTCGAACTTTGGAGACATTACTTGCTAGGTAACAAATTTTCCTTAGTAACAGATGACAAGAGTCTTAAATGGAACTTCACCCAGAATGAGCTCAATATGAGGCAACGTCGATGGATCAAAGTGCTAGAAGAATATGATTTTGAAATCAAATATAGGCTTGGAAAAGAGAATGTAGCTGCGGATGCACTCAGTCTCGCGAGGCATTTCTAAACTCTCTTATCTTACAAGATCCATCAACAGGAAGGTCGCTAGACACAAAGGTATCAATGCCAAACAACCCGATTCTTGAGCTAGTTAACGAAGAGGCTTATCATGACCCAGTATATTAGAAAATGCTAAGGGAGATCCCCATCAAGGATCAAGACCCAAAGCTAAAGACAAAGTATCAAGAATTCTCTGTTAGTAGTGGACTTGTCTACTTTAAGACAAAATTATGTATCCCTGCAAGCCAAACTCTCAAGCAGAAGATACTTTGGGAAGCCCATGACTCCCCTTTCTCAGGACATCCTGGCTATGCCAAGACCCTTAATGCGGTCAGAAAGAGCTATTATTGGGAAAGGCTCAAGGGTGATGTTCTCAAATATGTCACGAAATGTTTGTCTTGTCAACGCATTAAGGCAGAACATGTCAAAATGCCTAGGAAATTGCAACCACTTAACATTCCCCAAATGAAATGGGAGATCATTAGTATGGACTTCATTGTTGGCCTACCCCAAGTTCAGGGAGGATATAACTCTATTATGGTTGTAGTAGATATGCTCACCAAAGTCACACATCTCATCCTTGTCAAGGAAAACTATAAAGCTTCAGACATCGCAAGATTATTCATCAAGGAAATATTCAAACTTCATGGGCTACCCAAAAGAAACATTAGTGATCGTGACTCTCTCTTCACATCACACTTCTAGAGGGATATCTTTGAGGCTATTGGAACTCAAATCTGTTTCAGTATAGCTTACCATCTCCAAACTGATGGTCAAATAGAATGAGTCAATCAAGTCATTGAAGATATGCTTATGGCATACTGCTGTCGCGAACCCAAAAAGTGGATTCAATATTTGCCACTGGTTGAGTTTTCCTACAATGCTTCTTAACAACAGAGTATCTAGATGACCCCTTTTCAAGCATTGTATGGGCATGATTGTCGTACCCCTTTGAACTTCTCAAATCCAACTTTGAGGGTTAAAGCTTCAAGGCAGATGCTGGAAGACATGGATGATCAAATCAAATCAATAAGACAAGACATCCAAGCTACGAAGGATAGACAGAAGGCTTACACTGACTTGAAACCACAAGATAGATCCTTCGTTGAAGGTGATATGGTCTTCATCCGTGTATGCCCTAAAAAGAGTTCACTGTCCGAGGTATTGTGGACCTTATAAGGTCACTAAGTGCCTAGGGTCTAATGCTTACAGACTATAGCTACCTGCAACCCTAAAGATTCATAATGCTATCGAAAAAGTATCTACCTAATTCGAATCATGTACTTGAAGATCAGAAAATTGTAATGCCTAGCCAAGGAGTCCTTGAGCTATGGCCTGATAGAGTCCCAGATGTCAAGGAGAGGCATTTGAGGTCAAGGACCTTGAGAGAATACCTCATCCAGTGGAAAGATTATCCTGAAGAGGATGCCACCTGGATGGATGAAGATACTCTCAACCAAAAATACCCTAAGGTCCTCTCGAGATGAGGACATCTCGATTCCTCTAAGGTGGAGAGGATGTAATATTCCCGTGCTTTCCCCCCTCCCGTGCCTCCCCCCCATAGGAACTCCCGCCCCCCTTAATGAAAAAAAAAAATCAACTTTAGTGTAAAATTTTTTGACTCCCTCTCTCTCTCCCCATCGATAGGATGTCGGGGAGAGAGAGAGAGGGAGTGAAGTGAAGTAAATGGGGGGCATCCAGCCCCCCAGGTGGGAGGGGTGGCGGCCATGCCAACCTCCTCCCCTCCTATAAAGGGGAGGCTCCCCCTCCCTACGTTGATGACAGCATCCTGCCTGGACGCTAGACGGTAGATCCTCCCCCCTCATGTTTGTCACCTCCCCCCCTCCATGCGGCACAATAGCAATGCCCCCCTGGTGTAACGTGTCCAACAGTTCCCTTCAGGACACGTCTTAGCAGTCCATCAGAAAGGAGGTCTAGAAAGCTTTGCCCCGCATTCCCATGGAATGTCACGGGGTTTGTGATCCAGGACTTTTGGCGTATGGCATGTAGTGGAAGTATTCTAGCCGTTCCCACTAAGGACCAACTTGAATCAGGGTTTTCCCCAATGGTCATTTCCTAAACGGCAACTATCATTGAACCCCGAGCGAACTACTTTACACAAAAATGCCAAGGCCTAAGCGGATTCACGCTGCACTTGGTTCAAGGAGAATGGGAAATGAGAGGGTTGCAAGGCTCAACCTCTTTGCCATAAGGCATAGTCCCATTCCGTTCCCCTAGAATAGTGCAAACCAGGATTATTATAACCTAGACTCTAGGTCAGTGCCCTTGCTGTTCATTTCCTTTGAAACGATCTTCTTGCTGTCCATTATGATTGAGAAAAGCTCCCGGCCAACCAGGACCACCCATCCGTAGGACTCATGGCCACATCCACCGCACTTTCCTCAAGTTGTTTTGGTTGTCTAATTACCTACCACATTTAGTTGGACATGCATCAAGTAGCTTCCTTAATTAGCCCATTAGACACCGATTCCTTCATGTAATCTTAACACTTGACATAGAAAAACAGTGTCAAACAAGTTCCTTTTTAACAGGTTATCATATTTATCTTTGGAATACATTCATAAAGTCCAGTCCATAGGCTTATCCATAATCCACCCGAAGGCTATCCAGCAATCCACAGGGATTACAAATCCAAGATTCCACTCGTAGACTAGTATGCGGGCCTCAAAATCCAATCTCGAGTCATGTTGGCCTCTTGTGCAGGGCTCGAAAGGCGAGGGATTTACAGCCAGAGCCCCCTAGCACCCAAGCATCCTCCTGCTCCAAGTACTACTCAACGGAGAGATCTCACGCCGCAGGTTTGGTCCACCTTCCCGATGCGGCTAAGAACCCCCTTAGTTAGGGTTAGGCAGACAGTCGGGGATAACTGAGGCTGCCTCTCCCTTCAGACCTTCAACCTGAAGCATTAGATATATTTTCATCCTTTAATTCCTTGAGCAAACAAAGCAAACAGTGCTCTCTAAATTGTTACAAGCACAATCATTTCCAGTGGTCGTTATTTGGCCAACTGTTAAGGAGTGAATCCTTCTCTCCCAATGCATCCAGCATTCGATCGGGGATCAATTGCAACTTGGCAAGATCCCCAAGGTTTTGTTTGATAACCCGTATGTCCTTGGGTTAGGGCCGTACCCTATTAACCCAACTTAACCAATACCATAAGTTCTATGAACAATAAATATGTTGCTCCCAATTATTGATTGGTCCTTTGCTTCCAAACAAATATCTAATTCCCTTATCTTGGTCACTTTTCCCAAGAAAGGTGCTATAACAGGATGACTACTCATCTTCTTGCAAGATAAACTTGCGCAAGAATCTGCCAATCTCATTCTGAGGAATTGGCCATTTCCTTGTGATCAAATAATAAGATCATGCGACTCTGCAACTTGTTGCACAAGTGATGCATCTAATCCATGGGACTATTTTACCCATCGAACGGTGTCTTCTAATCACGGAATCATGATTAGATTGGAAACAAGGTTAGGGTGTCTTGATATCCAATCCATTCCTGATTGCACTAGGCCGATATCATCGGTCCTAGGGTTCCATCTTTTTAGCGAGCGATTCTTAGGGTAGAAACCCTAGATCGTTTCTTGCAAGTATGTTCTATTGTCCCTACATTCCGTGAATGTGGGCAGGTCTTTAGGGTATGAGAGTTTCAACTCGACAATAAGTGCGGTTAGGTCCTGTCCTCAACATGCTAAACCCTAATTAGCACTTGGGATATGCTGCATCCATTTAACCATTCCGAAGCAATTCCTTTGCAGTTTAGGTATTTATGGTAAAACAATGTACTTGTCTATTCCTAAAGATATTGTCTTGATCAAAGAGGGGAAATTTGGTTGCATTACTATACAATTCTCATAAGCACACGATTCATTGCCTATGTATGATTAGATTTACAACCCCTAACTTTTCTGGTTAAGATCAAAGCGTATGTTAAGTTACGGTATAATTTCCATTGATGCATTCACGATTCATGCCACTAAGCTTTTAGGGTTTTATGTTAAAACGAAACATGCAACCTTTCCCTAACTTCATTTCTGAATGAAATATTCGTACGCTGAATGAGCATTACACAACCTTTCCCTAACTACTTACGTAGTTGATTGAGATTTATGCCAATTGACTAGAGTTTAACCTACTTCATGCAGCCCTAAAATCATTTCCATGCCTTGCAAATTCTATGATTGTTAGCAGTCTTCTTTAATGAATCATTACTAAGAAAGATTTGTCTAATAATGCAGCATGCCATTTAATCTTTCCATGCATAGTCGAAGGTGTACTATAATAATTCCGACTTTGTAATGATAATCGTTGTTTTGTTCTAGATTCGTTACTTTGCAATGCACAAAAGCCACTTGCTAAAAATGCATAAACATCTTTCGTTCATTCCCTTAAAAAATAAAATTGACCAATCTTCATTCGTGAGTTATTTCCTTTAAAATAGCCAATGTATTTCAATCATAAAAGTGCATCCTAATTCCATAAATTATCCATGCACAATTACAATAGTTCGACGTAAACCAAAATTAGGAAGAAAACCTAGACTTGTGGGTTCGGTGAAATATCCACATGAATGTTAGGAGATGATCCTCCTGCGGTTGCACCTTGTGCCTTTTTAGGGGCCATCAAGAATTTGACCTTCTTGCCTTGGCCGGAGACTTATGATCTTGGTCTGTCTCCCTCGCATGTGCAATTCCCTTTGAGATTTGGCTTCCTTGACCGATGCACTGTCTTGCGGAATTTGGGCTTTGGAAGGCCTTATAGGCTTCCTCCTCGAAGCTCGGAGGAAAGAGAAGTTACATGTAGGAGGGTTCAATGGGAAAGCCCTTAAACCCGGCAAGGAGATTGGCCTTCTGACGGATGCAATGAAAAAGGCTTTTAAATTCTAGGTTACAATGGACTTAATAGGGATTTCACGGTTAGGACTTTACAACCGGAAAAAAAATGGGCTTTTGGGGGATGTAAGGGAAAGGGGACTTGAAAATTCCAGATATAATATGGCCTTAATGGAAAGGGATAAAATGGATTTAAAAGACTTGTGTGGGAAGGGTTTTAAAAGGAAACTGGGGTAAAGAGGCTTTGTGGAAATGCTATGGAAAGGGCTTTAAAAACCGGGCTAAGGTGGCTTTTATAGAGACTTGGGTGGAGAATCCACGGGAAGGGTTTACAACTGGGGTAAATGGATTCTTGGGGGATGCAAGGGTAAAGGACCTAATTCCCGGGGGTAAAAACCCCTAGTGTAATAATGCAATGGGAAAGGGGTTTAAGACCGACTAGTGTGAATCCAGGGGAAGGGGGTTTAAAATGGCTTGGTGGAATGCAAGGGGGGAAAAGGGGCTTAAATTCGGGGGTTAAAAAAAATTGCTTTATAGGGAGCAATGGAAAAGGGGTTTTAAAGAAACCCGGGGGTTTAAAATGAACTTGTGTGGGGATTGCAATGGAAAAGGGGGCTTAGAGAGCCCCCCCTTAGAAGCTTCCAAGAAGCTTCTAGGGGCGTGAGCAGATCGACGTGGTCGTGGAGGGGAAATGTGGCCGTGTCACTCAATCTCCAGCGGCGGCTTCATGAGGCCAGGCGTCTTCACGTAGCTCCTCCACCTACACCGGCTATGAATCCTCCCTTAGCTCCCTCTTCTCACGAATGGTGGCCTGTACCTCCTCACGATTTAGAATCCTCCCCTTCTCTCCTCCCCCCTTAGAGGGGGTTTATATAGGACAAGGGGGGGGGAGAGGACTCCCTCCCCCATGTGGCCCCTACATGCAATCCTTCCCTCCACCTCTCAAGTTCCTATATTTAACCCATCCCCTTCCCTCAGCCACGCTTCGGCTGGGGGAAAGTAATTAAATTTTTTTTCCATAAATCTATCAATTATTCTCTTGACCTCCTCCCAAGAGGGAGTTCACCTGTGGTTATGCAGGGGCTTTTTTTTCCTTGGTCCCGATTTTTGCCAGTGGAGGGTCATGATACGTCGTGTACAACATAAAGATCGCACCATCCGTATCTTCAATGCCGGCATTGTCATTTTCATGAGTCTCATGCGGCTAGTAATATTTTCCAACAGAAATATTACATCCTCTCCCCCTTGGAGGAATTGAGATGTCCTCATCTCGAGATAAACTAGGGATATTGATGGTTGAGAGTGCTTTCATCTATCCAAGTGGCATCCTGCTGAGGATAATCATTCCACTGGACGAGGCATTCTCTCAAGGTTCTGGATCTCAGTTGTCTCTCCCTAACATCTAAGATACTGTCAGGCCGTAGCTCAAGGACTCCTTGACTAGGAATTACAACTTGTTGGTCATCAAGTACATGGCTAGGATTAGGTACATACTTCTTCAATAGGCTGATATGGAATACATTATGAACCTTTAGGTTCTCAGGAAGTTGTAGTCTATAATCATTAGGTCCTAGGCTCTTGAGGATCTTGTATGGTCCACAATACCGTAGACTTAGCTTCTTGCAGTCTCCTAAGGATAGGGAACTCTTCTTTGGGCATACACAAATGAAGACCATGTCTCCTTCCTCGAAGATTCTATCTTGATGCTTCAAATCTACATATGCCTTCTATCTATCCTTGGTGGCTTGGATATCCTATCTTATTGACTTTACTTGGTCATCCATCTCTTCCAACATCTGCCTTGAAGCTTCAACCCTCAAGGTTGGATCTGAGAAGTTTAGGGGACTTCGATAGTCATGACCATACAATGCTTGAAAAGGGGTCATCTAAATGCTTTGTTGGTAAGAAGCATTGTAGGCGAATTCAACCAAAGGCAAGTATTGAATCCACCTTTTTGGTTCATGACAGCAGTGTGCCCTTAGCATATCCTCGATGACTTGATTTAGTCGCTCTGTTTGGCCATCAGTTTGGGGATGGTAAGTTGTGCTAAAACAGAGTTGAGTCCCAATGGCTTCAAAGATAGCTCTCCAGAAATGTGATGTGAAGAGAGAATCACGATCACTAATGATTCTTTTGGGTAGCCCATGTAGCTTGAATATCTCCTTGATAAACTACCTTGCAATGTCTGAGGCTTTATAGTTTGTCTTTACTGGAATAAGGTGTGCAACCTTAGTAAGCATGTCAATCACAACCATGATGGAGTTGTATCCTCCCTGAACTTGGGATAGGCCAACAACAAAGTCCATACTGATGAATTCCTATTTCATTTGGGAAATGCCGACTGGTTGTAACTTTCCTAGCATTTTGACATGTTTGGCTTTGATACGTTGACATGACAAACACTCAGTGACATATTTGAGAACGTCACCTTTAAGCCTATCCCAATAGTAGCTCTTCCTAACTGCATTGAGAGTCTTGACATAGCCAGGATGTCCTGAGAAAGGGGAATCATGAGCTTCCCACAGTATCTTCTGCTTAAGTGACTGGCTTGCCGGTATACATAATCTTGTTCTATACTAGACAAGTTCACTATTGGTAGAGAATTCATGATACTTAGCCTGTAGCTTTTGGTCTTGGTCCTTGATAGGGATCTCCCTTAGCATCTTTTGATAGGCTAGATCATGGCATGCTTCCTCTCTAGCTAGCTCAAGTATTGGGTTGTTTGGCATGGACACCTTTGTGGCTAGAGATCTAGCTGTTGATGGATTTTGTAAGATCAGAGAATTAAGAAATGCCTTGCGACTGAGTGCATCGGCAACTACATTCTCCTTTCTAGGTCGATATTTGATTTCAAAATCATACTCCTCCAGCACTTCAATCCACCGACATTGACTCATGTTAGAGCTTGTTTTGGGTAAAGATCCACTTGAGACTTTTATGATCAGTCACTAGAGTAAACTTGTTACCCAACAAGTAGTGTCTCCAAAGATTTAGAGCATGGATGATAGCTAACAGTTCTAGATCATGCGTAGCATAATTTTTCTCATGGATGTTCAGTTTCCTTGAAGAGTATGCTACAGGATGACCTTCTTGCATGAGCACACATCCTAAGGCAAGAGTGCTAGCATCAATTACTACCTCGAACTCCTTACTGAGGTCTGGAAGTTTTAGGATAGGTGCTGATACCAAACTTTGCTTCCATCTATCAAAGCTAGTTTGTTCGGAAGTTGACCATGCAATGGATGTTTGCTTCTTCAGTAGATCCATGAGAGGTGGTGCTATCAAAGCATAGTTTTTGATAAAGACCCTATACCATCCTGTCAATCCAAGAAAACTGCATATTTCTTTGACAGTTGTTGGTATTGGCCATTCTAGAACATCGTCAGATCCACTGAGATTCCTTCCGCTAATATGATGAATCCCAGATATTCAATCTGACGCTTGAAGAATGCACATTTCTTCATCTTAGCATAAGCTTGTGTAACCTCATTGTCTCAAGGACAATCGGAAGTTGGGGTTCATGATCTTCTTCCTGTTTGGAATAGGCTAAAGTGTCATCAAAGAAGACGAGCACGAAGTCATCAAGATATGGCCTAAAGATATCCTGCATTAACTTGTTGAAGGAAGCAGGCACATTCATGAGTCTGAATGACATAACTAGGAACTCAAAGTGCCCATATCTTGTGTTGAAGGCCGTCTTTGGGATATCTTCTTCCTTGATCCTTATCTGATAGTAACTAGACCTGAGATCAATCTTGGAGAAGATCTTCACACCCTCAAGATGATCAAGAAGCTCATCTATTCTAGGAATAGGGTACTTGTTCTTGATAGTTGATTGATTCAACCCTCTGTAATCAATACACAGTCGAAGCGTTCCATCTTTCTTTTTTTGGAACAGTACTGGAGCTCCCCATGGTGAACTGCTAGGATGGATGTAGCCCTGATCTAGCAGTTGCTTGAGTTGTTCCTTCACCTCAGTTACTTCTGGGATGGACATTCTATAAGGTCTCTTTGCAATTGGCGCAGCTCCCGGCACTAGCTTGATCTCATGATCCACTTCTATTTGAGGCGGGAGTTCTGTCAGTTCTTCAAGAAATATGTCCACGTACTCCTTTAGCCATGAAGGTTCTTCACTAGACTCCTGCTTCTGATCTAACTTATTGAGCTTAATCAAGTAGACAGGTAGTCCCTTTCTAACTCCCTTTATAATCCGAGATGCTTTGGCCAATTGAATTTTTGGCTTTCCAGCCTCTCCTTCAGTTGTGACCAATTCTCCTTCAGAGTTCTGAAAGGAAATTTGGCCCTTTTCACAATGAATGTGGGTGTCATTAGGTTTAAGCCAATCCATTCTGAGTAGACACTCATGGATACCTAGGTTCATGACTCTGAATTTGACCAAAGTCGTCTTTCCTCCCAGAAAGAATCCCATCTTAGCAGTTTGCCTGGTACAAGTGACCTCACGACCATTTGCTAATTCCACAAGCAAGGTAGGTGCTTCTACTATGGCTATTCCTAATCTTCTTTCACAAGCTAGTGAGATAAAGGAATGTGTACTGCCACAATGAATCAAGGTCTTGAAACCTTTACCTTGATAGTCCGACAGTGTCTGAATCACCAAAAACTAGCGATTCGGCCCTTTCTTGTGAATAGCGGCATGGATTGTCGCCCTTTCAAACTCTGCTTCCATGGTCGGATGTTCTTCTTTGCACATTTCCCTATTGGCAACATAGGCGGTTCTTCCTCTGCCTCGGGTAGCGGCTCCCTGGCCATGGCCAGTTCCTTGGAAAGGTGCTTGGCAATGTCATCCTCCAAGCTTGGGACATTGCCTCTTGAAATGACTGGACTCGTTGCAGTGGAAACAATGGAGGTTTCGACCATTGCTTTGGGTAGGGACAAAGCTGTTGGCATTATTAGTCCTTGCTTTCTTTCTTTTTCCTCGATTTTTACCTTGAACTCTCTTCATTTGAGGCCTATATGCTCCTCTGTTCGGGTCATTATAAGACCAATTTTTGTCACTTCTTGCAGAAGGAGAGGGAGAGAGAGAAGGAGAAGAAGTGAAGAAGAGAGAGAAGAGGGAGTGAGGGAGAGAGTGAAGAAGAGAGAGAAGAGGAAGAGAAAAAGAAGAAGAAGAGGAAGAAGAGAGAGAGAGAAGAAGAGAAGGAGAGGGAGAGAGAGAGTAGGAAGAGAGAAGAAAAGAAGAAGAGGGAGAGAGAGAGAAGGAGAAGAGGAGAAGGAGAGAGAGAGAGAGAGAGAGAGAGTTGCTGAGTGGAGAAGGTGTCGAAAGCCATGTTCGAGGAGCCACTCTCAAGCCACCCCCCCATCGGCAAAGGACCCCTTCTCATGACCTTTCCTTCCCGAGCCTGTTGTCTTGAAGGCCCATTAAGGTCAGGACTATCCAAACTCCGTGTGGCAAATGGCTCCCAAAAAGAAAGTCGCACGAAGCGTAAGTGCCAAAGCTACCATTGGTATCGGTAATGCGGGAGAGGCAAGTGGAGCAACCAACGCAACAAATGCCCCTACGATCACAAATCAAACCCAAGTTCTTTAGATATCTTAAGCTTTATAATTAATTCTCTATTATTTCTCGTGGAAGAAATAAAGGGGTTAGCTATATGCATGGAACAAGAATGAGTCTTAGGATTTTTGTTTACTCTAAGTGCTAGGTTGCATGCATGAAATGATAGAGTATGGAGTTTGCATAAGTTTATATGCATGAAATGATAGCTTTTACACACATAGAATGATAAGTTTTTCGCATTATTTCACATAAAATAATAGCTTTTAAACCAGTTCAATGCATGAATAGTCATTTAGAATTCATGCTTTGCGATCATGATTAAAAGAAACACATGAAATGATAGTTTCCGTTCGTAAGATGCAATTGCATCGATGGATAGAAATCTAGACTTTCATATATGCAAGTCACATGTGATCTGGTGCATCAGGAATAAGTATTTTTTGCCAGAGTTAAAGGTCATTTAGGATGTACAAATATACTAAATGCACCATGTGCATGATGGGTAAGGATGATTAGAAAACTCTGCATAGTACCACACTAAGAGAGA
The DNA here is from genome assembly GCF_053477565.2 of Lygodium microphyllum. Lineage (NCBI taxonomy): Eukaryota > Viridiplantae > Streptophyta > Polypodiopsida > Schizaeales > Lygodiaceae > Lygodium > Lygodium microphyllum. Next base: position 113,926,686 of record NC_141150.1, on the reverse strand, counting down.
TGGAAGGGACACATGCATCTAGACTGTATCCTGAAGGCCTAGATGAAGAATCTTGTGTTGCCAAGTGTGTTAACTGAACTTGGTTAGAACTGGAAGAAAAAAGGACCCTTGGTTGGGTTGCGAATAAGGCATGTCCGTTGCCTTGGTTGACCATTTAATGCTTTGAGTTAGGGTTAAGATACTGTAAGGTAAAACCCAAGGGGAAGAGCAAGTCAAAATGAGTTAACTTACCAAGAACATTTGCTTGCATGATCTTGTTTGAGATTATTTGGATCTCACCAAGTCTCGAATGATCCAGGATCGGATGTACTAGTCAATGGGTGGAACTTGGAACAACAATCTTGTTGATTGCTGGGATAGCCTTCAGGCATGATATTGGATGTACTCCAGGATTATGATAAATAAAGAATAGATATTTAAGAAAAATGAACTTTCTTGACATTGTATTTGTGTCAGTGTCTAAGTTACGTGAAGGAACCCGTGATTAATTTGATTAATTAAGGAAGCTGGTTTTGCATGTCAAACGTAATGTGGTAGGTAATTAGATAACTAAAGCAAACTGAGAAAAGTGTGGTGGACGTGATTTAGGTGCGTCCTACGGAAGGGTGGTCCCGGCTGGCTAGGAACTTTTCTCGAAAGACGAGATAACGAGACTATGAAGACCTACCATTAGTAGAGTTAGATTCCCCATTTGTGTTGCTTCAGGGGAACGGAATGGGACTATGCCTTATGGGCAAAGAGGTTGATCTTTGCATCCCTCCCATTTCCCATTCTCCATGAACCAAGTGCAGCATGAATCCGCTTCAACTCTGATGTTCCTATGCAAAGTACTTCATCTGGAGCTTGACGCTAGCTACTTCCTAGAGACCTTGCTGATAGAAAAGGAACCCTGACTTCAGGTCGATCCTAAGTGGGAACGGCCTGATACTTCCGCTCAAGGCAGACTCAGAAAGACCTAGATCGCAAACCCTATGACATTCCTTGCCAGAGCTAGGCGGAGCTTTCTAGACCCTCCTCCCAATGGGCTGCTAAGACGTGTCCCACAAGCGGACGAGCGGACACGTTACATCCAGACTCGAATATATTGAATACAATAAGTTGTTGTTTCAAAAGATTGCATGCTTATGAGTGGTTAGAGTGTCGCAACAAATGTGTGATGGGTCCTATCCCATAGATTCCAGAATGAAATCCCCAATTTCTTCTGGGATGAGGACTTTTCGAGTCCTCTAATGGGGAGAGGATGTAATATCCCCTCCCCCCTTGTATAGGAACCCCCCCAAATAATTAAATTATTCCAAATTTTTTAGTACTCCCCTCCCCTTGTGATCGCCAAACAAGTTGGGGGGGGGGGGAAAGAAGGAGACAACATCGATGATGAGGATGACCTGAAAAGGGAGGAAGAAGGCAATGATGATGTGGAAGCTGGGGCAACAGCAATAGGGATGATGATGATAACGATAAGCAGGAGAGGCACACATGTGCCACCTCCCCACAACCCCACTTCCATCACAATGTTGGCATGGCCACCACGAAAAAAAAAAACACAGCGAAGAGAGAGAGAGGGCCAGTGTACCATGCCTATCACCTTGCCCCCTCATCAAAGGAAAGAAGGAGGCCTTGATGCCTTGACACGGCATAGCGAGAGAGAGAGATAGAGAGAGAACCTTCTAGAAGGTTCTGCTTCTCTTCCTCTCCTTAGAGGGTGACCACACGCTCCTTCCCTTCCTTGCAAACTTAATCCCTACCCCACCAATTGCTATGCGATAAAATCCATATACAGCACAAGCAACATATAAGATTCCAAGGTATTGTCGACTCCCCTTTTCTCATAAATAATAGATATGTTTTTACCACACTGAAAGTATGTTGTAGCTTGCATGCTTGACGGATTGCATGGTAAGTAATCTAGATTAGAGGAAATGTATCCTAGAAACTCTAGATCTTTGCCCAGACTCTTGCTAATATCACGAACTAATAACTCATATTTAATAGATTGGGATCTTGAAGATGTGCATAGTTAGCACAAACAACAATCATAAGGACTAAAACTAAGATGTCTTGAGATCCAACTAATAACTACTACTTTCATCAATCCAATTTAGGGTTGGGCTAGATATACAACCAACAATTCCAGGCGTCAAAAGGCAAGTGGAGAGCTCTAGGAATAGGAAACCCTCAGTCAAAGGAGAGATCAACACTTTTATACTTGTTGGGAAGAAGGTTGGGTTATTGATCAATGTGAGTGATCTATAGAACTTATGTCTTGTACAGTGTTGAAACCATGACATATACCCTAGCCGAAGGAAGGGAGTGTTAAGAAAATTTTTGCATAGGGTTGCTCTTAGATCCCAAGGGGAAGAGAGAATATGGGGATGGAAATTTTATCGCATGTATTCTTGCATTGTTTAGAAAAATATAATTGGTTTTGTTGGTTGATCAAATAGCGTACTAATGCTTTTACATTTAGTTGGTTGTTGTGGATGAGTATTCGAAGTGCTTGTAATCTATGGTAAATTCATGGCACGAGTCTGTGATGGCAAGTGGCCATGGGAATAAAAGAATGATTTCTTGGAAGATGATATTAGGCTGATTTCCTTGACTATGCATGACTCTTAAATGATTTAATTAAGGAAATGTTATTTGCATGGGTGGATCACCTCTAAGATCGCATCGCAGATCAACCTGAAAAGGGCACTGCTCGATTCATAGGATAAAGGTCGAGTGGTGGAAAGGACAACCATGAAAATAATGTTTCACTCCTGGGTAGCTTGTGGGTTAGGTGGAGCTCTAGACACCCCTTGCCAAGTTTGGAATGGAGTTTAGGACCTCCGTCGCCCTAACATATGTGGTGTTGGAAGATCCTATTCTAGATAAAGGATGGAAATTGTGGTGCCATGTGATTTGGACCGGTTACTTCTACAAGAGGCCAGAAGGGACATATAATTTCTCCTCTATGGGCAAGATGCAAGGATTAAGTGGAAGATAAGTTAAGGAAATTGTTTGTCAAAAGGAGTGCTTGCTCTATTTTTTGTCAGTGCTATAAGTTACGTGAATGAGCCCTGTTCCCTAAAAGGCTTGAGTAAGGAAGCTGACTTTAAATGTCACATAAATATGATAGGGCCTAATTAAATAACTAAAGAATGCCTCTTGAGGGAAGCAGGTGGGAGGCTCGCCAAATGGGTCTGTCCTATTGCAGGGTGGTCCTAGAGAACTAGGAGGCCTCTCACAAGGTTCTACTAGACCCTTAGTACTTGTTAGGTTAGGACCCTGATTCATATTGTTTTAGGGGATCGGAAGGGGATTATTCCCTATGGGTAGAGAGGTTGAACGATGCATCCCTCTCGTTTCCCATTCTCTTTGAACCAAGTGCGGCATGGATCTGCTTCAGCTTGGGTATCTCTACATAAAGTAGGATATACAAGACCCGACTCTAGAATGTTGTCAAGAGACCTTGATCACTAGGAACCCGGATTTTAGGTCAATCTCGTTGGGTTTAGCTGTGAACGTTCCGTTGCGAGGCAAACTCGAGAAACCCTAGGCGACAAACCCTGTAACATTCCATGGGAGTGCTGAACAACGACGCTTAGCTTCATCTCTCAATGGACCGCTAAAAACATGCTTGGACAGCCGATAAGTGGGCATGTTACACTTGTTGTGGAGAGTTTCATAACTTTTGCAAATTGCAAGAGTTTGGAACTTTTGTATATTTGTTTTATAAACTTACAGCTTACAAAAGGTAAGCATCATGCAAGAGGTTTTATAAGTTTGCATTTACTCCACTTGTACCTTATGCTTTGGATACTTGGAAAGGATAACATGCAAAAATATCCTCTATGTTTGAATAGTTTGAGATGTCATTTGAAAAGGGTTAGTGGGAAACCCCTCTCAACACTTGTTCACTACTAAGACATTGTGATGTCCTCAAGACATTATTATGCCCTTTGGTAATAAGAGCTTGATGTAAATTTTCCAAATGCAATGTAAACAAAATAGGATTGGACTAGTGGCACTGTATGTAGAGGAGCATGCACATACAACATTGGATCTTTTCATTGAACTAAATATGAGGGAAAATGGAGTTTTTTTAGGTTGTCTATTGATGAAAAAATGACAAATATTGAAGACCTTGAATTGGGTCCAATTATATTGTTGTTATTTTGTTTTTATATTATTGGTTACTAATATTGTTGTATTGTTGCTATTCAACCACTATATTGTTGTACTCTCATAGGCAAGTCTTAAGAACTCCTCAAGTATGAAGCTATTGAAGCATTTGAGGCACCAACACAAGGCGATATTAGCACACACATATGTAATCAAAAGAACTTCCTATGCAAGGACACTTTGCACCAAGATCAAGCACCATGAGATACATGTAAATTTTCTTAGAATGAAAGCAAGGGGTTGTTAGCATGTTCTTGGAAAGATTGTTACATGTAAATTTGCTTATGATGAAAGCAAGGGATTGTTAGCATGTTCTTGGATAGATTGTTAGAATGTAGATTTTCTTATAATCAAAGCAAGGGGTTGTTAGCATGTTCTTGGATGGATAGAAGGCAAACACTCTTTGCTTTCAATGTCATTAGAATGGGAATGAGAGAGGTGTCTACCCAAGTGGGAGGTGGGATAAAATCCCATGTCCCATCGCCTACTTCAATTTCCATTGAATACAACAAATATAAGGTTGGATCTAACACGCTTTATAGTATGGTCTTGGTAAGTGGATATAGTCTTGAGGAGGACACTATTGTTGGTTAGAAGTGGCAACATGATTGTTCTTTGGCCTTCTAGCCTTGGGATTGGCAAATCATTAGATCATATGGGGAGAGTTCCATGGTTGCAAAACAAGAAACAACTTTGAGTTCATGTTGACACAATGTGAATACTTTGTGGATACATGTTTGTAGATTACATGGTCACTTGTGAATTCATATTTTTGCATGACTATTTGGGAGATGATGTCTTGATTTGAATGAGTGATGTCACTTCCAAGTATTGTGTGGCTGATTGTTGACATCAACACTTGAAAGAGAAAAAAGGGGTTTCGACTGAGAAGCCCATGTACATGGTTTGGGGTTACGAGAATTAGTTTTGCATCAATGGGTGCTTTGAGAAGCATATTTCAAGAGCACATATTCTCTTCTTGATAAAAATAAGAGGAATGCAAAAGGATACATCCATTAAGTGTGTCTTGTGAGTAACATAATGATGTTATTGATATCTTTGTCACAACAATTTTCATCATCCATGACTCCCTTTTTTTATAGGTTTATATATTGAGGGGGATGATGTATATTGAGGAGTGGAATGATGTGCCAAAACAAAACCAATGAAATAAAACCAGGCCTATATGGCATAGGTCAGTACTAATAGAGATAATAGGAGCTCCTTTGTCTATACTCAGAAAAGAAGTTCATACAATGCTCCTTCTATTTTTCCTAATGCACCACAAGTGGCACACATGTTCACCAAAGCATTACCGATGAGTACAACATATTTCTCCAAAAACGTTGATCTAACAATCTCATCACAAATCATTCACCCTTATCGAGTGCTTCTACACAAGTATAGGCTTTCAATGCACATGTGAAGGTGACTAAATGTGAAAGTGACCTTCATGCTACATCTTATCAAAGAATTTTAGAGCTTCATCATCATGGCCATTTTGTGCATATCTTGTGATCGGTGCAAGTCATGAGAATCTATCCATGAACAATATCTTCCTTAGGTACTTGTTATGCTTTTGCAAGAGCACCACCACTACAAGATATAGGCTTTATACCGACGTTAAAAGCGACGAAAATGTAAATAACAAAATTTTCCCCTGTCATCGCAAAAAGCGTCGTTATTGGTGATGCCATAGAACAATCGATATCATCGTCAGTATCAGCGTCGTTATTGGTGTCGGTATGCGATGCTGATACCAACGCCAATAACGATGCTGATACCGGCACTTTGCGACAATAATAATGATGCCAATAATGATGGGAGCAATAAATTTGTGACGCTAATAGCGATGGTAACATGGAAAAAAAAATTTGCACTATGTGCTTTATTTGGGCCATACAAAATAGTTTTTGCACTATGTACAATGGTCGTGTAAACAAAAACAAAGTATAATGAAATCATAACATTGATACATGAAATAAATACATGATCGCATAATGAAAGCGACTGGTACAATCATGATAAAATATCACTACTACATAGAAAATGTCTACACAGATCAGGCGACCAAAAAAGAAAGGTATGTGAGCTCCAGGGATCCAAGGGCGAGCTACATATCCTCGCCATCCGAAAGCTCGTCCTGCCGCAAAGGAGCATCGAACGGAATTTGCAAAAAAAGAAAGAACAACACATCAATCCACCATACAATAATGCATTCTAATTAAACATGATAACTGCGGACAAGAAAGATGAGTGACTTACAGGGCCACCACGTCTATACAATCAGTCGATCAATGCAGTGAGACCATGCCTCTCTGCTTATCGAGTCTAAAGGCCAATCAGATCGCGATTTGTAATGGAGTGATGCAAAGAAAACAAAATACTAACTGTGAGAAACATGATTGTCAATACAAAGGATATTGCAAAAAAATAAACAAGAAAAACAAAAGAAAAACTTACAAAGTCCTCCAAATATGTCCTATGGCCGCCACTCCCAAGATGATGGACCACTTCGGCCTCTATTCATGCCCTCGCCTCCTCGCGCTGTTGACTCCAATGTCTTGGAGAATCTGTAGCCTCCTCCCTCAGTTGGCGCCAGTCATCCACGTCTAGCCACTCGGGCTTTGTAGCCCCACTCTTGAGTGCCTTGTGTGCATCTAATCGTCTGTGTGACATATATGCACGCATGCAGTCCATCATCCAGTCCATAGAAAATCTATCTACTAAGGCTGGAACCAGAAACTCCTCATGCAAGGATGCTACTATGTAGTCCTTGCTCCCCTCTGGTATGTTCTTCCAATGATCTAAGACATTGTGCTGAAAAACTTGTTGGCACAACTCTCTCATGCGAGCCATCACCCTCCTCCCATCATCATTCATGATGATGGCTCCTGATATATCATCGACTAGATAGGCATATCCTCCTAGGGTATGCCTAAGATGGGTCCTCTCCCACCTACGTCCACACTTCTGGGCATATCCAAGAGACCCCTGTGCATCCGGTGTACCGACCAGGGTAATATCTGTCGCAGTGGCACCCATAGGGGTGCCACCTATAGACGACTGAGCAAAAGCCGGAGTAACTGGAGTAGACATCCCCACAGGTGTGACAAATTTTGGAGGTGATGCAACTCCAGCAGAACGACAAGATGGAGACACGGTGTTCGTCCCTCCACAGCATCCACCTGAACCTGAGCCATGCTCCCTGGAACTACCACAAGAGCGAGGAGTCGCAATGTATCCCGTGTCGACCGCGGGCTCACTGCCTCCGTATCTCTACAGCATCCCCCTAACCCTGAAGAACTCCCTCCCTCTGGCCCAAGTCTGGAGCGTCGACCTCATCTGCTCAAAGTTGAAGCATCCGATCGTGCCGAAGTAGATCTAACAGAGCGACCTGATGATGTCCGAGAGACAGCTCTTGGTCTGCCATGTCTCTGAATCTCGCGATCTGATTTGGAGATATGCGCGTGAAGATATCTTGAAACTCCTCATCACTCATCCCTCGACTCATCTTGAAAATGTCACCTGCACAAACAAAAAATGATTTTAGCATAATCAATTTAAATCATACAAAGCACGGTAATATAAATCCTTAAAAAATGATCTCACTTAAAATGCATATCTTATGTACCTTTATAAGCGACTAGTCAACGAATTGAGTAAGTGGATGCTCCAAGTATGAAGTATCCTATGGTCCCATGTCAATCTCCTGACACAACTTCGCATACACTAGAAGGTCGATAGACATGCCACCAAAAAAGGATGAGTCCACATCATTCTCAAAGAATTCTTGGACTCCTGTATTTCTATCATTGCTAGCTGATGCTGGCTCCAAGCTTTCGGTGGCCCACTCCTCCATTGAGACCTCTACTCCTTCGCGAGACCCTGCGGTCAAAGCTCCATGCAACCATCGCGTTGACATGAACCGCGGCATCTCCTCCATGCCCTCGGGATATCGAATCGGTCAATGACATGTACTACGTTGAAATTCAGATCGTGCTTCCTCTCGATCTTGCCTAGCGATCAGGTACTTGGCGAGCCATGTCTCCATAGAGGCATGGTGCAACATACAAAAGCAGTTCACCTTCTCCTCCATTGCAGCATCCATTCTTTTTTCTACCCCATTTCCAACCACCATATCTTCGGTCAGTCTATCATCGTCCTTCAACGACCATACCATTTTGTTGTCTGGATCCACTATTGGTAGCCATTGTGAAATATGCACTAGCACCTCAGACACCAACCACCTTCAGCCATGCTACCTTCTGGCCGAGCTTGTTGTCACACAAAGACTTTCAGGGTTTTCATGAAGGGCTCCAAGAAGAACATCCATCACGTATGGACAGGTCCAGCAATCTCCACTTCATCTACAAGATGCACAAGAAGGTGGATTTGTATCGTGAGCATGCTGGTAGGCAGGTATTTCTGAAAGAGACAAATCGCCTCCACTGCTCCCTGCCTCACGATTCAATAGAGGACGTCTTAATCTCCTTCTATGAGATCCATTGCACCAAAGTCGACAACCTGTAAATGGCCCCGCATATTTCTAGAGTAAGGCATCTTGTGATTCCGATCAGTAGTACAAACTGCCACAAATGACAAAGCATTATGAACAATGGCTACACTCCAAATAGCAAAATGTGCATGCCAATTACAATCCATTCGTAGTAACAAACCTGACATATCTTATGCCAGTCATGGGATTTTAGCCCTGATAATTGGTCGTCTTTAGAAAATGCAGACTTGAGAGAACGCATCATACCCGTCGGAGTGCGGATAGACTTGACTACTTATTAATAGCGACGCAGATAGCGACACCGCTATTTGTTATCACTAATCGGCATCGCTATGGCATGATATCCTTGTAGTGCACATTTAGCATACATAATTATTAAAATGCTTGTAGCATAGGGGCTTCTTTCAAGTAAGCGTTGTTTGCAAATGTCCTCATGCAATCTTGTGCCCTTGAATAGATTGGTTTGGTTTGCACAAGCCTTCAAAAGTCCCACAACATGAGCAGTCTCCTCTCAAAAGATAGATCCATTCTCCTCTTGAGGCTTTGCTTCATTCAATTCAAGTATCGACATTGATTCGTTTTCTAAGCTCTTCAAAAACCTAGGTTGGATTGTATTGGAGATCCAACCACAAGGCCTCTACTATCACTTTGTGCTTGAAATCTAGAGACCTTTGCATTGGTCTGTAGTTGCAATGGGGTGAGAGAAAAAGCCATGTCTCTATGATATCTCATGAGATTTCATGTTTTGCAGAGGTTGAATATGTCATGATGAGATATATTGAGGCAAACTAACTTACTATTGTAATTGTCCCGCCACATCCAGGGATCTTTAAAATATTGTGTCCATAAATACTTCATGTTCACTTTCTTCATATTTGATTGAATGCAAAGGGGAGCTAACAATTGCAAGACCATCTCTCTTACTAAGACCTGTTGAAATGCTATTGGTAAGAATGATGATTTGATTGATGATAATGGTGAATCATGATGATGATGTTACCTCCTCTCCTACATCTCTAATTGCAGGAAAGGATGGAGATAATTTTTCTAGTAGTAAGCCATGAGGTTTCCCTTTGATGGTATAGTATGAATTAACCTAAAATCAAGGACTCCATTTTTGGAGGTGACTAAGTATTGTATTATTATTAATGGTGTTAAAAAATAATCTCTAGGTTACAAAATTGGAAGCCATTTGGCTAGCTAACTTAGCTCATTATTGTTAAAGTGATTCTCTTTACAAAGTCCCCTAAGATATAACCAAACTTTTGGCCATATTTATTTACACCTAGTTATGTTAACAAAAAATTTTTGCACACTATGATAAAAAATTTTGGATTGTGAACAGTTAATCTCCATTGACTCAATTTGGGAAGAACCTCCCTCCAAATTTGGGGGGCATGGAAACCATCCCATAATAAGTGTGAAGGCATTTCCACTCCTCCATACACAGACATGCCATCTAAAATATCTCTATTCTTTTATTTTTAACATATAAAAATAACACCTAAAATGAGTTTCTAGCCAAATACTCTATCTCTCTGAGAGAAGCCCTAATGTTTGAAAGATGAACAAGTGCCCCTTGAATCTCAACATTTGAGAATTCAATGCCCTAGATTCTGCAAATGTGGCTAAAGTCAAGTCTGCACCTTAACAATAGCTTCCTAACATGAGTGGAAGGCAATGATTGGCCGATCTTCTTGCCTTCTATGCAGAGAGGGGGTGTAACATGTGCGCTTGACTACTTGTGGGACACGTCTTAGCAGCCCATCGGGAGGGGAGTCTAGAAATCGCCACCTGGCACTTGCAAGGAATGTCACAGGGTTTGTGATCTAGGTCTTTTCGATTCTGCCCCGAAGTGGAAGTATCCGATCGTTCCCACTTAGGACCGACCTGAAGTCAGGGTTTCTTTCCTATCAGCCAAGTCTCTAGGAAGTAGCTAGCGTCGAGCTCCAGATGAACCACTTTTTGTAGGAACAACATAGTCGAAGCGGATTTATGCTGCACTTGGTTCATGGAGAATGGAAAATGAAAGGGATGTGAAGCTCAACCTCTCTACCCATAAGTCATAGTCCCATTCCACTCCCCTAAAATAGCATAAATCGGGATTCTAACTCTACTGACTCTAGGTCCTCAGAGTTTCGTTATCACATCTTTTGAGATAAGTTCCCAGCTAACTGGGACCACCCTTCCACAGGACGGACCCAAGTCACGTCCACAGCACTTTCCTCACGTTGCTTAGTTATCTAATTACCTACCACATTATGTTTGACATGCAAAGGAAGCTTCTTTAATTAATCAACTTAAACACAGGTTCCTTCACGTAACTTAGGTACTGACACAAAAATAATGTCAAGCAAGTTCCTTTTTCAAATATCTGATCTTTATTTATCCTAGTCCTGGAATACATCAAGTATCATGCCCAAAGGCTATCCCATAAATCAACAGGATTGCTGCTCCAAGTTTCGCCCGTAGACTAGTACACGGGCCTCAAGATCCCATCTTGAGTCACATTGGCCTCTTTTTAGGATCCGGAGGCAAGGAATTTACAACCAAAGCCTCGCCTGGCACCCAAGTGTCCTCTCGCTCCAAGCAGCACCCACAGAGAGACCTCTTGCGGCGGGTTCGTTCCATGTACCTGGCGCAACTAACAACCCCCTTGGATAGGGCCAGGCATGCAGTCAGAGGTAACTGAACCTGCCTTTCCCTCTAGGCTTTTAACCTGAAGCATTAAGTGTTTTGCCTTGAATTAGTTCCTTGAGCAAAGAAGTTCGAACAATGTGCTGAAGTGTATAATCACGATCACTTCATTGGTCATTCATACAACCAACTGCTAAAGTGTGATTCCTTCTTCCTGAATACTCCCAGCATTCAATCTTGGATTGTTCGCAACTTGGCAAGATTCCAAGGGCTTGGCAAGCTAGGTTGCTTGTTTACCCTTTTTCTTTGGGTTGGGGTTTATACCCTACCGACCCCAATTATCCTTCCTTAGGTATCCTTGTGAAATAGAATCATGGACAACCCCGTTGTCCTCGGTTGGTCAATTTGCTTCTTGGCAATTCACAGTTTCCCCAAGTTTGACAAATCGGCCCCCAAGAGAGAGAGTTGTAGTAGGGCGACTACTCGACTTCTTAATGAATCTAACTTGTAAATAGATCTCGCCTCTCTTGGCCTAAGATGTAGTAGTAGCATCTTATGATTTAGTTGCAATAGAATCTGACCCTGCACACGTTGCACGAGATAGGTAGTAGTGCCTATCTTGAGGAATTACATCCCTTTGTTGATATTACTAGTATTCATGTCCTAAGGCCCGGTATTCTCTCTTACTCGCAACATAGAACGATCTAAGTATGAGAATGTTGGATTAACTCTGCAAGCACAATACTAAGCAACATTTTTAACTTAACCTATCTTTCGTATTGAATGTAACTATCATTTCATGCGTATTATATGCTTTTTATCAAATGAAATATATCCCTTTTCCTTTTCATACATTTACTTATGCATGCAAGTTGTTTATGCATGCAGGTTATGCTATGTACAGTTACAATGATATTGAAATAAAAGCATAATCTTCCTTTCCCATGCAAGTCATGTGAAATAGAATGTAGTTGCTTATGTGGAAATATTATCCTTTTATTCCTCTCCATAGCAACTACCTATTCTTTAATTAAACATCCTTCTACGAATCAACCTGTTTATGGTCATCACAAGGGATTTTTTAAAATTGCACAAATGCATTTTATAACTCATTCTTGCCAACGTAAGTTACCAAACGCAAACATTCCAATGCTCATGAGCATTGCAATATATATTTAACCTATGTGCACGATGCAACTAGGACATTATTGCATGAGTGCATCTTTTTTAACATACGACCCATATATTCCAGAATGCAACAACCTTTCATCATGATGGCACGAGGAGTATAAGTACCTTGTCATGCAATTTAAAACTTTACCGAACATCCCTATGATCTTTTTTTAAAAAAAGGCGTTCTAATAATGCAATTAAGTTCTCCCTATGCGAATTTATACTTAATACGCCCATATCATGTGAAAACGAAAAGGGTGAATTTGATGAAACTTGAACTTCTGCAGGAGGGGTATTATCGGCTTTTGCACTTCGGGTGGGGACTCCTACATGTACCCCTCTTACTCCTGCATGTGCTCCTCTCGTGTGGCGCTTTGGGGCCATCGCAATCGGGGCTAGGGCAGTGTAACGTGTCCACCTATTCGCTTGTAGGACACGTCTTAGTAGCCCATCAGGAAGAGAGTCCAGAAAGCACCGCCCAGCACTCCCATGGAATGTCATGGGGTTTGCAATCCAGGTCTTCCCGAGTCTGCCACGAAGCGGAAGCATTTCGGCCGTTCCCACTTAGGATTGACCTGAATCAGGGTTTTCCTAGTGGTCAAATTCCTAGATCGGTAGCTAGTGTCGAACCCCAGGCGAACTACTTTACACAGAAATGTCAGGGTCGAAGTGGATTCATGCTGCACTTGGTTCAAGGAGAATGGGAAACGAGAGGGATGCAAAGCTCAACCTCTCTGCCCATAAGGCATAGTCCCATTCCGTTCCCCTAAAACAGCATAAATCCGTACTCTAGTATTCTAGATTCTAGGTCATCGTTACTTGCTGTCAATTTCCTTCGAGAAAAGTTCCCGGCCAACCGGGACCACCCATCCGTAGGATAGACCCATGGCCACATCCATCGCACTTTCCTCAAGGTTGCTTTAGTTGTCTAGTTACCTACCACATTTAGTTTGACACACAAAAATAGCTTCTTTAATGAGCCAATTAGTCACCAGTTCCTTCATGCAATCTTAGCATTGACATAGAAAAACAATGTCAAACAAGTTCCTTTTCAACAATTGATCTTATTTATCAGTCTTTGGAATACATCATATAATCTAGCCCAAACGCTATCTATAATCCACCCGAAGGCAATCCATAATCTGCCCGAAGGCAATCTAGCAATTCTCAAGGATTACTAATCCAAGTTTCCTCTCGTAGACTAGTATGCGGGCCTCAAGATCCAATCCCCAGTCACGTCGGCCCCTTGTGCAAGACCCGGAAGGCAAGGGATTTACGGCTAGAGCCCCCTTGGCACCCAAGCGTCCTCCTGCTCCAAGTAGCACCCACAGAGAGACCTCTCGTGGCGGGTTTGGTCCACGTTCCCGGTGCGGCTAACAACCCCCTTGGTTAGGGTAAGGCAGACAGTCCGGGGTAACTGATGCTACCTCTCCCTCCAGGCCTTCAACCTGAAGCAATTAATTATTTTCCCATCTTTAGTTCATTGAGCAAAGAAGTACAAACATTGCTCCTAACTTTTAAAAACACAATCAATCCAGTGGTCGTTTGTTTGGCCAACTGCTAAGGTGTGAATCCTTTTCTCCGAATGCATCCAGCATTCGATCTGGGATCAATTGTGACTTAGCAAGATCCCCAAGTGTTTGTTTGTTTTCCCTTTTTCCCTTGGGTTAGGGTTTATACCCTGTTAACCCAATTAGCAAACACCTTAGGTTCCTTAAATTATGATAGTAAAATCCTGGGCAACCTCATTGCCCTTACTTGATTAGTCAATTTGCTTGCAAGACAATACATAACTTCCTTATCTTGGCAAATCGGCCCAAGGAAGGTGAAGTAGCAGGATGTCTACTCATCCTCTTGCAAATTAGACTTGCACTAGAACCTGCCAACCTTGTTCCAAGGAGTGGCAAATCTACCTTGTGATTTGAACACAAAGCCATGCGACGTTGCAACTTGTGCACAAGTGTCGCACTTAACTTGTGGGATCATTTCTCCCATCAAATGGTGTTTCTTGGTCAAGAAATATGTTTGGTCAAGATGTAGGGTTTGGGAGTCCTCTTGACCCAATCCCAACCCTAACTATACTAGGTCTTCAACGTTTGGATCTAGAGTTTCTAAACTCAATCGGAAGTTTAGTATTAGGTCGATCGATCCTTAGGGTAAATCCCTAGATCTTGTTGCATGGGCGTTTAGCTAACCTAACGTTCCGTGAACATGGGTAGGGCCTTTGGGATCGAAAGCCTTGACTTGGCGTCCCAAGTGCGATACTAGGCAGAAGTTTTAACGTACTAAACCCTACCTAGCACTTTGAAGTGTTCGTCATACCAACTAGTTATGCTTTTACGAATCCCTTGAAGGTTATGCCATTACAAGTGATTTACCTAAAACGATCTAAATGTCTTGCGATGAGAATGATCTTCGCTTAGAAGAGATGCAAATACTTTTCTTAAGAGAAGCAATTAAATTCAAGATACAACATTCCGTGTAAGTATGCGAATCATAGACTTTTCATTCTATGTAACTATAGGGTTTGAAATTGACAATTTCTTTTCCTTGCTAAAATCATAATGATTGACAATTTGGGGGATAACTTGCATAAAACCTACATAGATTTACATTAAGAGCTATGCCTCTTAAACCTTTCGTTCAATGCAATTGAATTCAGGCTTTAACATGAAATGCATCTTTTTCTAAAACAACTTTGATAAAAGAAGGTCATGCATGACGAATGTCTTAAGACTAATGCTGACTTAATCCATTCTACGGCACTTAATCCGTCTTGAAAAGCAAGCATCTTTGCATGCAACAGGCAAGTTTATGGTTTCATTTCCATGCAATGCAACTATTTGGACAACATCCAATGGATGATAGCGATTATCTCATACGAATCCACAAGTAGAAAAATTACTACCTAAATGCCTTATGCCTATTTCTTTCTCACGGTCAATCAAGGATGCATTTAAAAAATTCCATCTTTTTAAACCTACGCAATATGCGCTTAGGATTTGCAACTTGGAAATGCAGGCAAATCCAAATGCACGACATGCACTAACTTTTGTAAATCGTCCAAGGAGATAAATTTCCAAATGTATTTTAACTTGACTACGTGAATTAGAGACATGCGTAGTTGCATTCTTTTCATGCAAAAAAAAAAACAATTAGAACCTCGACATGAGGACTCGTAGCGATGTCCATGTGTAGACTTGGGTTGGAGGCTCTCGCATGTGCACCTTGCGTCTTTTGTTTGGGGGCCATCGATGACACAATAATTTCGTTCCAGCAACTCTCCGCTGAGTCATTGCGCGTATTGAATCTTCTTCTATCAGTTATCCCCTCCCTTTGCGTAGGACACGACCTTATGGACTTGGTTTTTAAAGCACCCGGGAACACATGGGGAAACCAAGCTTATGGAAGCCTAGCTTTAGAAGCTCATAGTTGGAAGCTTCTATGCTTCTGGATCACGACAGAAATGACGTGGGGGGGGGAGGGATGATTGGAAAGGGGGGGAAGATGAGGATGAAGAAGATGGCAATGATGATGGTGGCGATGCAAGCGGCCAGCAGCGGCGGGCGACCAGGGCGGTGGCATTTATGGCTGGCGGTGGCATGGCACGGCGGCAAGACATAGCATGGCAGCCTTCTCACCCTTTCTCTCCCCTCCCCCAAGCTTGGGGAGGGGGTGGTTATATAGGCTAAAGGGGGGGGGGATAGCCACCCCCGTGGCATAATTGCATGCCTTCTCCTCCACATGCTTCTCCAATTAACTCACTCCCTCTCACACTCCCTCTCCCCCTGCCATGCATTGGTTGAGGAGAGGGGGTAATTAATAAGAAATTTTGCACCAAAATTACCCATTATCCATTTACCTTTCCCATAGAGATTGTTCTTTGCGGCCTTGCGGTCTTTTAGCACAACGCGGTTGAGGTTTATTATCGCGCGCGTGGGTTAAGCACTTAACCACCTCATTTACCGATGCGAGAGATTATGTTAATTTGGTTTTTGCATGGATTACGGGTCTTCAATATTTCGAGGTGAAAATATTACATTCTCTCCCCCTTAGAGGAATCGAGATGTCCTCATCTCGAGAAGAACTGGGGGTATTGTTGGTTGAGAGTACTTTCATCCATCCAAGTGGCATCCTCTTCGGGATAATCTTTCCACTGGACAAGATATTCTCTCAAGGTTCTCGATCTCAAATGTACCTCCCTAACATCTAAGATCCTGTCAGGCCATAACTCAAGGACTCCTTGGCTAGGCATTACAACTTGTTGATCATCAAGCACGTGACTAGGGTTAGGTACATACTTCTTGAGTAGGCTGATATGGACTACATTATGAACCTTTAGGTTCTCAGGGAGTTGTAATCTGTAATTAGGCCCTAGGCACTTGAGGATCTTGTAGGGTCCACAATACCTTGGACTTAGCTTTTTATATTCACCCAAGGATAGGGAAATCTTCTTTGGACATACGGGAATGAAGACCATATCACCTTCAACGAAGGATCTATCTTGATGTTTCAAATCCGCGTAAGCCCTCTGTCTATCCTTGGCGGCTTGGATGTCATGTCTTATTGACTTCATTTGGTCATCCATATCTTCCAGCATTTGCTTTGAAGCTTCAACCCTCAAGGTTGGATCTGAAAAGTTCAAGGGATTACGACAATCGTGACCATACAATGCTTGAAAAGGGGTCATTTGAATGCTTTTTTGGTAAGAAGCATTGTAGGAAAACTCCACCACTAGAAAATATTGAATCCACTTTTTAGGTTCACGATAGTAGTGTGCCCTTAGCATATCCTCAATGACTTGGTTCACTTGCTCCATTTGACCATCGATTTGGGGATGGTACGCTGTACTGAAATAGAGTTGAGTCTCATTGGCTTCAAAGATAGCCCTCCAGAAGTGTGATGTGAAGAGAGAGTCACGATCACTAATGATTCTTCTGGGTAACCCATGTAGTTTGAATATCTCCTTGATAAATAACCTTGTAATGTCTGAGGCTTTATAGTTTGTCTTAATAGAAATAAGGTGTGCAACTTTGTTAAGCATATCAACCACAACCATAATGGAGTTGTATCCTCCCTGAAATTGGGCTAGGCTAACAACAAAATCCATAATAATGAATTCCCATTTCATTTGGGGAATGTCAAGTGGTTGCAACTTCCCTGGCATTTTGACATGTTCGGCCTTAATACGTTGACAAGACAAACATTCAGTGACATATTTGAGAACGCCACCTTTAAGCCTCTCCCAATAATAGCTCTTTTTGACTATATTGAGGGGTCTTGTCATAGCTAGGATGTCCTAAAAAAGGGGAGTCATGAGCTTCCCAAAGTATCTTCTATTTGAGTGACTAGCTTGTCAGTATACATAATCTTGTTCTTTAGTAGAAAAGTGTAGTATTGATAGAGAATTCTTGATCCTTTGCTTGTAGCTTCGAGTTTTCATCCTTGATAGGGATCTTCCTTAGTAATTTCTGATAGGTTGGATCATGGCATGCCTCTTCTTTAGCTAGCTCAAGTATTGGGTTGTTTGGCATGGATACCTTTGTGGCTAGAGATCTAGCTGTTGATGGATCTTGCAAGATTAGAGAATTTAGAAATGCCTTGCAACTAAGTGCATCGGCAACTACATTCTCCTTTCTAGGCTGGTATTTGATTTCAAAATCATATTCCTCTAGCACTTCAATCCATCGACGTTGCCTCATGTTGAGCTCATTCTGGGTAAAGATCCATTTGAGACTTTTATGATTCGTCACTAAGGTAAACTTGTTACTCAGCAAGTAGTGTCTCGAAAGCTTGAGAGCATGGATGACAACTAACAGCTCTAAATCGTGGGTAGCATAATTCCTCTCATGGCTTTTCAGTTTCCTTGAAGAGTATGCTACAGGATGACCTTCTTGCATAAGCACATATCCTAAGGCAAGTGTGCTAGCATCAGTTTTTACTTCAAACTCCTTACTAAGGTTCGAAAGTTTCAGAGTAGGTGCTGATACCAAGCTTTGCTTTAGTTTGTCCAAGTTGGATTGTTCAGCAATTGACCATACAATCGATGTTTGCTTCTTCAGTAGATCCATCAATGGCTCTGCAATCAAAGCATAGTCTTTCATAAAGACCCTATACCATCCTATCAATCCAAGAAAACTGTATATTTCTTTGACAGTTGTTGGTATTGGCCACTCCAGAATGTCTCTGACCTTGGCCGGATCCACTGAAATTCCTTCCGTTGATACAATGAATCCAAGATATTCAATCTCTCTCTTGAAGAATGCACACTTCTTCTTTTTGGCATAAAGCTTGTGTGCCCTCATTGTCTCAAGGACAATGCAAAGCTGGGGTTCATGATCTTCTTCTTGTTTGGAGAAGACTAGGGTATCGTCAAAGAAGATGACTACGAAGTCATCAAGATATGGTCTAAAGATATCCTACATTATCCTGCTGAAGGTAACAGGTGCGTTTGTCAGCCCGAATGACATGACCAAAAACTCAAAATGCCCATATCTTGTGATGAATGCTATCTTTGGGATATCTTCTTCCTTGATCCTTATCTGATAGTAATCAGACCTGAGATCAATCTTGGAGAAGATCTTTGCACCTTGAAGACGGTCAAAAAGTTCATCTATTCTTGGGATGGGGTATTTGTTCTTAATGGTTGATTGATTCAACCCTGTAATATTCCACGTGAACTGCATATGATTTTGGATAAATATTTTTTTTTAAAATTTCCCCCCTATCTCTCCACCCGACTGACGAGCTGGAGAGGGGGGGAATAGAAGGAGCCATTAAGCTCCTTGGTGGAGCCTTATTGAGGGAGGGGGGACATGCGTGTTGACATGCAGGGGAGGGAAGATCCCCCTCCCCTCCACTATTTAATAGATGGGACACTTCGACTATGTATTGATTACCGAGGGTTGAATCAATCAACAGTCAAGAATAAGTATCCTATTCCTAGAATAGATGAGTTTCTCGATTGTCTTCAAGGTGCAAAGATCTTCTCCAAGATTGATCTCAGGTCAGGTTATTATCAGGTAAGGATCAAGGAAGAAGATATTCCAAAGACGGCCTTCAATACAAGATATGGGCACTTTAAGTTCCTGGTTATGTCATTCGGGCTTACCAATGTACCTGCCACCTTCAATAGATTAATGCAGGATATTTTTAGACCATATCTTGATGATTTCGTGCTTTGTCTTCTTCGATGAAACTTTAGTCTATTCTAAACAGGAAGAAGATCATGAACCTCAACTTCGGATTGTCCTTGAGACAATGAGGTCTCATAAGCTGTATGCAAAAATGAAGAAGTGTGCATTCTTCAAGCGTCAGATTGAATATCTGGGATTCATAGTATCATCAGAAGGAATATCAGTAGACCTAGCCAAGGTCAGAGATGTGCTTGAATGGCCAATACCAGTATCTGTCAAAGAAATACGTAGCTTTCTTGGATTGATAGTATGGTATAGGGTCTTCATAAAAAACTATGCTTTGATTGCAGCACCTCTTACAGATTTACTAAAGAAGTAGACTTCCATTACATGGTCAACTTCAGAACAAAATAGCTTCGACAAACTGAAGCAAAGTTTGGTATCAGCACCTATTCTAAAACTTCCTAACATCAATAAGGAGTTCGAGGTAGTAATTGATGCTAGCATTCTTGCCTTGGGATGTGTACTTATGCAGGAAGGTCATCCAGTAGCATACTCTTCAAGGAAATTGAAGAGTCATGAAAAGAATTATGCCACGCATGATCTGGAATTACTAGCTGTCATCCATGCTCTAAAGCTTTGGAGACACTACCTGTTGGGTAACAAGTTTACTCTAGTAACCGATCATAAGAGTCTCAAATGGATTTTTACCCAGAACGAGCTCAACATGAGGCAACGTCGGTGGATTGAAGTATTGGAGGAATATGATTTTGAAATCAAGTATTGACCAGGGAAGGAGAATGTAGTTGCTGATGCACTCAGTCGCAAGGCATTCCTAAATTCCCTAATCTTGCAGAATCCATCAACAACCAGATCTCTGGCTACAAAAGTATCTATGCCAAACAACCCTATACTTGAACTAGCTAGAGAGGAAGCATGCCATGATTTGGCCTACCAAACAATGATAAAGGAAATATCTACCAAGGAGCAGAATCAGAAGTTGCAAGCTAAGTATCAGGAATTTTTCATTGATAATGGACTTGTCTACTACAGAACAAGGCTGTGTATACCAGCAAGCCAGTCACTTAAGAAGAAGATATTATGGGAAGCTCATGATTCTCCTTTCGCAGGACATCCTGGCTATGCTAAGACTCTTAATGCAGTTAGGAAGAGCTACCATTGGGAGAGGCTTAAAGGTGATGTTCTCAAGTATGTCACTGAGTGTTTGTCTTGCCAACGTATCAAAGCCGAACATGTCATGATGCCAGGGAAACTGCAACCGCTTGACATTCCCCAAATGAAATGGGAATTCATCAGTATGGATTTTGTTGTGGGCTTACCCCAAGTCCAAGGAGGATACAATTCCATTATGGTTGTGGTTGACATGCTTACCAAGGTTGCACACCTGATACCAGTAAAGACAAACTATAAAGCCTCCGACATTGCAAGATTGTTTATCAAGGAGATATTCAAGCTACATGGGTTACCTAGAAGAATCATTAGTGATCGAGATTCTCTCTTCACATCACACTTCTGGAGAGCTATCTTTGAAGCTATTGGGACTCAACTCTGTTTTAGCACCGCCTACCATCCCCAAACAGATGGCCAAACAGAGTGAGTAAATCAAGTCATCGAGGATATGCTTAGAGCATACTGCTGTCGAGAGCCTAAGAGCTGGATTCAATACTTGCCTTTGGTTGAATTTGCCTACAATGCTTCTTACCAGCATAGCATTCAAATGACCCCTTTCCAAGCATTATATGGTCATGATTGCAGAAGTCCCCTAAACTTTTATGATCCAACCTTAAGAGTTGAAGCTTCAAGACAAATGTTGGAGGACATGGATGATCAAATAAGGTCAATAAGACAAGACATACAAGCGGCCAAGGATAGGCAAAAGGCATACGCAGATTTGAAACGTCAAGATAGAGTCTTCGAAGAAGGAGACATGGTCTTCATTCGTGTACGCCCTAAAAAGAGTTCTCTATCCCTAGGAGAATGCAAGAAGCTAAGTCCAAGGTATTGTGGGCCGTACAAAATCCTCAAATGCCTAGGACCCAATACTTATAGATTGCAATTCCCTGAGAACCTAAAGGTTCACAATGTATTCCATATCAGCCTATTGAAAAAATATGTACCCAACCCTAATCATGTACTTGATGACCAACAAATTGTAATGCCTAGTCAAGGAGTCCTTGAACTAAGCCCAGATAGGATCTTAGATGTTAGGGAAAGACAGTTAAGATCTAGAACCCTGAGAGAATGCCTCGTCCAGTGGAAAGATTATCCCGAAGAGGATGCCACTTGGATAGATGAAAGCTATCTCAACCATCAATATCCCCAGTTTATCTCGAGATGAGGACATCTCGATTCCTCTAAGGGGGAGAGAATGTAATATTCCGCGTGAACTGCATATGATTTTGGATAAATAATATTTTTTTAATTTCCCCCTATCTCTCCACCCGACTGACGAGCTGGAGAGGGGGGAATAGAAGGAGCCATTAAGCTCCTTGGTGGAGCCTTATTGAGGGAGGGGGGACATGCGTGTTGACACGCAGGGGAGGGAAGATCCCCCTCCCCTCCACTATTTAATGACTGTAACGTGTCCACTAACATCCTCTAGGACACGTCTTAGCAGTCCATCGGAAAGGTTGTCTAGAAGACTCCACCCGGCACTCCCATGGAATGTTGCGGGTTTTGTAATCTAGGACTTTCCGCGTCTGCCCCGTAACGGAAGTGTCCTGGGCGCTTTCCACTTAGGATCGAACGGAATTGTTTGGTTGTTTGCTAACAGCGACTAGCGTCAAACCTGATCGAACTACTTTACGCAGAACGCCCGGTCTGAAGCGGATTCATGCTGCACTTGGTTCAAGGAGAATGGGAAACGAGAGGGATGCAAGGCTCGACCTCTCTGCCAAAAGGCATAGTCCCATTCCGTTCCCCTAAAACAGCCTGAATCGGGTAATTGGTACTTCCAAGTCATTGTTCTCCTTGCTTGTTTTGGTGATGACGATCATCCTCTGCCCATCGAAGATCTTGAGAAAAGTTCCCGGCTAACCGGGACCACCCATCCGTAGGACGGACCCATGGTCCATCCTCCGTACTTTCCTCGATTTGTTTTAGTTATGTAATTACCTACCACATTAGTTTGACACATACAAATAGCTTCCTTGATTAACCCTGTTAAGCACTGGTTCCTTCACGTAATCTTATCACAGGACATAAAGAAAACAATGCCAAACAACTCCTTTATTATCATTTTGTCCTTTTATCTTTGGAATACAAGGAGTTCCCGCCCGTAGGCGTATTCATAATCTGCCCGAAGGCTATCCAGTAATCCTTCCTGTGATTACTATCCCAAGTTTCCGCCCGTAGACTAGTATGCGGGCCTCGAGATCCAATCCCGAGTCACGTTAGTCTCTTGTGCAGGGCCCGGAAGGCGAGGGATTTACAGCCAGAGCCCCCCCTGGCACCCAAGCGTCCTCCTGCTCCAAGCAGAACTCAACGGAGAGACCTCTCACGGCGGGTTCCATCCACGTTCCCGGCGCGGTTCACAACCCCCTTGGTTAGGGTCAGGCAGGCAGTCAGGGGTAACTGAAGCTGCCTCTCAGGCACCAACCTGAAGCTTTAGATATATTTTCATCCTTTAGTTCATTGAGCAAACAATGCAAACAGTCCTTTCTAAACTGTTACAAGCACAATCAATTTCAGTGGTCGTTTAGCTGGCAAACTGTTAAGGAGTGACTTTTTTTCTCCGAATGCAACCCGCATTCGATCCGGAATCAATTGCAACTTGGCAAGATTCCTATCATTCTTGGGTTAGGGTCATACCCTTCCAATACTTAAGGTTTTGTTGTGGCAGGATCCAGCGACCATGTCGCCTTAGTTTATTGTCGGTCATTTGCTTCAAGGCAAATACTTAACTTTCCTAATTGATCAAGCCTATACTTTGTAGTCTATGCTCTCGAAACTTATGCATTGGCGAATCATACAATCTTTCCTTGGTGCACGATAATTTGGTTACTAACTTTTCCTAGGACCTCCTACTAGATCTTACATCAATAGTCGTACCTACAACCTTGTTGTTTATCCTTTTTCATCCTATGCTTTTACACCTAATTACTGCTCTTAATGATTGACCTTTTTCTCATGACGACTACGCAATTTCTAACATTCTCCTAGCCACGAAGTCGTTGGTGAAACACAAGCGAAACTAGTGTTATTCTATTCCATCTTATAACTATTTTTCAAGTCATACGTTCACTTTAGTACCCTATTAATTCTTTCCGAATGAAACCTTATGGCGCTTAACCTTTTCCTATGAAATCATTACGAGAGGTATGTTACCTAATGTGCAGTATACGCTTAATCTACCATATCTAGGATGACAAATAATGCACATATAAATTCCGTTTCCTTGCTTAGGATTAGATTCCTTACCTTGATAAGGTACCAACTACATGCATCTAACCCTCTAATCGTTCAAAAAGATGCATTTCTTTCAATTTCCATATGCAAATTAAACGTAAAAGTGCAATTTCCTTTCTAAGCGCGCCTAATCATTTCCTTATGCGGAATTAACACGGAAGAACCTGGACTTGTGGAGTCGGGGTGATGTCCACTTGCACATTCGGAGTCGAGCCTCCCGCGGTCGCCTCTTGGGATCTTTTTGGAGCCATTGCACACGTAGGTTAGGTTTCTGAACTCGCTTTCGTCGCCTACGGATTGTTCTGCTTTGACACGCAACCTTCCGGCCTTTGCTTTCCTCGTAGGCGGAAGATCCTTTTACGGTAGGTCGCTTGCGGAGAAGGGCCTTAAAGGACTTCGCGGGACCCTTTTCGTCGGTCTAGTGGGATCCTTATAGACCCTCTTCAATTCCCGAAAAAAAAAGTGTTGATGGTCCTTCTTCGAAATTGTGGTGGGAAAGTGCCTTTGGAAATGGGTGGAAAAGGTTGGAAAAGGGGTCGTGGGAAGGGGGTTTAGTGAGGCCCCCTATGGAAGCTTCTAAAGAAGGTTCTTTAAAGAAGCTTCTGCTTCTTCAACTCCACGTGGGCAGGGGGGTCGTGACAGTGTGGCGGTGGCCTGATCTGGTCGGCGGACAGGGTGGCAGCAACTGGCGGCCTGGCTGGCGACGGCAGCTACAGCAGCTGGTGGCGGCGTCTGGACTGGCGGCGGTGCTGGCGGCGACCAGCACGGTGGCGGGCCTTCACGGCTTCTCCCTCTCCTCCCCCTTCTCGACAGTCACAGCCTCTCCTTCACACAGTCTTCCCTCTCCCTCCTAAGCACACCCCCTTGATGGGGGGCGTTTTTATAGGCCTTGGGGGTGGGGAAGGGGGTCTCCACCCACATGGGGAACTCCCCCATGCAAACCCCCACTTTGCCATCCTCCCCCCACACACTCCCTTTCCTCCAGCCATGCATCCGCTGGGGGAAGGGATAAACATAAAAAAATTTTGCATTTATTTAATTAAATTGCCCCTCCCAAGAGGGTGTTTCCGTGTGGCTTGCGGTTTTGAACACCCGGTTCGATCTACATTCGCAGAGGACCCTATTTCCCGCACGCGGCTCACAAATTACGCGGTCAATGATTTCAATGCAAAGAGATACCCTTTGTGCAGGGTTTACACGGCGTACGCAAGGTTAATATTTACGGTACGATTACGCGGAAATATTACATTCTCTCCCCCTTAGAAGAATCGAGATGTCCTCATCTCGAGATAAACTGGGGATATTGAAGATTGAGAGAGCTTTCATCCATCCAGGTAGCATCCTCTTCGGGATAATCTTGCCACTGGACGAGGCATTCTCTCAAGGTTCTAGATCTCAACTATCTCTCCCTGACATCTAAAATCTTTTCCGGCCTTAGTTCAAGGATTCCTTGACTAGGCATTACAACTTTTGGTCATTGAGTATATGATTTGGGTTGGGTACATACTTTTTCAAGAGACTAATATGGAATACATTGTGAACTTTTAGGTTATCCGGAAGTTGCAATTTATAAGCATTGGGTCCTAGGCATTTGAGGATTTTATACGGTCCACAGTACCTTGGACTTAGCTTCTTGCATTTACCTAGAGATAAAGAACTCTTCTTGGGGCGTACACGAATGAAGACCATGTCTCCTTCTTCGAAGATCCTCTCTTGGCGCTTCAAATCCGCATATGCCTTTTGCCTATCTTTGGCTGCTTGTATGTCTTGTCTTATTGACCTTATTTGATCATCCATGTCCTCCAACATTTGTCTTGAGGCTTCCACTCTCAGGGTAGGATCTGAAAAATTTAGAGGACTTCGACAATCATGACCATACAATGCCTGAAAAAGAGTCATTTGAATGCTCTGCTGATAAGAAGCATTGTAAGAAAATTCTACTAATGGCAAGTATTGAATCCATCTCTTTGGCTCTCGACAGCAATAAGCCCTAAGAATATCCTCAATGATTTGATTTACTCGCTCTGTTTGTCCATCTGTTTGGGGATGGTAGGCAGTGCTAAAACAGACTTGGGTCCCAATAGCTTAACTCTATCAGCTGGAATTACACGGGTTACTTCCTCATATACATATGAGTTTAATTCAGCTCTACGACCTCGAATATGCAAAGTCGAATTCACGTGAGCTTCCACAAAAATGAACAGCCTCACGACTTTCAAATCTTCCAACCACTTGATCCTCTTCAGGTTGGTTTTTAGATAAGCGAACCGGTGGGCAGCTATGTAATAGATTCCTGAAGACCCAGTCCATCTTCGCTCTATATATAGGGGTGATGGGTTATAAATCTGCTCCAAGATGTTCATCATCCCAATTCTTTGCCTATAATGCGGAGAATGCATCGCAGTCATGAACATGATCCGGAATACCAAGAACTTATTCCACGCCTCGTAATTCTGCAAGACAGTATTGAAGATGAGAAAATGTTTGGACAGGAACAATTTCTTTACTTCACTTCTAATGAAATCTTATGGAAACAATTCCATTATAAGTCGGCTTTGATACCAACTGTAACGTGTCCACTAACATCCTCTAGGACACGTCTTAGCAGTCCATCGGAAAGGTTGTCTAGAAGACTCCACCCGGCACTCCCATGGAATGTTGCGGGTTTTGTAATCTAGGACTTTCCGCGTCTGCCCCGTAACGGAAGTGTCCTGGGCGCTTTCCACTTAGGATCGAACGGAATTGTTTGGTTGTTTGCTAACAGCGACTAGCGTCAAACCTGATCGAACTACTTTACGCAGAACGCCCGGTCTGAAGCGGATTCATGCTGCACTTGGTTCAAGGAGAATGGGAAACGAGAGGGATGCAAGGCTCGACCTCTCTGCCAAAAGGCATAGTCCCATTCCGTTCCCCTAAAACAGCCTGAATCGGGTAATTGGTACTTCCAAGTCATTGTTCTCCTTGCTTGTTTTGGTGATGACGATCATCCTCTGCCCATCGAAGATCTTGAGAAAAGTTCCCGGCTAACCGGGACCACCCATCCGTAGGACGGACCCATGGTCCATCCTCCGCACTTTCCTCGATTTGTTTTAGTTATGTAATTACCTACCACATTAGTTTGACACATACAAACAGCTTCCTTGATTAACCCTGTTAAGCACTGGTTCCTTCACGTAATCTTATCACAGGACATAAAGACAACAATGCCAAACAACTCCTTTATTATCATTTTATCCTTTTATCTTTGGAATACAAGGAGTTCCCGCCCGTAGGCGTATTCATAATCTGCCCGAAGGCTATCCAGTAATCCTTCCTGTGATTACTATCCCAAGTTTCCGCCCGTAGACTAGTATGCGGGCCTCGAGATCCGATCCCGAGTCACGTTAGTCTCTTGTGCAGGGTCCGGAAGGCGAGGGATTTACAGCCAGAGCCCCCCCTGGCACCCAAGCGTCCTCTTGCTCCAAGCAGAACTCAACGGAGAGACCTTTCACGGCGGGTTCCGTCCACGTTCCCGGCGCGGTTCACAACCCCCTTGGTTAGGGTCAGGCAGGCAGTCGGGGGTAACTGAAGCTGCCTCTCAGGCACCAACCTGAAGCTTTAGATATATTTTCATCCTTTAGTTCATTGAGCAAACAATGCAAACAGTCCTTTCTAAACTGTTACAAGCACAATCAATTTCAGTGGTCGTTTAGCTGGCAAACTGTTAAGAAGTGACTTTTTTTCTCCGAATGCAACCCGCATTCGATCCGGAATCAATTGCAACTTGGCAAGATTCCTATCATTCTTGGGTTAGGGTCATACCCTTCCAATACTTAAGGTTTTGTTGTGGCAGGATCCAGCGACCATGTCGCCTTAGTTTATTGTCGGTCATTTGCTTCAAGGCAAATACTTAACTTTCCTAATTAATCAAGCCTATACTTTGTAGTCTATGCTCTCGAAACTTATGCATTGGCGAATCATACAATCTTTCCTTGGTGCACGATAATTTGGTTACTAACTTTTCCTAGGACCTCCTACTAGATCTTACATCAATAGTCGTACCTACAACCTTGTTGTTTATCCTTTTTCATCCTATGCTTTTACACCTAATTACTGCTCTTAATGATTGACCTTTTTCTCATGACGACTACGCAATTTCTAACATTCTCCTAGCCACGAAGTCGTTGGTGAAACACAAGCGAAACTAGTGTTATTCTATTCCATCTTATAACTATTTTTCAAGTCATACGTTCACTTTAGTACCCTATTAATTCTTTCCGAATGAAACCTTATGGCGCTTAACCTTTTCCTATGAAATCATTACGAGAGGTATGTTACCTAATGTGCAGTATACGCTTAATCTACCATATCTAGGATGACAAATAATGCACATATAAATTCCGTTTCCTTGCTTAGGATTAGATTCCTTACCTTGATAAGGTACCAACTACATGCATCTAACCCTCTAATCGTTCAAAAAGATGCATTTCTTTCAATTTCCATATGCAAATTAAACGTAAAAGTGCAATTTCCTTTCTAAGCGCGCCTAATCATTTCCTTATGCGGAATTAACACGGAAGAACCTGGACTTGTGGAGTCGGGGTGATGTCCACTTGCACATTCGGAGTCGAGCCTCCCGCGGTCGCCTCTTGGGATCTTTTTGGAGCCATTGCACACGTAGGTTAGGTTTCTGAACTCGCTTTCGTCGCCTACGGATTGTTCTGCTTTGACACGCAACCTTCCGGCCTTTGCTTTCCTCGTAGGCGGAAGATCCTTTTACGGTAGGTCGCTTGCGGAGAAGGGCCTTAAAGGACTTCGCGGGACCCTTTTCGTCGGTCTAGTGGGATCCTTATAGACCCTCTTCAATTCCCGAAAAAAAAAGTGTTGATGGTCCTTCTTTGAAATTGTGGTGGGAAAGTGCCTTTGGAAATGGGTGGAAAAGGGTGGAAAAGGGGTCGTGGGAAGGGGGTTTAGTGAGGCCCCCTATGGAAGCTTCTAAAGAAGGTTCTTTAAAGAAGCTTCTGCTTCTTCAACTCCACGTGGGCAGGGGGGTCGTGACAGTGTGGCGGTGGCCTGATCTGGTCGGCGGACAGGGCGGCAGCAACTGGCGGCCTGGCTGGCGACGGCAGCTACAGCAGCTGGTGGCGGCGTCTGGACTGGCGGCGGTGCTGGCGGCGACCAGCACGGTGGCGGGCCTTCACGGCTTCTCCCTCTCCTCCCCCTTCTCGACAGTCACAGCCTCTCCTTCACACAGTTTTCCCTCTCCCTCCTAAGCACACCCCCTTGATGGGGGGCGTTTTTATAGGCCTTGGGGGTGGGGAAGGGGGTCTCCACCCACGTGGGGAACTCCCCCATGCAAACCCCCACTTTGCCATCCTCCCCCCACACACTCCCTTTCCTCCAGCCATGCATCGGCTGGGGGAAAGGATAAACATAAAAAAAATTTGCATTTATTTAATTAAATTGCCCCTCCCAAGAGGGTGTTTCCGTGTGGCTTGCGGTTTTGAACACCCGGTTCGATTTACCATTCGCAGAGGACCCTATTTCCCGCACGCGGCTCACAAATTACGCGGTCAATGATTTCAATGCAAAGAGATACCCTTTGTGCAGGGTTTACACGGCGTACACAAGGTTAATATTTACGGTACGATCACGCGGAAATATTACATTCTCTCCCCCTTAGAAGAATCGAGATGTCCTCATCTCGAGATAAACTGGGGATATTGAAGATTGAGAGAGCTTTCATCCATCCAGGTAGCATCCTCTTCGGGATAATCTTGCCACTGGACGAGGCATTCTCTCAAGGTTCTAGATCTCAACTGTCTCTCCCTGATATCTAAAATCTTTTCCGGCCTTAGTTCAAGGATTCCTTGACTAGGCATTACAACTTGTTGGTCATTGAGTATATGATTTGGGTTGGGTACATACTTTTTCAAGAGACTAATATGGAATACATTGTGAACTTTTAGGTTATCCGGAAGTTGCAATTTATAAGCATTGGGTCCTAGGCATTTGAGGATTTTATACGGTCCACAGTACCTTGGACTTACCTTCTTGCATTTACCTAGAGATAAAGAACTCTTCTTGGGGCGTACACGAATGAAGACCATGTCTCCTTCTTCGAAGATCCTCTCTTGGCGCTTCAAATCCGCATATGCCTTTTGCCTATCTTTGGCTGCTTGTATGTCTTGTCTTATTGACCTTTGCCTCGTAATTCTGCAAGACAGTATTGAAGATGAGAAAATGTTTGGACATGAACAATTTCTTTACTTCACTTCTAATGAAAGCTTATGGAAACAATTCCATTATAAGTCGGCTCTGATACCAACTGTAACGTGTCCACTAACATCCTCTAGGACACGTCTTAGCAGTCCATCGGAAAGGTTGTCTAGAAGACTCCACCCGGCACTCCCATGGAATGTTGCGGGTTTTGTAATCTAGGACTTTCCGCGTCTGCCCCGTAACGGAAGTGTCCTGGGCGCTTTCCACTTAGGATCGAACGGAATTGTTTGGTTGTTTGCTAACAGCGACTAGCGTCAGACCTGATCGAACTACTTTACGCAGAACGCCCGGTCTGAAGCGGATTCATGCTGCACTTGGTTCAAGGAGAATGGGAAACGAGAGGGATGCAAGGCTCGACCTCTCTGCCAAAAGGCATAGTCCCATTCCGTTCCCCTAAAACAGCCTGAATCGGGTAATTGGTACTTCCAAGTCATTGTTCTCCTTGCTTGTTTTGGTGATGACGATCATCCTCTGCCCATCGAAGATCTTGAGAAAAGTTCCCGGCTAACCGGGACCACCCATCCGTAGGACGGACCCATGGTCCATCCTCCGCACTTTCCTCGATTTGTTTTAGTTATGTAATTACCTACCACATTAGTTTGACACATACAAACAGCTTCCTTGATTAACCCTGTTAACCACTGGTTCCTTCACGTAATCTTATCACAGGACATAAAGAAAACAATGCCAAACAACTCCTTTATTATCATTTTATCCTTTTATCTTGGGAATACAAGGAGTTCCCGCCCGTAGGCGTATTCATAATCTGCCCGAAGGCTATCCAGTAATCCTTCCTGTGATTACTATCCCAAGTTTCCGCCCGTAGACTAGTATGCGGACCTCGAGATCCGATCCCGAGTCACGTTAGTCTCTTGTGCAGGGCCCGGAAGGCGAGGGATTTACAGCCAGAGCCCCCCCTGGCACCCAAGCGTCCTCCTGCTCCAAGCAGAACTCAACGGAGAGACCTCTCACGGCGGGTTCCGTCCACGTTCCCGGCGCGGTTCACAACCCCCTTGGTTAGGGTCAGGCAGGCAGTCGGGGGTAACTGAAGCTGCCTCTCAGGCACCAACCTGAAGCTTTAGATATATTTTCATCCTTTAGTTCATTGAGCAAACAATGCAAACAGTCCTTTCTAAACTGTTACAAGCACAATCAATTTCAGTGGTCGTTTAGCTGGCAAACTGTTAAGGAGTGACTTTTTTTCTCCGAATGCAACCCGCATTCGATCCGGAATCAATTGCAACTTGGCAAGATTCCTATCATTCTTGGGTTAGGGTCATACCCTTCCAATACTTAAGGTTTTGTTGGGGCAGGATCCAGCGACCATGTCGCCTTAGTTTATTGTCGGTCATTTGCTTCAAGGCAAATACTTAACTTTCCTAATTAATCAAGCCTATACTTTGTAGTCTATGCTCTCGAAACTTATGTATTGGCGAATCATACAATCTTTCCTTGGTGCACGATAATTTGGTTACTAACTTTTCCTAGGACCTCCTACTAGATCTTACATCAATAGTCGTACCTACAACCTTGTTGTTTATCCTTTTTCATCCTATGCTTTTACACCTAATTACTGCTCTTAATGATTGACCTTTTTCTCATGACGACTACGCAATTTCTAACATTCTCCTAGCCACGAAGTCGTTGGTGAAACACAAGCGAAACTAGTGTTATTCTATTCCATCTTATAACTATTTTTCAAGTCATACGTTCACTTTAGTACCCTATTAATTCTTTCCGAATGAAACCTTATGGCGCTTAACCTTTTCCTATGAAATCATTACGAGAGGAATGTTACCTAATGTGCAGTATACGCTTAATCTACCATATCTAGGATGACAAATAATGCACATATAAATTCCGTTTCCTTGCTTAGGATTAGATTCCTTACCTTGATAAGGTACCAACTACATGCATCTAACCCTCTAATCGTTCAAAAAGATGCATTTCTTTCAATTTCCATATGCAAATTAAACGTAAAAGTGCAATTTCCTTTCTAAGCGTGCCTAATCATTTCCTTATGCGGAATTAACACGGAAGAACCTGGACTTGTGGAGTCGGGGTGATGTCCACTTGCACATTTGGAGTCGAGCCTCCCGCGGTCGCCTCTTGGGATCTTTTTGGAGCCATTGCACATGTAGGTTAGGTTTCTGAACTCTCTTTCGTCGCCTACGGATTGTTCTGCTTTGACACGCAACCTTCCGGCCTTTGCTTTCCTCGTAGGCAGAAGATCCTTTTACGGTAGGTCGCTTGCGGAGAAGGGCCTTGAAGGACTTCGCGGGACCCTTTTCGTCGGTCTAGTGGGATCCTTATAGATCCTCTTCAATTCCCGAAAAAAAAAGTGTTGATGGTCCTTCTTCGAAATTGTGGTGGGAAAGTGCCTTTGGAAATGGGTGGAAAAGGGTGGAAAAGGGGTCGTGGGAAGGGGGTTTAGTGAGGCCCCCTATGGAAGCTTCTAAAGAAGCTTCTTTAAAGAAGCTTCTGCTTCTTCAACTCCACGTGGGCAGGGGGGTCGTGACAGTGTGGCGGTGGCCTGATCTGGTCGGCGGACAGGGCGGCAGCAACTGGCGGCCTGGCTGGCGACGGCAGCTACAGCAGCTGTTGGCGGCGTCTGGACTGGCGGCGGTGCTGGCGGCGACCAGCACGGTGGCGGGCCTTCACGGCTTCTCCCTCTCCTCCCCCTTCTCGACAGTCACAGCCTCTCCTTCACACAGTTTTCCCTCTCCCTCCTAAGCACACCCCCTTGATGGGGGGCGTTTTTATAGGCCTTGGGGGTGGGGAAGGGGGTCTCCACCCACGTGGGGAACTCCCCCATGCAAACCCCCACTTTGCCATCCTCCCCCCACACACTCCCTTTCCTCCAGCCATGCATCCGCTGGGGGAAGGGATAAACATAAAAAAAATTTGCATTTATTTAATTAAATTGCCCCTCCCAAGAGGGTGTTTCCGTGTGGCTTGCGGTTTTGAACACCCGGTTCGATTTACCATTCGCAGAGGACCCTATTTCCCGCACGCGGCTCAGAAATTACGCGGTCAATGATTTCAATGCAAAGAGATACCCTTTGTGCAGGGTTTACACGGCGTACGCAAGGTTAATATTTACGGTACGATCACGCGGAAATATTACATTCTCTCCCCCTTGGAAGAATCGAGATGTCCTCATCTCGAGATAAACTGGGTGTATTGAAGATTGAGAGAGCTTTCATCCATCCAGGTAGCATCCTCTTCGGGATAATCTTGCCACTGGACGAGGCATTCTCTCAAGGTTCTAGATCTCAACTATCTCTCCCTGACATCTAAAATCTTTTCCGGCCTTAGTTCAAGGATTCCTTGACTAGGCATTACAACTTGTTGGTCATTGAGTATATGATTTGGGTTGGGTGTTGAGATATCGAGCTCCACTCGTGATACGCCAGGGTGACCGTTGTATATTTATGTCACCGACTTGTCAGTTGCAGACGCGGTTGGTACACCGCCCATGAATAATAGCTACATGATAGCTATCCTTATCTACTCTAGTTCGTGGCTCAGTTAGTATGCCACCTTAGTTAGTTGAGTTTGGTTTGAGACCCATATATAGGGTTCTTCTATTTCTTTGTACTTGAGTTCTTTTGGCTTACACAACTAAGAAGAGGAAAACTGTTTTCAGCCTCCACCCTTGTGTGTCTTCCCCCATTGTGCAAGCAAGAAAGCTTCAAGCGAGACTCCTTCCTTCTCTCCCACAATCTTGACATGGTATCAGAGCCTTGTTCGTGGTAAGGAGCTCAAGAAAGCAAGCCAAGCTCGCGGTGGTCTGGTAAGAGGAGCAGTGTTGCTTTCATTTCCTGTTTTGGGAGCAGATCTCTGCAGGTAGCACAGCCGGAAATTGCAGGAGTGCATTGTCTCAGGTTGAGACGCCCTTCGCGGTGAAGCAAGAGGGCAGTATATGCTGCGGGAGAGGGCTTTAGCCCTTGGCGACCTTGTTTTTTTGATTTGAGGCCATTTCGGGGCCTGTTTTGCAGACGGAAGTTTTCTGCACGCACTCAAGAAAAGGCTCAGTTTTATGCTGTGCGACCACTGTTCTACAGGTCGGTGAAAAGTTACTGTAGAAATTGCATCGTATGCTTGTGCGCAGAGACATTGGGAGTTTCAGAATCATCCTTGGTTCCTGTTTATGCAAAAACGTCACTAGGAAGTGACTGTGTGGTCAAATACCACTTTCGCCAGTTTTGCAGATTTGCCCTTGTGAGGGTGAAGCTGTGTTTTTTGCAGTGACAGAATTTCTTGCAGTATTCTGTAATGGCGTCTGATTCTCTTTCACAGATTGTCACTGAAAAGCTTGACAAGAACAACTTCCAGGCATGGAAGTTTAGAATGACGAATTTCCTTATGGGAAAAGGATATTGGGAATTTGTTGCAGGAAATGAAGAAGAACCAGTTCTTCCTGATGTTCCCAATCAACAACAAATGCAGGCATTTAAAACATGGCATGAGAGAGCCAGGAAAGTTATGTATTGGCTGTCTATCAGTATTTCAGACTCTATGATTGTGCATATTCAGGATGCAAGTACGCCAAAGGAGGCATGGGATACTTTGTCAAAAATGTATAGCACAAATACGCAAGCCAGGAAAATGCAGCTCAAGCAAGAGTTGCATAATGTGCAAAGAGAAAGTATGAGCATCAACGACTACCACATGAAGGTGAAGAAGATTGCAGATGCACTTGCTTCCATTGGGTCGCCAGTGGAAGATGATGATTTAGTTTCCGTGACCTTGAATGGTCTAGGAAAGGATTATGCACAGTTTCGGACATCCATTTCAGTTCGTGAAAGATTTCCTGATTTTGAGGAGTTGATTGCTCTTCTAATTTCTGAGGAACAGAGAAATGGTGGTGCATCTTCTTCAGGAGGAACTTCAAAAGAAGCTGTCTTCTACTCAAATGCTGGAAGAGGTAGAGGCAGAGGTAGAGGAGGCCGATTTGGAGGCCGTGGCAGAAATCAGAATATGCAGCAAACTCAAGAAAACCAGTCCTATGGAGGAGGACGTGGTAACTCTAGAGGCAGGGGGAGCCAAAGAGGTCGTGGTGGATGGCAAAGAGGCCAAAATGCAAACAGTAATGTTGAATGCTACTATTGTGGTAAAATGGGTCATATGGCTAAAGACTGCTATAAAAAGCAGAATGACATCATGAATGGAAAACTGCAACAAGGGAATTATGCATCTTCTAGCAGACAGGGTGATGACAGAAATGAGCATTTGTTCATGGTGCAGCACATGAACAATTCTGTGACAAGTGCAGAAGAAAGCAATGGTGTATGGTACGTTGACTCAGGTGCATCAAACCACATGACAGGTCATGCAGAATGGATGGAGGATGCAAGGAAAATGGAAAAACCAGGATTTGTGGAGACTGGTGATGATACTGCACATCCGATTGTGCAGATTGGAAAAATTCCTTTGTCTATGCAGGATGGGAAAAAGAAATACCTGTCCGATGTATTTCATGTCCCGAATATCAC
Organism: Lygodium microphyllum; assembly: GCF_053477565.2. NCBI lineage: Eukaryota > Viridiplantae > Streptophyta > Polypodiopsida > Schizaeales > Lygodiaceae > Lygodium > Lygodium microphyllum. The sequence continues at coordinate 113,890,870 of NC_141150.1, read as the reverse complement.
CAAGAATCTGGTTTCAGTTGGTCAAATGGTTGAACAGGGCTTGCAGGTCAGATTTAATCCTCATGGATGCTTTGTTGAGGATATGAAAAATAAAGGTCGCTTGATAGCAAAAGGAAAGAAGAAGGGCAGAATGTTTACATTGGATGCAGACATGTCTGAATTGAGTGCAGCAATGTTTGCACATGGGACCGGTGTAGTTGCAGATATTGATATCTGGCATAAACGCATTGGTCATGTTAATGTACAGCGACTTAAATCAATGCAGGCCCAAAATATTGTTGCAGGATTGCCCAAATTCAAGGTTGCAGAAATGCATAAGGTATGTGAAGCCTGTCAGTTTGGAAAACAGGCAAGGAAACCATTTCCTAGACATGTTCAAGAGAGTGAGAAGCCATTGGAATTAATTCACTCTGATGTGTGGACAACTAAAGCTGCATCTCTTGGAGGCTGTCGTTATTTTGTCAGTTTTATTGATGACTATAGCAGAAAAATTTGGGTGTATTTTATGAAAAAGAAAAGTGAAGTTTTTGGGCATTTCAAAACTCTTAAAGCTATGGTTGAAAAAGAAACAGGCTTGCAGATAAAATGCCTAAGGTCAGATGGAGGGGGAGAGTACCTCTCAAATGAGTTTGCAAAGTTCTTGCAGGAGCATGGCATAAAGTAGCAATATTCATGCAGTTATACCCCACAACAAAATGGAATTGCAGAAAGGAAAAACAGGCATATTGGAGAGGTGTCTCGTGCCATGCTCAATGAAAAAGACTTGCCAGATTTTTATTGGGCTGAAGCAGTTGCTACAGCAGTCTACATAATGAACAGGACTCCCACTGCAGCAATACATGGAATGACTCCAGAGGAGAGGTATACTGGTAGGAAACCAGATATTTCTCATTTGAAAATTTTTGGTTGCATTGCCTATGTACATGTGCCAGATGAGCTGAGATCCAAGTTGGATCCAAAAGCTGAGAAGTGCATCTTTATTGGTTACTCTCTGCAGCAAAAAGGGTATAGATGCTATAACCCTTCTACTCGTAAGTTTACAGTGAGCAGAGATGTTGTTTTTTATGAGATGAGTAGCTGGTATAAACCAGTAAATGTGATTGATGATGAAGATGCACAAAATGGTAATGCTACACAGAATTCACAGCAGCAGTCACAAAATATTAGTGGACCTGGAGCGTCCTCTAGCAGTGGTTCACATTCTTCGCCATGGACAGGCAGATTGAGATCAGGAGAATCTTCTCAAAGCAATGCAGATAGTGGTATGCAGGTATCACGAAAAGGAAAAGAGAAGGTTGATCAGCCCATGTTTGATGTGAATGCAGGTCACTCTTATGTGGATGGTGAATCCAGTGGCTCAGAACAGAGCATTGATGATGAGTTGGGTATTCCTTCTATTGTTACACCTGGAGTAAGGAAGACCAGGGATGTTTTGAGAGCACCTGGGAGTGAACCTACTTTGCGCAGGTCTACAAGAGCTAGGTATCCTGTGGATAGGCTGAAATATGATGGATTTACAGCCATTCACTATGCATATATGGTCAAAGTGATACAGGAACCAGAACCCACATCTTTTGAGCAAGCCATGGGAAAAGAAAAATGGGAGAAAGCCATGGATGAAGAAATGGATGCCTTGGAAGCAAATGCTACATGGAAATTGGTACCTTTGCCTAAAGGTAAGAATGCAATTGGCTGTAAGTGGGTTTATAAGGTGAAGCACAATGCTGATGGTTCTGTGAACAGATACAAGGCAAGATTAGTAGTCAAGGGGTATGCACAAACATATGGCATTGACTATGAAGAAACATTTAGTCCGGTTGCAAGGATGGCAACCGTAAGAGCAGTCATTGCTATGGCTGCATCAAAGGGATGGTCTTTACATCAGATGGATGTAAAGAATGCCTTCTTGCATGGTGATTTGCAAGAAGAGGTCTATATGGAGCAGCCACCAGGTTATGTGCATGCTGTTCATCCTGAGTTTGTTTGCAGGTTGAAGAAAGCCTTGTATGGCTTGAAGCAAGCACCTAGAGCATGGTCTGACAAGATAGGACAGTATCTTGTCACTATTGGCTTTCAGATTTCCAAGGCAGATTTCTCACTTTATGTGAGAAAAACAGAGAAAGGTATTATGCTGCTTGTCATTTATGTTGATGATTTGATTATGACAGGTGACAGTGATGAAGATATCCTTCATGTGAAAATGCTATTGAAGCAGAAGTTTGAGATGAAGGATTTGGGAGAGCTGCGTTATTTCTTGGGCATTGAGGTGATTAGATCACCAGGTGGGATACAGCTCTTGCAGAGGCAGTATGGATTGGACATGCTGTCCAAATATGGGATGACAGGCTGTAAGCCTATTTCAGTTCCTTTGGAGCAAAATGTGAAGCTGAGCACAGATGCAGGTGAGCTTCTAGAAGACCCTACTATGTACAGACGCATAGTAGGAAGTTTGATTTATATGACTATTACCAGGCCAGATTTGAGCTATGCTGTTGGATTGGTAAGTCAGTTTATGCAGGCTCCAAGGAAACCACATTTGGATGCGGCTAGACGCATACTTAGGTATGTGAAGTCCACATTGCAGTATGGACTATTTTATGAGACTGGGGTTCAGATACAGTTGCATGGATACACTGATGCTGATTGGGCTGGTAGTATTTCTGATAGACGATCTACCAGTGGATATGTATTCTCTTTTGGGAGTGCTGCAGTCACTTGGAGCAGCAAGAAACAGCCTACAGTTGCCTTGTCGAGCACAGAGGCTGAGTACAGGGGTGCAGCAATGGCTGCATGTGAGGTAGCTTGGTTGCATAAGCTACTTTATGATATGCATCAGTCTACAGATGGGCCAGTTGTCATTTATTGTGACAACATGAGTAGTATACACTTGGCAAATAACCCAGTCTATCATGCTAGAACAAAGCACATTGAGGTGCATTATCACTATGTGCGAGAGAGGGTTTTACTAGGTCTTATTGATCTAGTTTATGTCAGCACAGAGGATCAGGTAGCTGACATATTCACGAAGGCATTGGGCGCAGAGAAGCTGCGCAAGTTCAGAGACCTGCTTGGTGTGCAGGAATTGGGATTGAGCTCGAGGGGGAGTGTTGAGATATCGAGCTCCACTCGTGATACGCCAGGGTGACCGTTGTATATTTATGTCACCGACTTGTCAGTTGCAGACGCGGTTGGTACACCGCCCATGAATAATAGCTACATGATAGCTATCCTTATCTACTCTAGTTCGTGGCTCAGTTAGTATGCCACCTTAGTTAGTTGAGTTTGGTTTGAGACCCATATATAGGGTTCTTCTATTTCTTTGTACTTGAGTTCTTTTGGCTTACACAACTAAGAAGAGGAAAACTGTTTTCAGCCTCCACCCTTGTGTGTCTTCCCCCATTGTGCAAGCAAGAAAGCTTCAAGCGAGACTCCTTCCTTCTCTCCCACAATCTTGACATTGGGTACATACTTTTTCAAGAGAATAATATGGAATACATTGTGAACTTTTAGGTTATCCGGAAGTTGCAATTTATAAGCATTGGGTCCTAGGCATTTGAGGATTTTATACGGTCCACAGTACCTTGGACTTAGCTTCTTGCATTTACTAGAGATAAAGAACTCTTCTTGGGGCGTACACGAATGAAGACCATGTCTCCTTCTTCGAAGATCCTCTCTTGGCGCTTCAAATCCGCATATGCCTTTTGCCTATCTTTGGCTGCTTGTATGTCTTGTCTTATTGACCTTATTTGATCATCCATGTCCTCCAACATTTGTCTTGAGGCTTCCACTCTCAGGGTAGGATCTGAAAAATTTAGAGGACTTCGACAATCATGACCATACAATGCCTGAAAAGGAGTCATTTGAATGCTCTGCTAATAAGAAGCATTGTAAGCAAATTCTACTAATGGCAAGTATTGAATCCATCTCTTTGGCTCTCGACAGCAGTAAGCCCTAAGAATATCCTCAATGATTTGATTTACTCGCTCTGTTTGTCCATCTGTTTGGGGATGGTAGGCAGTGCTAAAACAGAGTTGGGTCTCAATAGCTTAACTCTATCAGCTGGAATTACACGGGTTACTTCCTCATATACATATGAGTTTAATGCAGCTCTACGACCTCGAATATGCAAAGTCGAATTCACGTGAGCTTCCACAAAAATGAACAGCCTCACGACTTTCAAATCTTCCAACCACTTGATCCTCTTCAGGTTGGTTTTTAGATAAGCGAACCGGTGGGCAGCTATGTAATAGATTCCTGAAGACCCAGTCCATCTTCGCTCTATATATAGGGGTGATGGGTTATAAATCTGCTCCAAGATGTTCATCATCCCAATTCTTTGCCTATAATGCGGAGAATGCATCGCAGTCATGAACATGATCCGGAATACCAAGAACTTATTCCACGCCTCGTAATTCTGCAAGACAGTATTGAAGATGAGAAAATGTTTGGACAGGAACAATTTCTTTACTTCACTTCTAATGAAATCTTATGGAAACAATTCCATTATAAGTCGGCTCTGATACCAACTGTAACGTGTCCACTAACATCCTCTAGGACACGTCTTAGCAGTCCATCGGAAAGGTTGTCTAGAAGACTCCACCCGGCACTCCCATGGAATGTTGCGGGTTTTGTAATCTAGGACTTTCCGCGTCTGCCCCGTAACGGAAGTGTCCTGGGCGCTTTCCACTTAGGATCGAACGGAATTGTTTGGTTGTTTGCTAACAGCGACTAGCGTCAGACCTGATCGAACTACTTTACGTAGAACGCCCGGTCTGAAGCGGATTCATGCTGCACTTGGTTCAAGGAGAATGGGAAACGAGAGGGATGCAAGGCTCGACCTCTCTGCCAAAAGGCATAGTCCCATTCCGTTCCCCTAGACAGCCTGAATCGGGTAATTGGTACTTCCAAGTCATTGTTCTCCTTGCTTGTTTTGGTGATGACGATCATCCTCTGCCCATCGAAGATCTTGAGAAAAGTTCCCGGCTAACCGGGACCACCCATCCGTAGGACGGACCCATGGTCCATCCTCCGCACTTTCCTCGATTTGTTTTAGTTATGTAATTACCTACCACATTAGTTTGACACATACAAACAGCTTCCTTGATTAACCCTGTTAAGCACTGGTTCCTTCACGTAATCTTATCACAGGACATAAAGAAAACAATGCCAAACAACTCCTTTATTATCATTTTATCCTTTTATCTTTGGAATACAAGGAGTTCCCGCCCGTAGGCGTATTCATAATCTGCCCGAAGGCTATCCAGTAATCCTTCCTGTGATTACTATCCCAAGTTTCCGCCCGTAGACTAGTATGCGGACCTCGAGATCCGATCCCGAGTCACGTTAGTCTCTTGTGCAGGGCCCGGAAGGCGAGGGATTTACAGCCAGAGCCCCCCCTGGCACCCAAGCGTCCTCCTGCTCCAAGCAGAACTCAACGGAGAGACCTCTCACGGCGGGTTCCGTCCACGTTCCCGGCGCGGTTCACAACCCCCTTGGTTAGGGTCAGGCAGGCAGTCGGGGGTAACTGAAGCTGCCTCTCAGGCACCAACCTGAAGCTTTAGATATATTTTCATCCTTTAGTTCATTGAGCAAACAATGCAAACAGTCCTTTCTAAACTGTTACAAGCACAATCAATTTCAGTGGTCGTTTAGCTGGCAAACTGTTAAGGAGTGACTTTTTTTCTCCGAATGCAACCCGCATTCGATCCGGAATCAATTGCAACTTGGCAAGATTCCTATCATTCTTGGGTTAGGGTCACACCCTTCCAATACTTAAGGTTTTGTTGTGGCAGGATCCAGCGACCATGTCGCCTTAGTTTATTGTCGGTCATTTGCTTCAAGGCAAATACTTAACTTTCCTAATTAATCAAGCCTACACTTTGTAGTCTATGCTCTCGAAACTTATGCATTGGCGAATCATACAATCTTTCCTTGGTGCACGATAATTTGGTTACTAACTTTTCCTAGGACCTCCTACTAGATCTTACATCAATAGTCGTACCTACAACCTTGTTGTTTATCCTTTTTCATCCTATGCTTTTACACCTAATTACTGCTCTTAATGATTGACCTTTTTCTCATGACGACTACGCAATTTCTAACATTCTCCTAGCCACGAAGTCGTTGGTGAAACACAAGCGAAACTAGTGTTATTCTATTCCATCTTATAACTATTTTTCAAGTCATACGTTCACTTTAGTACCCTATTAATTCTTTCCGAATGAAACCTTATGGCGCTTAACCTTTTCCTATGAAATCATTACGAGAGGTATGTTACCTAATGTGCAGTATACGCTTAATCTACCATATCTAGGATGACAAATAATGCACATATAAATTACGTTTCCTTGCTTAGGATTAGATTCCTTACCTTGATAAGGTACCAACTACATGCATCTAACCCTCTAATCGTTCAAAAAGATGCATTTCTTTCAATTTCCATATGCAAATTAAACGTAAAAGTGCAATTTCCTTTCTAAGCGCGCCTAATCATTTCCTTATGCGGAATTAACACGGAAGAACCTGGACTTGTGGAGTCGGGGTGATGTCCACTTGCACATTCGGAGTCGAGCCTCCCGCGGTCGCCTCTTGGGATCTTTTTGGAGCCATTGCACACGTAGGTTAGGTTTCTGAACTCTCTTTCGTCGCCTACGGATTGTTCTGCTTTGACACGCAACCTTCCGGCCTTTGCTTTCCTCGTAGGCGGAAGATCCTTTTACGGTAGGTCGCTTGCGGAGAAGGGCCTTAAAGGACTTCGCGGGACCCTTTTCGTCGGTCTAGTGGGATCCTTATAGACCCTCTTCAATTCCCAAAAAAAAAAGTGTTGATGGTCCTTCTTCAAAATTGTGGTGGGAAAGTGCCTTTGGAAATGGGTGGAAAAGGGTGGAAAAGGGGTCGTGGGAAGGGGGTTTAGTGAGGCCCCCTATGGAAGCTTCTAAAGAAGCTTCTTTAAAGAAGCTTCTGCTTCTTCAACTCCACGTGGGCAGGGGGGTCATGACAGTGTGGCGGTGGCCTGATCTGGTCGGCGGACAGGGCGGCAGCAACTGGCGGCCTGGCTGGCGACGGCAGCTACAGCAGCTGGTGGCGGCGTCTGGACTGGCGGCGGTGCTGGCGGCGACCAGCACGGTGGCGGGCCTTCACGGCTTCTCCCTCTCCTCCCCCTTCTCGACAGTCACAGCCTCTCCTTCACACAGTCTTCCCTCTCCCTCCTAAGCACACCCCCTTGATGGGGGGCGTTTTTATAGGCCTTGGGGGTGGGGAAGGGGGTCTCCACCCACATGGGGAACTCCCCCATGCAAACCCCCACTTTGCCATCCTCCCCCCACACACTCCCTTTCCTCCAGCCATGCATCGGCTGGGGGAAGGGATAAACATAAAAAAATTTTGCATTTATTTAATTAAATTGCCCCTCCCAAGAGGGTGTTTCCGTGTGGCTTGCGGTTTTGAACACCGGTTCGATTTACCATTCGCAGAGGACCCTATTTCCCGCACGCGGCTCACAAATTACGCGGTCAATGATTTCAATGCAAAGAGATACCCTTTGTGCAGGGTTTACACGGCGTACGCAAGGTTAATATTTATGGTACGATTACGCGGAAATATTACATTCTCTCCCCCTTAGAAGAATCGAGATGTCCTCATCTCGAGATAAACTGGGGATATTGAAGATTGAGAGAGCTTTCATCCATCCAGGTAGCATCCTCTTCGGGATAATCTTGCCACTGGACGAGGCATTCTCTCAAGGTTCTAGATCTCAACTATCTCTCCCTGACATCTAAAATCTTTTCCGGCCTTAGTTCAAGGATTCCTTGACTAGGCATTACAACTTTTGGTCATTGAGTATATGATTTGGGTTGGGTACATACTTTTTCAAGAGACTAATATGGAATACATTGTGAACTTTTAGGTTATCCGGAAGTTGCAATTTATAAGCATTGGGTCCTAGGCATTTGAGGATTTTATACGGTCCACAGTACCTTGGACTTAGCTTCTTGCATTTACCTAGAGATAAAGAACTCTTCTTGGGGCGTACACGAATGAAGACCATGTCTCCTTCTTCGAAGATCCTCTCTTGGCGCTTCAAATCCGCATATGCCTTTTGCCTATCTTTGGCTGCTTGTATGTCTTGTCTTATTGACCTTATTTGATCATCCATGTCCTCCAACATTTGTCTTGAGGCTTCCACTCTCAGGGTAGGATCTGAAAAATTTAGAGGACTTCGACAATCATGACCATACAATGCCTGAAAAGGAGTCATTTGAATGCTCTGCTGATAAGAAGCATTGTAAGAAAATTCTACTAATGGCAAGTATTGAATCCATCTCTTTGGCTCTCGACAGCAGTAAGCCCTAAGAATATCCTCAATGATTTGATTTACTCGCTCTCTTTGTCCATCTGTTTGGGGATGGTAGGAAGTGCTAAAACAGAGTTGGGTCCCAATAGCTTAACTCGATCAGCTGGAATTAGACGGGTTACTTCCTCATATACATATGAGTTTAATTCAACTCTACGACCTCGAATATGCAAAGTCGAATTCACGTGAGCTTCCACAAAAATGAACAGCCTCACGACTTTCAAATCTTCCAACCACTTGATCCTCTTCAGGTTGGTTTTTAGATAAGCGAACCGGTGGGCAGCTATGTAATAGATTCCTGAAGACCCAGTCCATCTTCGCTCTATATATAGGGGTGATGGGTTATAAATCTGCTCCAAGATGTTCATCATCCCAATTCTCTACCTATAATGCGGAGAATGCATCGCAGTCATGAACATGATCCGGAATACCAAGAACTTATTCCACGCCTCGTAATTCTGCAAGACAGTATTGAAGATGAGAAAATGTTTGGACAGGAACAATTTCTTTACTTCACTTCTAATGAAATCTTATGGAAACAATTCCATTATAAGTCGGCTCTGATACCAACTGTAACGTGTCCACTAACATCCTCTAGGACACGTCTTAGCAGTCCATCGGAAAGGTTGTCTAGAAGACTCCACCCGGCACTCCCATGGAATGTTGCGGGTTTTGTAATCTAGGACTTTCCGCATCTGCCCCGTAACGGAAGTGTCCTGGGCGCTTTCCACTTAGGATCGAACGGAATTGTTTGGTTGTTTGCTAACAGCGACTAGCGTCAGACCTGATCGAACTACTTTACGCAGAACGCCCGGTCTGAAGCGGATTCATGCTGCACTTGGTTCAAGGAGAATGGGAAACGAGAGGGATGCAAGGCTCGACCTCTCTGCCAAAAGGCATAGTCCCATTCCGTTCCCCTAAAACAGCCTGAATCGGGTAATTGGTACTTCCAAGTCATTGTTCTCCTTGCTTGTTTTGGTGATGACGATCATCCTCTGCCCATCGAAGATCTTGAGAAAAGTTCCCGGCTAACCGGGACCACCCATCCGTAGGACGGACCCATGGTCCATCCTCCGCACTTTCCTCGATTTGTTTTAGTTATGTAATTACCTACCACATTAGTTTGACACATACAAACAGCTTCCTTGATTAACCCTGTTAAGCACTGGTTCCTTCACGTAATCTTATCACAGGACATAAAGAAAACAATGCCAAACAACTCCTTTATTATCATTTTATCCTTTTATCTTGGGAATACAAGGAGTTCCCGCCCGTAGGCGTATTCATAATCTGCCCGAAGGCTATCCAGTAATCCTTCCTGTGATTACTATCCCAAGTTTCCGCCCGTAGACTAGTATGCGGGCCTCGAGATCCGATCCCGAGTCACGTTAGTCTCTTGTGCAGGGCCCGGAAGGCGAGGGATTTACAGCCAGAGCCCCCCTGGCACCCAAGCGTCCTCCTGCTCCAAGCAGAACTCAACGGAGAGACCTCTCACGGCGGGTTCCGTCCACGTTCCCGGCGCGGTTCACAACCCCCTTGGTTAGGGTCAGGCAGGCAGTCGGGGGTAACTGAAGCTGCCTCTCAGGCACCAACCTGAAGCTTTAGATATATTTTCATCCTTTAGTTCATTGAGCAAACAATGCAAACAGTCCTTTCTAAACTGTTACAAGCACAATCAATTTCAGTGGTCGTTTAGCTGGCAAACTGTTAAGGAGTGACTTTTTTTCTCCGAATGCAACCCGCATTCGATCCGGAATCAATTGCAACTTGGCAAGATTCCTATCATTCTTGGGTTAGGGTCACACCCTTCCAATACTTAAGGTTTTGTTGTGGCAGGATCCAGCGACCATGTCGCCTTAGTTTATTGTCGGTCATTTGCTTCAAGGCAAATACTTAACTTTCCTAATTAATCAAGCCTACACTTTGTAGTCTATGCTCTCGAAACTTATGCATTGGCGAATCATACAATCTTTCCTTGGTGCACGATAATTTGGTTACTAACTTTTCCTAGGACCTCCTACTAGATCTTACATCAATAGTCGTACCTACAACCTTGTTGTTTATCCTTTTTCATCCTATGCTTTTACACCTAATTACTGCTCTTAATGATTGACCTTTTTCTCATGACGACTACGCAATTTCTAACATTCTCCTAGCCACGAAGTCGTTGGTGAAACACAAGCGAAACTAGTGTTATTCTATTCCATCTTATAACTATTTTTCAAGTCATACGTTCACTTTAGTACCCTATTAATTCTTTCCGAATGAAACCTTATGGCGCTTAACCTTTTCCTATGAAATCATTACGAGAGGTATGTTACCTAATGTGCAGTATACGCTTAATCTACCATATCTAGGATGACAAATAATGCACATATAAATTACGTTTCCTTGCTTAGGATTAGATTCCTTACCTTGATAAGGTACCAACTACATGCATCTAACCCTCTAATCGTTCAAAAAGATGCATTTCTTTCAATTTCCATATGCAAATTAAACGTAAAAGTGCAATTTCCTTTCTAAGCGCGCCTAATCATTTCCTTATGCGGAATTAACACGGAAGAACCTGGACTTGTGGAGTCGGGGTGATGTCCACTTGCACATTCGGAGTCGAGCCTCCCGCGGTCGCCTCTTGGGATCTTTTTGGAGCCATTGCACACGTAGGTTAGGTTTCTGAACTCTCTTTCGTCGCCTACGGATTGTTCTGCTTTGACACGCAACCTTCCGGCCTTTGCTTTCCTCGTAGGCGGAAGATCCTTTTACGGTAGGTCGCTTGCGGAGAAGGGCCTTAAAGGACTTCGCGGGACCCTTTTCGTCGGTCTAGTGGGATCCTTATAGACCCTCTTCAATTCCCAAAAAAAAAAGTGTTGATGGTCCTTCTTCGAAATTGTGGTGGGAAAGTGCCTTTGGAAATGGGTGGAAAAGGGTGGAAAAGGGGTCGTGGGAAGGGGGTTTAGTGAGGCCCCCTATGGAAGCTTCTAAAGAAGCTTCTTTAAAGAAGCTTCTGCTTCTTCAACTCCACGTGGGCAGGGGGGTCGTGACAGTGTGGCGGTGGCCTGATCTGGTCGGCGGACAGGGCGGCAGCAACTGGCGGCCTGGCTGGCGACGGCAGCTACAGCAGCTGGTGGCGGCGTCTGGACTGGCGGCGGTGCTGGCGGCGACCAGCACGGTGGCGGGCCTTCACGGCTTCTCCCTCTCCTCCCCCTTCTCGACAGTCACAGCCTCTCCTTCACACAGTCTTCCCTCTCCCTCCTAAGCACACCCCCTTGATGGGGGGCGTTTTTATAGGCCTTGGGGGTGGGGAAGGGGGTCTCCACCCACGTGGGGAACTCCCCCATGCAAACCCCCACTTTGCCATCCTCCCCCCACACACTCCCTTTCCTCCAGCCATGCATCGGCTGGGGGAAGGGATAAACATAAAAAAAATTTGCATTTATTTAATTAAATTGCCCCTCCCAAGAGGGTGTTTCCGTGTGGCTTGCGGTTTTGAACACCCGGTTCGATTTACCATTCGCAGAGGACCCTATTTCCCGCACGCGGCTCACAAATTACGCGGTCAATGATTTCAATGCAAAGAGATACCCTTTGTGCAGGGTTTACACGGCGTACGCAAGGTTAATATTTACGGTACGATCACGCGGAAATATTACATTCTCTCCCCCTTAGAAGAATCGAGATGTCCTCATCTCGAGATAAACTGGGGATATTGAAGATTGAGAGAGCTTTCATCCATCCAGGTAGCATCCTCTTCGGGATAATCTTGCCACTGGACGAGGCATTCTCTCAAGGTTCTAGATCTCAACTATCTCTCCCTGACATCTAAAATCTTTTCCGGCCTTAGTTCAAGGATTCCTTGACTAGGCATTACAACTTGTTGGTCATTGAGTATATGATTTGGGTTGGGTACATACTTTTTCAAGAGACTAATATGGAATACATTGTGAACTTTTAGGTTATCCGGAAGTTGCAATTTATAAGCATTGGGTCCTAGGCATTTGAGGATTTTATACGGTCCACAGTACCTTGGACTTAGCTTCTTGCATTTACCTAGAGATAAAGAACTCTTCTTGGGGCGTACACGAATGAAGACCATGTCTCCTTCTTCGAAGATCCTCTCTTGGCGCTTCAAATCCGCATATGCCTTTTGCCTATCTTTGGCTGCTTGTATGTCTTGTCTTATTGACCTTATTTGATCATCCATGTCCTCCAACACTTGTCTTGAGGCTTCCACTCTCAGGGTAGGATCTGAAAAATTTAGAGGACTTCGACAATCATGACCATACAATGCCTGAAAAGGAGTCATTTGAATGCTCTGCTGATAAGAAGCATTGTAAGAAAATTCTACTAATGGCAAGTATTGAATCCATCTCTTTGGCTCTCGACAGCAGTAAGCCCTAAGAATATCCTCAATGATTTGATTTACTCGCTCTCTTTGTCCATCTGTTTGGGGATGGTAGGAAGTGCTAAAACAGAGTTGGGTCCCAATAGCTTAACTCGATCAGCTGGAATTAGACGGGTTACTTCCTCATATACATATGAGTTTAATTCAACTCTACGACCTCGAATATGCAAAGTCGAATTCACGTGAGCTTCCACAAAAATGAACAGCCTCACGACTTTCAAATCTTCCAACCACTTGATCCTCTTCAGGTTGGTTTTTAGATAAGCGAACCGGTGGGCAGCTATGTAATAGATTCCTGAAGACCCAGTCCATCTTCGCTCTATATATAGGGGTGATGGGTTATAAATCTGCTCCAAGATGTTCATCATCCCAATTCTCTGCCTATAATGCGGAGAATGCATTGCAGTCATGAACATGATCCGGAATACCAAGAACTTATTCCACGCCTCGTAATTCTGCAAGACAGTATTGAAGATGAGAAAATGTTTGGACAGGAACAATTTCTTTACTTCACTTCTAATGAAATCTTATGGAAACAATTCCATTATAAGTCGGCTCTGATACCAACTGTAACGTGTCCACTAACATCCTCTAGGACACGTCTTAGCAGTCCATCGGAAAGGTTGTCTAGAAGACTCCACCCGGCACTCCCATGGAATGTTGCGGGTTTTGTAATCTAGGACTTTCCGCGTCTGCCCCGTAACGGAAGTGTCCTGGGCGCTTTCCACTTAGGATCGAACGGAATTGTTTGGTTGTTTGCTAACAGCGACTAGCGTCAGACCTGATCGAACTACTTTACGCAGAACGCCCGGTCTGAAGCGGATTCATGCTGCACTTGGTTCAAGGAGAATGGGAAACGAGAGGGATGCAAGGCTCGACCTCTCTGCCAAAAGGCATAGTCCCATTCCGTTCCCCTAAAACAGCCTGAATCGGGTAATTGGTACTTCCAAGTCATTGTTCTCCTTGCTTGTTTTGGTGATGACGATCATCCTCTGCCCATCGAAGATCTTGAGAAAAGTTCCCGGCTAACCGGGACCACCCATCCGTAGGACGGACCCATGGTCCATCCTCCGCACTTTCCTCGATTTGTTTTAGTTATGTAATTACCTACCACATTAGTTTGACACATACAAACAGCTTCCTTGATTAACCCTGTTAAGCACTGGTTCCTTCACGTAATCTTATCACAGGACATAAAGAAAACAATGCCAAACAACTCCTTTATTATCATTTTATCCTTTTATCTTTGGAATACAAGGAGTTCCCGCCCGTAGGCGTATTCATAATCTGCCCGAAGGCTATCCAGTAATCCTTCCTGTGATTACTATCCCAAGTTTCCGCCCGTAGACTAGTATGCGGGCCTCGAGATCCAATCCCGAGTCACGTTAGTCTCTTGTGCAGGGCCCGGAAGGCAAGGGATTTACAGCCAGAGCCCCCCCTGGCACCCAAGCGTCCTCCTGCACCAAGCAGAACTCAACAGAGAGACCTCTCACGGCGGGTTCCGTCCACGTTCCCGGCGCGGTTCACAACCCCCTTGGTTAGGGTCAGGCAGGCAGTCGGGGGTAACTGAAGCTGCCTCTCAGGCACCAACCTGAAGCTTTAGATATATTTTCATCCTTTAGTTCATTGAGCAAACAATGCAAACAGTCCTTTCTAAACTGTTACAAGCACAATCAATTTCAGTGGTCGTTTAGCTGGCAAACTGTTAAGGAGTGACTTTGTTTCTCCGAATGCAACCCGCATTCGATCCGGAATCAATTGCAACTTGGTAAGATTCCTATCATTCTTGGGTTAGGGTCATACCCTTCCAATACTTAAGGTTTTGTTGTGGCAGGATCCAGCGACCATGTCGCCTTAGTTTATTGTCGGTCATTTGCTTCAAGGCAAATACTTAACTTTCCTAATTAATCAAGCCTATACTTTGTAGTCTATGCTCTCGAAACTTATGCATTGGCGAATCATACAATCTTTCCTTGGTGCACGATAATTTGGTTACTAACTTTTCCTAGGACCTCCTACTAGATCTTACATCAATAGTCGTACCTACAACCTTGTTGTTTATCCTTTTTCATCCTATGCTTTTACACCTAATTACTGCTCTTAATGATTGACCTTTTTCTCATGACGACTACGCAATTTCTAACATTCTCCTAGCCACGAAGTCGTTGGTGAAACACAAGCGAAACTAGTGTTATTCTATTCCATCTTATAACTATTTTTCAAGTCATACGTTCACTTTAGTACCCTATTAATTCTTTCCGAATGAAACCTTATGGCGCTTAACCTTTTCCTATGAAATCATTACGAGAGGTATGCTACCTAATGTGCAGTATACGCTTAATCTACCATATCTAGGATGACAAATAATGCACATATAAATTCCGTTTCCTTGCTTAGGATTAGATTCCTTACCTTGATAAGGTACCAACTACATGCATCTAACCCTCTAATCGTTCAAAAAGATGCATTTCTTTCAATTTCCATATGCAAATTAAACGTAAAAGTGCAATTTCCTTTCTAAGCGCGCCTAATCATTTCCTTATGCGGAATTAACACGGAAGAACCTGGACTTGTGGAGTCGGGGTGATGTCCACTTGCACATTCGGAGTCGAGCCTCCCGCGGTCGCCTCTTGGGATCTTTTTGGAGCCATTGCACACGTAGGTTAGGTTTCTGAACTCGCTTTCGTCGCCTACGGATTGTTCTGCTTTGACACGCAACCTTCCGGCCTTTGCTTTCCTCGTAGGCGGAAGATCCTTTTACGGTAGGTCGCTTGCGGAGAAGGGCCTTAAAGGACTTCGCGGGACCCTTTTCGTCGGTCTAGTGGGATCCTTATAGACCCTCTTCAATTCCCGAAAAAAAAAGTGTTGATGGTCCTTCTTCGAAATTGTGGTGGGAAAGTGCCTTTGGAAATGGGTGGAAAAGGGTGGAAAAGGGGTCGTGGGAAGGGGGTTTAGTGAGGCCCCCTATGGAAGCTTCTAAAGAAGCTTCTTTAAAGAAGCTTCTGCTTCTTCAACTCCACGTGGGCAGGGGGGTCGTGACAGTGTGGTGGTGGCCTGATCTGGTCGGCGGACAGGGCGGCAGCAATTGGCGGCCTGGCTGGCGACGGCAGCTACAGCAGCTGGTGGCGGCGTCTGGACTGGCGGCGGTGCTGGTGGCGACCAGCACGGTGGCGGGCCTTCACGGCTTCTCCCTCTCCTCCCCCTTCTCGACAGTCACAGCCTCTCCTTCACACAGTCTTCCCTCTCCCTCCTAAGCACACCCCCTTGATGGGGGGTGTTTTTATAGGCCTTGGGGGTGGGGAAGGGGGTCTCCACCCACGTGGGGAACTCCCCCATGCAAACCCCCACTTTTCCATCCTCCCCCCACACACTCCCTTTCCTCCAGCCATGCATCGGCTGGGGGAAGGGATAAACATAAAAAAAATTTGCATTTATTTAATTAAATTGCCCCTCCCAAGAGGGTGTTTCCGTGTGGCTTGCGGTTTTGAACACCCGGTTCGATTTACCATTCGCAGAGGACCCTATTTCCCGCACGCGGCTCACACATTACGCGGTCAATGATTTCAATGCAAAGAGATACCCTTTGTGTAGGGTTTACACGGCGTACGCAAGGTTAATATTTACGGTACGATCACGCGGAAATATTACAATGACAGGCCAGAGTTGAGGTACGGGAGAGGGAAAGGCTATGCCTGCTGTTGCCGTGAGGTATGAGAGACACTAAGGGAGAGAGAGAGCTTGATGGAGGGTTAAGCCAAACACTGCTGCCGCCTCTACACAGACGACGGCTGCTGAACGCCACTACCACTTCTGCCAGTCAAGGGTGCTGAATTTCGCCACTGCCATCTTCATCCACTGTCAACACACGGCCTTATTACCCCCCTCCCACATGGAAGCTTAGAAGCTTCCTGGGGGGAAGCTTCTAAAGGACCTTCTTAGCCCCCTTTCACCCCCCCCTCTTATGCCCTTTTTAAAACCCTTCCCCCCCCCCCCCCCCCCCGCGGGTTTTAATCCCCCCCTAAGCCCCTTGTTCCCCCCCCCCCCCCCCCGAGTTTTAATCCCCCCTAAGCCCCTTGTTCCCCCCCCCCCCCCCCCCCCGGGTTTTAATCCCCCCTATGCCCCTTGTCCCCCCCCCTGGTTTTTAATCCCCCCTAAGCCCTTGTTCCCCCCCCCCCCCCCCCCCCGGTTTTAAACCCCCCCTAGGATTTTTAAATTCCCTTTTCCCCTTAAGCCCCTCCCTTGACTTTGGGAACCTACCCCCGGTTTTAATTCCCCTATGCCCTTTTTCACCCCCTTATAACCCTTTTAACCCTTTTTCAACCCCCCTCATAACTCTTATTTTCCCACAACTCCCTAAGCTTTCTTCTTAATCCCCCCGTATCCCCATTATTATTTTCCCCCCCGAACCTAAAAATCCAAACCATAATCATGGCCTCGGATGGTATCCCGTAGAGAGAAATAGCCGTGAGATAAAAGATAGGGAGGGAAAGTAGAGGGAGTGAAAAGGAGTGAAGGAGGAAGAGTGGGAAAAAGATAAAAGAAAGGGAAGGAAGGAGAATAAGTGCTTTCTATTCCTTATACCCCAAGTCAAAATCCTACAAGGGTTCTGTGGTTGCAAAACCACACTCCCCCATAAACTTTTTTGGATCCAAAGAGACGGTGGAATTCCAGAAGAAAGAGAAAAAGGCTATCTCACATTCGACTACGATGCCGCCGAAGAAAGTCCAAGGTGTAGCTGCGGAAGGGTCATCTCTCGGTATCCATGTGGATATCTCGCCCCAAAACCAGGTTTTTCTTCTTGGCTTTAATTTGGTTTTAAGTCGATCATGCAAAGAAAATTTATTAAGGATAGGATATATTTGTTCGAGTAATTTGTAACGGAGTTTAGCTTATGAATGACAATGTATAGAACTTAGTTTTCTTCAAATTGCATCAAGCATTATAAATTACGAGCAAGATTATCCATTTACTATTAGTTAAATCCTAAGGTGTAGGAATTATATCTTGCACCATTAGCCTTATTCTTTTCGCAACGAATCATTGTAAATGGTTAAATTCATGAAAGGTTTCTTTCGATGCTCAAATTACTAGGAAGTTATCTTGAATATTTGCACATCTTAGCAAGGCAAGTATTGTTAGTTGGCATGAGCTCATCTTTAAGGAAAACGGAAGTTAAATTAAACTGTATTGACTAGGAAGTAAATTGTCACAAGGATAGCAAATCCGTGTGACAAGACGATTAATATCACCTTCCAAAAGATAACTGAACCAATCTAAACATAGAAACATTCATACCCTAAACACTTGACTACTTTCCTTATTGTAGGGACAATAAATTCGTAAAGATAAGGAACTAGGGTTTGTCCCTAAGGTTCTTAAAAGAAGAAACCCTAGGCATGACATACGTCAGGATCTAAACAGATTATTCCATCGCAGGACTTGTGCAACAAGTATGAAATCATTTAGTCTTGTGATTGATTCACAAGGAGACAGGGGTAAAAAAAAACCCTCATCAAGGATGGCAGATCCCTACGCAAGTTATCTTGCAAAAAGACGTATTTTTGGATATCCTTCTAAATAAGGAAAGTTGTAAACCGGAAACTAGCATATCTAAGGAACTTTAGGGTTAACCAAGTTGGTATGCCGCACTCCGGAATGTAAAAGATCTTGCCAATTTACAAGACACCTTGGGAACGAGTGCTGTTACACTCAAAAGGAAAGAACACTTCCTTAGCAGTTTGCCATACAACTGGGTTGATTAATGGAAATGTTTGTGCTTGCTAGAGATTTTAGGGCTCTATTTGAATTATGAATTACAAATTAAATGAGTACCTATACTTCAGGTTAAAAGGCCTGAAGGGAGAGGCAACTTCAGTTACCCCTGACTGCTTGCCTGACCCTAACCAAGGGGGTTGTTGACCGTGCCGAGAACGTGGACCGAACTCGCCGCGAGAGGTCTCTCCGTTGAGCTCTACTTGGAGTAGGAGGATGCTTGGGTGCCAAGGGGGGCTCTGGCCGTAAATCCCTCGCCTTCCGGGTCCTGCACAAGAGGCTAACGTGACTCGGGATTGGATCTCGAGGCCCGCATACTAGTTGACGGGAAGCTTGGAATAGTGATCCCTGAGAATTACTAGATAGCCTTCGGGCGGATTATGGATAAGCCTACGGGCGGAACTCCTTGTATTTCAAAGATAAAATGATGAAATGTTAAAAAAACTTGCTTGATATTGTTTTTCTATGTCACGTGATAAGATTACATGAAGGAACCAATGCTTAACAGGGTTAATTAAAGAAGTTGATTGTTATATGTCAAATTAATGTGTTAGATAATTACATAACTAAAACAAACCGAGGAAAGTGCGGAGGATGGGCCATGGGTCCATCCTATGGTTGGGTGGTCCCGGTTAGCCGGGAACTTTTCTCAAAAATCTCAAAGAATAGCGGAATGATCATCATCATCAAAACGAATAACGAGAACGATGACCTAAAGTTACGTCTTACCCGATTTACGCTGTTTTAGGGGAACGGAATGGGACTATGCCTTATGGCAGAGAGGTTGAGCTTTGCATCCCTCTCGTTTCCCATTCTCCTTGAACCAAGTGCAGTGTGAATCCGCTTCGGACCTGGCGTTTCTGCGTAAAGTAGTTCGCTCGGGTCTGACGCTAGTTGCTGTTAGCTAATGACCAAACAAGAAAACCCTAATTCCAGTCGATCCTAAGTGGTAAATGGCCAGGATACTTCTGCTACATGGCAGACACGGCAAGACCTAGATCGCAAAACCCGTAACATTCCTTGGGAGTGCCGGGCGGAGTTTTCTAGACGTCCTTTCCGATGGACTGCTAAGACGTGTCCTGGATGATACCAGGGGACACGTTACAGTTGGTATCAGAGCCGACCAACAATGGAATTGTTTTTATGAGATCTCAATAAAATGAAGTAAAGAAATTGTTGCTGTCCAAACATTTTCTCATCTTCAATGCTGTCTTGCAGAACTATGAAGCGTGGAACAAGTTTTTGGTGTTTCGGGTCATGTTTATGACTGCAATGCATTCTCCCTTTATAGACAAAGAATTGGAATGATGAACATCCTGGAGTAGATTTATAATCCATCACCTTTATACATAGAACGAAGATGGATGGGGTCTTCAGGAATCTACTATATAGCTGCCCACCGGTTTGCTTATCTACAGACCAACCTAAAGAGGATCAAGTGGTTGGAAGACTTGAAAGTCGTGAAGCTGTTCATTTTTGTGGAAGCTCACGTAAATTCGACTTTACATATTCAAGGTCGGAGGGTTGAAATGAACTCATATGTATATGAAGAAGTAACCCGTGTAATCCCAGCCAACAGGATTAAAGTGTTGGGCCGCCATGAGAAGTATGGATTCCAACGGAAAGGGTATCCTGAACTTCCAATGAATTATCGATTCCTAAAGATCCATGACCCAAAACCCTACTATTACACAGTTCATGTAGACAAATGCAATACAATGTTGTTCTCCCCAAACTGAATGTAATGATTGGATTATCATCACACGAGACGTTGTATAAGGCTACGCCCATGTAAATACAAATAAAGACTTCTTTTATCAATATCTGGCTGTGCATAAGGGATGTTAAAAAGTTAAGTAGCTACATTGTTTACGAGATAGCTGAACTAAAAATGAAAGATAAGCTAACATCGATTATCATATAATAACATTAAGAAAACTTTTATCTAAGCACAACCCCAGGTACAGGTTCCAAATTCGCCTCCTACATCAAGTACTGTTGTGACCCAGGAGAAGAAGTTGCTCCTCAAGCAGATAAAGCCACCCGAGTTTGACGGGAGAGGCATATTCGTCAGTCGGGTGGAGAGATAGGGGGAAATTTAAAAAAAAATTATTTATCCAAAATCATATGCAGTTCACGCAGAATATTACATTAAACCCGGGGGGGGGGGGGGGGGGGAAAGGGTTTTAAAAAGGGCATAAGAGGGGGGGGTGAAAGGGGGCTAAGAAGGTCCTTTAGAAGCTTCCCCCCAGGAAGCTTCTAAGCTTCCACGTGGGAGGGGGGTAATAAGGCCGTGTGTTGACGGTGGATGAAGATGGCAGCGGCGGAATTCGGCGCCCTTGACTGGCAGAAGTGGCACCGGCGTTCAGCACAGCCGTCGTCTGTGTAGAGGCGGCAACAGTGTTTGGCTTAACCCTCCATCAAGCTCTCTCTCTCCCTTAGTGTCTCTCGTACCTCACGGCATTAGCAGGCGCAGCCTTTCCCTCTCCCATACCTCAACTCTGGCCCGTCATTAAATAGTGGAGGGGAGGGGAACTTCCTTCCCCTGCGTGTCAACACGCATGTCCCCCTTCCCTCAATAAGGCTCCACCAAGGAGATTAATGGCTCCTTCTATTCCCCCCCCTCTCCAGCTCGTTAGTCGGGTGGAGAGATAGGGGGGAAATTTAAAAAAAAAATATTTATCCAAAATCATATGCAGTTCACGTGGAATATTACAAACCCTCTGTAATCAATACATAACCAAAGCGTTCCATCCTTCTTCTTCTGGAACAGCACTGGAGCTTCCCATGGTGAACTGCTAGGATGGATGTAGCCTTGGTCTAATAGTTTCTTGAGTTGCTCCTTCAGCTCAATCGCTTCCGGGATGGACATTCTATAAGGTCTCTTTGCAATTGATGTAGCTCCTAGTGCTAGCTTGATTTCATGATTGACTTCCCTTTGAGAAGGAAGTTCTGTCAGCTCTTCAGGAAATACGTCAGCGTACTCCTTTAGCCATGAAGGTTCATCCCTAGACTCCTAATTCTGATCTAGCTTATTAAGCTTAATCAAATAGACAGGTAGCCCCTTTCTGACCCCCTTTATTATCTGAGATGCTTCGACCAATTGAATTTTAGGCTTCCCAGCCTCTCCTTGAGTTGAGACCAATTCCCCTTCAGAATTTTGAAAGGAAACTTGGCCCTTTCCACAGTGAATGTGGGCATCATTAGGTTTAAGCCAATCCATTCCGAGAAAACACTCATGGATACCTAGGTTCATAACCCTGAATCTGATCGAAGTCAATTTTCCACCCAGTAGGAATTCCACCTTAGCAGTTTGCATGGTACAAGTAACCTTACGACCATTTGCTAATTCCACTAATAAGGTAGGTGCATCTTTTGTGCCTATTCCTAATCTTCTTGCACAAACTGGTGAGATAAAGGAATGTGTACTACCACAATCAATCAAGGTTTTGAAGCCTTTACCTTGATAATTCGATGGTGTCTGAATCACCGAAAATTGGCGATTCGAGCCTTTCTTGTGAAGGGAGGCATGGACTATTGCCCTCTCAAAGTCTGCTTCCATGGTCGGGTCTTCTTCATCACACATCTCCCTGTTGGCAACACAGGCGGTTCTTCCTCTGCCCCGAGTGGCGGCTCCTTGGCAATGGATGGTTCCTTGGAATGGTCCTTGATGTTGTCCTCCGTTAAGCTTGGGACATTGCCTTTTAAAATGACCAAGCTCGTTGCAATGGAAGCAACGGAGATTGTGGCCATTTCCTTGGGTAGGAAAAAAATTATTGACATTGTTGGTCCTAGCTTCCTTCCTTTGTCCTTGGTTTTGACCTTGAGCTCTCTTCGCCTCGGACCTATACACTCCCTTGTTCTGATCCTTGTAAGACCAAGTCTTGTTATTTCTTAGCCTGGTCTGCACTTCCTGAATTATGGGTGCAGCTCGAATGAGCACATTCTAAAGGTCTTTCGGGCGTATTGACTTGAGGTGGGTGTTTAGGGTGGGTTTAATCAGGCACAAAACTTTGACACCCATTGTGTCATATCCATTTGTGGCATGTACTTCAAAAGAGAGACGAACTTTGAGTAGTATGCATCAAGAGATAAACCAAGCTGCTTCAGTTCATAGAACTAGTTCATCTTCTGCGTGCGGTAGGCAGGTGGTAGATATCTTCCTCACACAACTCTCTTAAGCTTCTCCCAAGTTATTGACCCTTCCGAGATCCCTTGGTCTCTGCACCATTGCTTCCACCAAAGTCTTGCTTCGTCGATAAGCTTCAATTTGGCATCTTCACTGGGTTAGCAGGTGCAGTACCTGCTGCTTCAAAGTAATCCTCCATTGATTCGATCCAGATCTCGGCATTAGTTTGGACGGTCCTTCCCTTGCCATCGAATTCTGGTGGTTTGATTTTCTTGAGAAGAAACTTCTTCTCCTGAATCACGATCGTACTTGGTGTAGGGGTCAGACCAGGAATCTGCACTTGCACTTGTGCCTGGGCATTGAAATTCTTAACGTTAAAAACTTGCTAAACGTTTCTCTCATTACATTACATGTCTAGTTCAGCTTTTGCCAAGTGACCTAATCCTTAACTTCTTTATCAATATTTATAGTCAAGACAAACATTGATAAAAAGAAGTCTTATTTCATTCATATGGGCATAGCCCTTTCGAGTACAATCATTTTTTTGGAAAGATGGAACAAGCTCATACATTAATTCGGGGAGAATAAGATTGTGTTACATTCAGCTACGGGAACTGAGTAATAGTATGGATTGGGGTCATGGATTATCAGGAACCAATAGGTCATTGGAAGATTAGGGTATCCTTTCCTTTGATACCCATTCTTTTCATAACGTCCTAATACCTTGATCTTGTTGGCACGGATTATTTGAGTCACTTCCTTGTACACATATGCATTCTGCTTGACCTTTTGGCCACCGACATGTAGGGTTGCATTTGCGTGAGCTCAATAAAGATGAACAGCTTCACGATCTGTATGTCCTCCAACCACTTGATTCTCTTTAAGTTAGTTCAAAGGTACGCAAATCGGTGGGCAGCTATGTAATAGATTCCTGAATCACCCGTCCATCTCCATTCCACGTACAGGGGTGAAGGATTATAGATGCGGTCTAGGATATTCATCATATTGATCCTCCATCAATAATCTGAGGCACGCATCGCGGTCATAAACATAACCTGAAACACCAAGAATCTGTTCTATGCTTCGCGACTCTGTAAGTCAGCATCGATTATAAGTAAGGAAATGTTCTTAACAGCAACATTTGCTCTATTTCACCTCATTAAGGTTTCTTGTAAATATTAGTTCCTCGTTAGTTCGCTCTGATACCAATTGTAACGTGTCCACCTATTTGCTTGTAGGACACATCTTAGCAGCCCATCGGGAAGAGAGTCCAGAAAGCGCCGCCTGGCACTCCCATGGAATGTCACAGGGTTTCCGATCCAGGTCTTTCTGAGTCTGCCACGAAGCAGAAGCATTCCAGCCGTTCCCACCTAGAATCAACCTAAATCAGGGTTTCCCTAGTGGTCAAATTCCTAGATCGGTAGCTAGCGTCGACCCCAGGCGAACTACTTTACGCAGAAACGTCAGGGTCGAAGCGGATTCATGTTGCACTTGGCTCAAGGAGAATGGGAAACAAGAGGGATGCAAAGCTTGACCTCTTTGCCCGTAAGGCAAAGTCCCATTCCGTTCCCCTAAAACAGCATAAATCGGGACTCTAATATCCTAGATTCTAGGTCATCGTTCCTTGCTGCTGTCAATTTCCTTCGAGAAAAGTTCATCAAATTTTAGATTCATTCACCGGGACCACCCACCTGTAGGATGGACCCATGGCCACATCCACCGCACTTTCCTCAGGGTTTCTTTAGTTGTCTAATTACCTACAACATTTAGTTTGACACGCAAAAACAGCTTCCTTAATTAGCCAATTAGTCACCGGTTCCTTCACGTAATCTTAGCACCGACATAGAAAAAAAATGTCAAACAAGTTTCTTTTCAACAATTGATCTTATTTATCAGTCTTTGGAATACATCATGAAATCCAGCCCGAAGGCTATCCATAATCCACTCGAAGGCAATCCATAATCCCCCCAAAGGCAATCCAGCAATCCTCAGGGATTACTAATCCAAGTTTCCACCCGTAGAATAATATGGGGGCCTCAAGATTCAATCTTGAGTCACATTGGCCTCTTGTGCAGGACCTGGAAGGCAAGGGATTTATGGCCAGAGCCCCCGTGGCACCCAAGCGTCCTCCTGCTCCAAGTAGCACCCATGGAGAGACCTTTCGCGACGGGTTTGGTCCATGTTCCTAGCGCGACTAACAACCCCCTTGGTTAGGGTAAGGCACACAGTCCGGGGTAACTGATGCTGCCTCTCCCTCCAGGCCTTCAACCTGAAGCAATTAATTATTTTCCCATCTTTAGTTCATTGAGCAAAGAAGTACAAACAGTGCTCCTAACTTATACAAACACAATCAATCCAGTGGTCGTTTGTTTGGCCAACTGCTAGGGTGTGAATCTTTTTCTCCGAATGCATCCAACATTCGATGTGGGATCGATTGTGACTTGGCAAGATCCCCAAGGGTTTGTTTGTTTTCCCTTTTTCCCTTGGGTTAGGGTTTATACCTTGTTAACCCAATTAACAAACACCTTAGGTTCCTTAAATTAAGACAATAAAAACCTGGGGAACCTGGTCGCCCTAACTTGTTTGGTCAATTTTCTTGCAAGGCAATACATAACTTCCTTATCTTGGCAAATCAACCCAAGGAAGGTGAAGTAGCAGGATGTCTACTCATCCTCTTGCAAATTAGACTTGCACTAGAACCTCCCAACCTTGTTCCAAGGAGTGGCAAATCTACCTTGTGATTTAAACACAAAGCCATATGACGTTGCAACTTGTGCACAAGTGTTGCACTTAACTTGTGGGATCATTTCTCCCATCAAACGGTGTTTCTTGGTCAAGAAATATGTTTGGTCAAGATGTAGGATTTGGGAGTCCTCTTGACCCAATCCCAACCCTAACTATACTAGGTTGTCAACGTTTGGACCTAGGGTTTCTAAACTCAATCGGAAGTTTAGTATTAGGTCGATCGATCCTTAGGGTAAATCCCTAGTTCGTTGTTGCATGGGCGTTTAGCTAACCCTAACGTTCTGTGAACGTGGGTAGGACCTTTGGGATCAAAAGTCTTGACTTGGCGTCCCAAGTGCGATACTAGGCAGAAGTTTTAACGTACTAAACCCTACATAGCACTTTGAAGTGTTCATCGTACCAACTAGTTATGCTTTTACGAATCCCTTGAGGGTTATGCCTCTACAAATGATTTACCTAAAACGATTTAATTGTCTTGCGACGAGAATGATCTTCACTTAGAAGATATGAAAATACTTTTCCTAAGAGATGCAATTAAATTCAAGATACAACATTCCGTATAAGTATGTGAATTATAGACTTTTCCTTCTATGCAACTATAGGGTTTTAAATTTACCATTTCTTTTCCTTGCTAAAACCATAATGATTGACAATTTGGGGGATAACTTGCATAAAACTTACATAGATTTACATTAAGAGCTATGCCTCTTAAACCTTTCATTCAACGCAATTGAATTCAGGCTTTAACATGAAATGCATGTTTTTCTAAAACAACTTCGATAAAAGAAGTTCATGCATGACGAATGTGTTAAGACTAATGCTGACTTAATCCGTTCTACGGCACTTAATCCATCTTAAAATGCAAGCATCTTTGCATGCAACAGGCAAGTTCATGGTTTCATTTTCATGCAATGCAACTACTTGGACAACATTCAATGGATGATAACAATTATCTCATATGAATCCACAAGTAGAAAAATTACTACCTAAATGCCTTATGTGCTTTTCTTTCTCGCCGCCAATCAAGGATGCATTTAAACAATTCCATCTTTTTAAACCTACGCAATATGCGCTTAGGATTTGCAACTTGGAAATGCAGGCAAACCCAAATGCATGACATGCACTAACTCTTGTAAATCGTCCAAGGAGATAAATTTCCAAATGTATTTTAACTTGACTACATCAATTAGAGACATGCGTAATTTCATTCTTTTCATGCGAAAAAAAAACAATTAGAACCTGGACATAAGGACTCATAGGGATGTCCATGTGTAGATTTGGGTTGGAGGCTCCTGCATGTACACCTCGCGTCTTTTGTTTGGGGGCCATCAATGACACAGTAATTTCGTTCAAGCAACTCTCCGCTGAGTCACTCCGCATATTGAATCTTCTTCTATTCGTTATCCCCTCCTTCTGCGCAGGACACGTCCTTAAGGACTTGGTTTTTAAAGCACCCGGGAACACACAAGGAAACCCGGCTTATGGAAGCCTAGCTTTAGAAAACTTCTATTTGGAAGCTTCTATGCTTCTGGATCATGACAGAAATGACGTCGGGAGAGGGGGGGGGGAAATGATTGGAAAGGGGGGGAAGATGAGGACAAAGAAGACGGCGATGATGATGGTGGCGATGCAGGCGGCCAGTAGTGGATGACCAGGGCAGCGGCACGACACGACGGCAGGGTGTAGCAGGGTAGCCTTCTCTTCCCTTCTCTCCCCTCCCCCAAGCTTGGGGAGGGGGTGGTTATATAGGCTAAAGGGGGGGGATAGCCACCCTCGTGGCATAATTGCATGCCTTCTCCTCCACATGCTTCTCCACTTAACTCACTCCCTCTCACACTCCCTCTCCCTCTGCCATGCATCGGCTGAGGGGAGGGGTTAATTAATTAAAAAACATTGCACCAAAATTACCCATTATCCATTTACCTTTCCCGTAGAGAGTGTTCTTGTGCGTCCTTGTGGTCTTTTAGCCTCGGCCTTATTTGCACAATGCGGTTGAGGTTTATTATCGTGCGCGCAAGGTAAGCACTTAACCACCTCATTTTCCGATGCAAGAGATTATGTTAATTTGCTTTTTGTGCGTGGATTACGGGTCTTCAATATTTCGAGGTGGAAATATTACAGGCAGGTGGAGGGTGTGCTGAAATTCCCTGCAACTGGCAGTCCTTCCCTCCCGTAAGGGAACTCCCTTCGCAGACGAATTGCGTCCCTCATGCGATCCCCTGGGTGAAGCACCCTTAAGAAGGCTCTTTATGGGAGCTTCTAGAAACTTCTTGGAAGTTTTGTTTTTTATTTTTGGTTTTTGACAGGGGGACCCTGACGGCGTCGAGCTGAGGATGGGGAGGAAGATGAATATGATGATGATGATGATGGGGGGGATTGCTATCAGGTGGAGGGGGGGTGGTGCTGCTGTCAGGCAAAGGGGGGGCGGCATTGCTCATCACGGGGAGGGGGGGTGTTGCGTTTCAACTCCATGAGGGAGGGGCTCCCCTTTTATAGAGGGGAGGGGGTGCTTTATGGGGGGGAGACGGCCGTTTAACGGCTTCCACCCCTCCACCTGGGGGGTGCATGCCCCTCTTTCTCTCTCTTTACTCCCTCTCTCTCTCTGTCCCCGACATGCTATCGACGGGGAGAAAGAGGGAGAGTAAAAAATTTTGAATTAAATTTTAAAATTTTTAAAAGGGGGGAGGCGTTCTTATGCACGGGGGGGATGCTACATCCTCTCCCTCTTAGAGGAATCGAGATATCCTCATCTCGAGAAGATCTGGGGGGTATTGTTGGTTGAGAGTATTTTCATCCATCCAGGTGGCATCCTCTTCGAGATAATCTTTCCACGGGATGAGGTATTCTCTCAAGGTCCTTAACATCTAGGATTCTATCAGGCCATAGCTCAAGGACTCCTTGGCTAGGCATTACAATTTGTTGATCATCAAGTACATGATTCAGACTAGGTAGATACTTTTTCAATATGCTAACATGGAATACATTATGAATCTTTAGAGCTGCGGAAAGCTGTAGTCTGTAAGCATTAGACCCTAGGCACTTTATGATCTTATAAGGTCCACAATACCTCGCACTTAGCTTCTTGTACTCTCCCAAGGATAGTGAACTCTTTTTAGGGCATACACGGATGAAGACCATATCACCTTCGACGAAGGATATGTCTTGCCGTTTCAAGTTAGCGTAAGCCTTCTATCTATCCTTGGCAGCTTGAATGTCTTGTCTTATTGATTTGATTTGATCATCCATGTCTTCCAGCATCTGTCTTGAAGCTTCTACCCTCAAATTTGGATCTGAGAAGTTCAAAGAGGTAGGATAATCATGCCCATACAATGCTTGGAAAGGGGTCATCTGAATACTCTATTGGCAAGAAGCATTGTAGGCAAACTCCACCAGGGTAAGTATTGAATCCACTTTTTGGGTTTGCGATAGCAGTATGCCCTAAGCATATCTTCAATGACTCGTTCCGTTTGACCATCAGTTTAGGGATGGTAAGTTGTACTGAAATAGAGTTGAGTTCCAATAGCCTCAAAGATAGCCCTCTAGAAGTGTGATGTGAAAAGAGAGTCACGATCAGTAATGATTCTTCTAGGTAACCCATGAAGTTTGAATATTTCCTTGATGAATAATATTGCGATGTCTGAAGCTTTATAGTTCGTCTTGATAGGGATGAGATGTGCGACCTTGGTGAGCATATCTATTACAACCAAAATAGAGTTATATCCTCCCTGAACTTGGGTTAGGCCAACAATAAAGTCCATACTAATGAACTCCCATTTCATTTTTGGAATGTCAAGTGGTTGCAATTTCCCAAGCATTTTAACATGTTCTGCCTTAATGCGTTGACAAGACAAACATTCCATGACATATTTGAGTACGTCTCCCTTGAGCATTTCCCAAAAATAGCTCTTCCTGACCGTGTTAAGGGTCTTGGCATAACCAAGATGTCCTGAGAAAGGGGAGTCACGGGCTTCCCAAAGTATCTTCTACTTGAGAGTTTGGCTTGAAGGAATACATAATCTTCTCCTTTAGTAGACAAGTCCATTACTAATGGAGAATTCTTGATACTTCGTCTTTAGCTTCGGGTCTTGATCCTTGATGGGGATCTCCCTTAGCATTTTCTGATAGACTGGGTCATGATATGCCCCCTCTTTTGCTAGCTCAAGAATCGGGTTGTTTGGCATTGATACCTTTGTGGCTAGAGACCTTGCTGTTGATGGATCTTGCAAAATGAGAGAATTTAGAAATGCCTTGCGATTGAGTGCATCGGCAGCAACTACATTCTCTTTTCCACGCCTATATTTTATTTCAATATCATATTCTTCCAGTACTTCGATCCATCAACGTTGCCTCATATTGAGCTCATTCTGAGTGAAAATCCATTTAAGACTCTTGTGGTCCGTTGTCGAAGGGTTTCGAAAGCAATGTCGCAACTTCAGAAGTCCTTGATAAATTTCAGGCTAGAAGATCAGGCAGGAGAATGAAGTCAAATCTGTAGACTGCAATTGAAGAGTGTGAAGCAAGAAGTTTTGCACTATTTCATGTTCACCATTAAGTAAAAATGCCATAGCTGATGGGATGAAGTCTCTAATTAAAAAAAATCCTGATCATAATTGACTCTGTTGGGTCATTGGCAGCAATTGTGGCAATCTTGTCAGAAAATCTCAAGCTTCCTCTTCAAGTGATGTTCCTGTGTTTAGGTTCTTAGACTTGCCATTTACATGTGTTAAAGAAGTTGACTTGATATAACTAGGCTCTTCTACTACCATATATTTGGACCCAAAAAGGGCCACGGGAGACCTCGGATCTTCCAGTGGTCTTATCATGAGAATGAATGACTTGCTACTTATAGTTGAAATTCACATGCTCGCATCTGGGTTGCCGAGAAGAGCTCAAAACCCCTCGAAACCCCTGCTTTTTCTTCATCGTTTCCTTCTTGATAATCGTCGTTCTCCTCGTTGGCGAGCCTACTGTATTCTGATGGGCAGTCTAGAAAAGCATCTGTATGCTTCCATAAACTTTGTATGACAGGGGCTCCAATAGATAGGTTCGGGACAAAGTGCCTTTAAGGCTTAATCTGTCCTTCAGTCTTGCTTTTCCATTTCCCTGTTTTGCGCCCTCTGCAATTTTGACAATAGTAGAGAGAAGACCCTTTCTTTCAGGTTGTACTGCAATGAGCACACACTCTGCCTATCCCCTAGTTTTGGACAATTCCCCAGAGCAGTCTTTCCAGCTGAGTTCTCTTTCTAGCTCAACAATTGATTCACATTCTAGGCCAAGGTCTGTAGATCAAACGGGCCTTATTGAGTTTTGACCTTCCAACTAGTCGCTCTTAGCCTTGGGCTAAGAACAGTCCTCGAGCAAAAACTTCAACGGACATAGTTGCAGGTAGTTCATTGACAGTCCGATTTCCCCCATCCTTGATGCTACTCTGCTCTGTTCTCTCATCAATCACGCACCTGCGTGCGCATATACTCTCTCACACACATGATTAATTTTTAGGCTATTCAATATCCTCTCTGTCCTGTCATCATGCTGGGCCTCACCATCGGCGATCTCATCCCCAAACTCCACTCACGGCTACATCAACTCTACGACTATATCGGCAACAATTTGGCCATCACCTTCTCTCACCCAGCTGATTTCAGTCTTGTCTGCACCACCGAGTTGAGCTCTGTCGGAGCTCTAGAAGTGCAACGTGAAGGTGATTGCAGTGTCGAATGATTCTGTGGAGAATCAGAAGTCTTGGATCAAGGACATTGAGGCATACAATTCTGTCTCTGTCTCTTTCCCGATACTGGCAAACCCCAACAGGAATATTACATCATCCCAGCTCCTCTCCCATAGCAGCGTTCGATCGCTTCATCCAATCCATAGCAGTGTTTGCTTCATCCAATCCCCTCTCCCACAGCTCCCTTTAATCAATCCCCCTCATTCCTTCAAGTCGAAGCATACTCCTTGTCGCAGTCGCAGAGAAAAATGAGTCTTCTCCTGTTCAGCCGCATCAACTTAGATCCACCTTCGTGCTTTCTTCCCTTCGGCTTCGTCACAATCTTCTAGCTTTTCTCCGTCACAGCAATGTTCTGCATTGTATCTCCTTTGTCACATGTGGTGCAGGTTGCCGTCGATCCTTCGTCATCATTCTACAAGTCCCAAAACTACTCAGAATTTAACTTCTTTGCATCACCTCGTCCCTGTCTGCCAGCTTTGCCGGTCCATCTTCTCCATCGTTCATCTTCTGCCAGTCATGATTCGATGTCTTCCCCTCCCTCTACTCTGCGCATCCTATCTCAGATCCATACCTCCACACCACCCAAAATTTTCGTGACAATCATACGTCTTCCCTCCAAAAAAAACCCCTTTTTAAAAATAGCCCAAAAGCTTCTCCTTTTTCCCCTCAAAGCACGGCGATTCGTGCCTTACCCAGTTGACCTGTGTGACTGCATGCTTTCAGCACACTACTGAATATTATCAAGTTTGGTTTTATGCCTTATGCCCTCTTTTTGTCAAATATATAAAATACATCTTTAGCCTTTCCAAGTTGTGCATATCCTGTGATTAGGGCATTCATGTGCCTAGATCTCGATTAGGAAACATATCAAACACTGCTTGTGCCTCTGCCAGCCACATTTAGCATACATATCAACTAATGCAATACCCACATCCACATTTGTCCTCAATACCCCTATCCTATCAATCTCAGCATGTATTTCTTGGCCCTTGTTTATAGCTCCAGCCATGCCACAAGCTTTTAAGGTGCAGACAAGTGTGATACTATCCAAAAAGATATCCTCCTCATGCATTTGTTTGAATAATTGTAATGTCTTGTCTCCTTGATCCTGTTCAACATAGACTGAAAGCAACCCTTTATACTCGCTACTACACTCATACGCAGAGAATAAATGTAATCACAACAACTAAATATGTACAAAGTACCAAATCACATGCACAACTTTTGGGTGGTTTACACACCTCGAATGCGCAGCAATACGACATCCACCCCCTCTAATCCTGCGCATCCTCCGGATGGGCCAACTACCCATGATCATTATCATCAAGATCCACAAAGAAATCAATCTCTTCGTTATGCATTTCCGGTAGATCAACAAGATTTTCAGCCATATCATCTGTCCCTTCCATTGGAGTTTCTTGTCGTCGCTCTTCTCTTGAAAATTCTTCCAATGCATAATCCTCATCATCTCTTTTCTTGAAAATCTTGATTCTTTTTCCAGCAATAGGCACTCTAAGCACTGTTCCATCCAATTCTGTCAGCTCATATGTTGCATTATCAAAGACATGTCTGACTATGTATGGCCCAAACCATCTTTTCACCATCTTCCGAAGTGCAGTATGTTGATTTTCAAGGCTGCTATCAAAGACCAATACCCAATCTCCCTCTTCTATTGCTCTAGGTTGCAAGCGATGCCTGCTATCAAACCTGTCCTTGTTCCTTAATCTAGCAACTTTCAACCTGTCAATAGCTAGCTGAATATCCTCAGGTCTCCTCTCCAACTGTCAAATCCGAAGAGCTAAGAGCTCCTCTCTCGTCAAATCCTCCTGCCAAGGTAAAACTGACCAAGTCAAAGCACAAGTCTCAATCGGCATAACAGGTTTCTGACCATACATCAACTCTGCAGGCATATATCCTGTGGTAACACTATGGGTCGTACGATCAGCCCACAAAGCAAATGGTAGAAGTCTCGGCCATTCTCCAATCCGTCCTCTGCATGCTTTGGCTAATGCTTTCACTATTGGCGGATGCCCTCTTTCACTCTTTCCATTTCCTTTTGGATTGTATGTTGTGGTTAGAGCCAATTTGATTCCTAGCTGAGAGAAAAACTCCCTAGCTTCATCTGCATCCAATTCACCACGATCCGCAGTGATCTTACCCACACAACCATACCTGCAGAAAATTTCCTCCAATAAGAACTTACACACTGCATTAGTGGTCTTCGTTCTCAAAGATCTACCCTCAACATAATTGGTAAGATCCTCTCTAGCCAAAACAATGTATCTCATCTGCCATAGACCTATAGGCATGGTTGCCAAATCAACTACCCACTTATAATGAATGCATAGCGGATAGGTCGGATGAAGCTCATCTCTATGACGCACTACTGAATACATCTGGCAGTCTCTGCAAGTCTCAACAAAGTGAGAAACATCTCTATACATGCCTTTCCACCAATATTTCTCCTTGATTTTCTCATAAGTAGCCCATACTCCTCTATGACCAGCCCAAGGACTCTCATGAAACTCCCTCATCACCTGTAACTGTGACTCTCTATCGCAGACAACCCGCAAAGGTAATCCGCCTCTTTTCTTCGAATGCTTCCAAAGAAATCCGTCCTTGAGAAAATAACCATAGGCTTTTCTTCTAATCTTCTTGAACTCTTCATCTGTCCATTCATCTCTTTTGCTTAGTGTACTAAGGTACCTGCCAATCTGCAACCAATCTCCAACATAGAGCTCTTCTGTGAAAGCCACAATATCATAAACATGACAAACATGATCAACCATAGTGGCTGAAATTTCTGCATCATCCTCTTCTGCAAGTAGAGTCTCCTCATCATCATACCTGGCTCTAGACAACATATCTGCCACTGGATTATCCTTCCCTGCTATGTGTTTAAATTCCGGATTTAATGACTTGATGTATGCAATCCATCTCAACATGGCTATATCCGGAGTAGAGCAACTCATGATCATACCAATCAATGGCAAACAATCTGTCTCTACCACAACTGAAGCTCCAATAAAGTACTCCTTGTCACATTTGAGAGCCATGACAATCCCCAATAACTCCCTCTTGATTTGCGGATATCTCCTCTGTCTCTCATTTAGGACTTTTGCCCTAAACCGAATAGCATACCTATTTCCATCTGCATCATCTTGACCCACAGCCCAACCTATGCCAATTGGACTAGTGTCAACTGTCAATACAATAGGCCTGTCACAATTATAATCCGCTTTTCTAAGAGTAGGAGTATTCTGCAATAACTTCTTCAATTTCCGCATGGCTCTAGTGTGGCTCTCATCCCAATAAAATTTCTGCCCCTTTCGAAGCAGCTGATACAAACAATCTGCAATGTGTGCAAAATGAGGTATCCAAATCATATAAAACACACAAGCACCAATGAATCTCCATACCTCAGAAGTGGTAGAACAATACTCTGCAATCTTGCCTATAGCATTCACCTTATCAGGTGAGGGTTTCCTGCCATAATATCCACACATATGCCCAACAATGACAACCTCATTCACTCCAAAAACAGATTTTTGCCCTGAAAGTGTCAAGTTCACTTCTTCTAACCTAGTCAAAATCTTCTCACATGCTGAAATATGATCAGCCACAAAGTATCTACATCCCTGCTCATTTAGGCTCTCATTCTTCTCTTCTTCTGCACACCCCTTAATGGGCACATCATCCAAAAAAGGCATAGTAAGCTGAGGTATGTAATCACGAAGGACCTTATGCATGGCATTCATCATATGCGCAACAGAATTAGTGGCACCTTGAAGCAAGGTACACATCCTCACAAGCCCAATAGGAGTTCTTATGGTGGTTATGTCCCTGCTTTCCAAAGCCAGCTGAAACTGATCATAACCTGAATACAAATCACCCAAAGAATAGATGGCACATCCAGCAAATGCCTCTGCAAACTCATCCACAACTGGACCTATACCAACATTCCTGATAGTAACTCTATTCACTGGCTGCATGTCCTGAATAAATCGAAGAGTACCATTCTTCTTTGGAACTGTAAACCACCTGTTTGAGTATGGTGCAGATGAAGGCTCAAGGATTCCCATCCTGATTTTCTCATTCAATAAATCAATCAGCTTTGGCAAGTGTGCTTTAGGCACTGGAATAGGTCGGAGACTCCATGGAATATGAGGAATAGTAAAAATAACCATAGGAGCAACAATATCAGGATTCACACATCCAATCTCATGTGGGACAAAAGCAAATCCCCTTCCATGACGCTCAAGCATCTCCTGAAAGCATTGCTTCTCCATGGGTAACAAGAAATCACCATTTCCAATTTTCAATTCAGCAAGTGTCTCTGCTGAAAATTTATGACCAATATGCTCCGGATTCCTCAAAATTTGCTGTTTAGCAGCCCTTTCTATTTGCTGATCACTGTCAGGTGGAAGCGATACAGCAACCGGCTTCACCTTCTTATCCACAGTTTTGTATTTCGTATCAACCCTGGCTTCATTATGCTCTTTTGCATTACATAAACCTTGCTGTAAATCAGCAATTCTGCACTCCAATGGCTGAATATTCTCAGCCCTCTGCTCTATGGACTGCATAGAAACAGCCCCAAACTCTGAATGCTGAAATATTTCAGCAGTAAACTCTGTTGGCTGAAAATTTTCAGCCCTCTGTCTCTCTGAAAGCTGATCATAACCAGCTGGAAACTCTGTTTGCTGAATTTCTTCAGCACTCAACACTCTTTGCTGAGTTTCCTCAGCCTCTGACTCAATCTGTGACACAAAATCTGCAATTTCATGAAACATGTCCAGGGATTGCACTAATACATTACCATGACAATTCAGCATATCAGTTTTCAGCATATCTCTCATCTCTGTCATCGTATCTGCACAAATCACACTGTCATACATACCATCTATGTGCTCATCATCCTCCAAAATTCCTGCATTTTTCAAAATTTTCTCCTTCTTGCATATATACTGCCTAGCAGCTCTAGCAATCTAGAAGTCTTCTGATAGCTCATCGAACTGTTTGCTGAAATCCCAACATAACCGGAGGAGAAAACACTGCTGCTAGGAGGCGAGAACTCCAATCTCCTCTCCTCTGTACCACCGTCGTCTCGCGAAACGGCGGTACCTAATGAAAACCCGAATCCCTCACAGTGGGTAAGGGTGCATCTCTGAGAGTATCCCTGTTTCTAACATGATTCACACATACAGTCATAAACTGAACTGCTCTCATACCATCTTTACTGCGAATCCGTGCATAAGCAGATCCATCATCCATGACCTTTGTTTCCATGCGCATCTCTGTAATGAATGGCTGTCCAAGAATTATGGGATACGAGCATGAATCCTGCACAAAGAAATGAAAATCCTCCTCTACATCACCAATAGAAACCCTGACACTAGGGCAAGCAGCATATAAATCACCTGCAGTGTTATTGGCGGCTCTCATACGCCACCCATGCTCTACATCCATAGGCCATCTGTTACTCTCATAAACTCCACGAATAATGAGATTAATCTCTGAACCATGATCAACCAATGCAACATAAGGCACCTGTTTCTCTCCAATCTTTACCATCGTCTCTGTAGTTGCCCTAGCCCAATGGCTCTACGAAAAGTGACTACGCGGTATCAAAACAGACTCATCAATTTCAGCATAATGCATAGGCTAAACCCTCTTCTCTACCTGCGGCAAAACAGAAGCATTATCAACCATAACCTCATCATCATCCTCATCCAACTCTCCAATCAAAACTCCCTGTGTATCAGTGGTAGCCAATGCATGTCTTTTCCTCTTCAGGACCTCCTGAAACTGATCCTGAAACTCTCTTTTTGAGATGCCCAAAATCTCAGAAATAGTGAAAGTCACCTCACTGCCAAGTATCTTATCATTAAAGATTTTCTTCATATCTGTAGATGTCTCAATATCGGACATCAATCTGAATCCTGGCTGCTTTCTCTCTCTAGGCTCTTGCCTCTTTTCCCTCTTTTGAGCATCCTCCATCTGTCGATCTGGCCCTGATCGTGAAGACGGTCCTGCAGTAGGTGGAGTAACAAACTCACCCCCTCTAGTCTTCTTAGCTGCACTTGGATTGTCTTCATCCCTCTTACGCTTCTCCTCAACAAATACATCTGCACCATGAGATTTAGCCAAATAAGCATAAATAGAATACCTATCAACAGGCGAGTCCCATCCTGTCTCTGATCTGATGCTAGAGCCTGCGCTAGTCAAAATAGTTTGCTGAATTTTTCCCTTGTTTGCAGTCTCCATAGCATAAGTCCATAGTTCGGACTGAGTCTTTGATCCCTTCTCAATCTGTACTCCATATGCAGAAGCATCACCTCTAGCCGTCACATAAGAAGTACGCGCAGCCATGTCCTCCACTAACTTTTTCATTCCACCTTTACCAAAGTTGGTAGCAAGTGGAGCTCCTGTCTCAGTCAACCAAATCTTACCATCTTGCCCCCAATATACCAAATTCTGCCTCCTTGCATCCTAGAAAGAGTCACAATCCCTGGAATGCTGATGCTCCGTACTATCACACCAAATACATCTCCAATCTCTCCTAGGAGCACTAGGAGCACTCCTAGGTGCAGTAGGAGCACTGGAAGAAGTAGCAGGCACAATCGAAGCAAACTGCTCCTTCAACTTACCCACCAACTCCGCTTTAACTGACTCAAGTGTCAAATCTGTGATACCTTTGATTATGTCATCAAGAGAAGTAGGCACCGATGGAGCAGATGGTTTTGGAGCAGAAGGTGTAGGCATCGGTCGTGGAACAGGAGGAATAGGTGGAGTAGAAACAGTAGGCACTGGCATAGGCCAAGAAACTGGCTGAGGAGGAGAAGAAATAATAGGGATAGAAGTAGGCATAGGAGCTGATGATGATGTAGGTGTCATGGAACCATTCTGTAGGCGAGTCTTCCATATTCTCCTCTTGGTCAATGTCGAGACTGCATCCTGAGCATCCTGCCAATCAGTTTTAAGACCCATAGGCTTCGTGCGATCTTCAAGAAGCTCACCCAATTCTTCTTGAAGAGCAGGATCTACAGCTTGCAAGAAAAGCTCAACTTTTTCAACATCCAATGCTCTTTGTTCAATGGCATCAAGCTGACTATACCTTTCCTCAAATTCTCGAATCAACTCCGAAGCAGCAAGACCTTTGTTTGGCATGTAGACCCACTCTCGGAATGACCGTCGAGTAGCCATACCAAAGTCCTCAAGGAAATATTCTTCTTTAAGAGCCTTCTTAAAATCTTGCCAATGTGTATTTTGAATAAATCAATCAGTCACCTTTGTCCTTAAAGTAGGTGTGACAAGACGAAGGAAATACTTACTCATAAGTCCAGCAGGAACTCCAAAGAACCCCATCTTGATCTCATATGTCTTCAAATATGCTGAAACATTACGCCCATCAAATAGCTTCTTCTCACTCTCAACTGCTTCAATAGCCTTAGTCGCGCTGTTTGCATTCTCCTGCTCCGAATAGAGTTGCCTTTGCTGAGACAACTGCTGTTGATGCAATTGTTGTTGCTGCTGCATATACATTTGTGTTTGCTGATTTTGGAGCTGCATATACATGGAAATATTCTACAAAATCTGTTTTAGATCCTCCGTTGAAGTACTTGACGCAGCAGTCATTGATGGAGCTGAAGTAGAGGCAGCTGGAGTTGTAGAGGAAGCTGAAATAGAGGCTGAAGTATCTCCCATCCTGAAATTTCTGCGACGCTTTCACGTCGGGTTTACCAAAGATGTCGAAGGGTTTCGAAAGCAATGTCGCAACTTCAGAAGTCCTTGATAAATTTCAGGCTAGAAGATCAGGCAGGAGAATGAAGTCAAATCTGTAGACTGCAATTGAAGAGTGTGAAGCAAGAAGTTTTGCACTATTTCATGTTCACCATTAAGTAAGAATGCCATAGCTGATGGGATGAAGTCTCTAATTAAAAAAAATCCTGATCATAATTGACTTTGTTGGGTCATTGGCAGCAATTGTGGCAATCTTGTCAGAAAATCTCAAGCTTCCTCTTCAAGTGATGTTCCTGTGTTTAGGTTCTTAGACTTGCCATTTACATGTGTTAAAGAAGCTGACTTGATATAACTAGGCTCTTCTACTACCATATATTTGGACCCAAAAAGGGCCACGGGAGACCTCGGATCTTCCAGTGGTCTTATCATGAGAATGAATGACTTGCTACTTATAGTTGAAATTCACATGCTCGCATCTGGGTTGCCGAGAAGAGCTCGAAACCCCTCGAAACCCCTGCTTTTTCTTCATCGTTTCCTTCTTGATAATCGTCGTTCTCCTCATTGGCGAGCCTACTGTATTCTGATGGGCAGTCCAGAAAAGCATATGTATGCTTCCACAAACTTTGTATGATAGGGGCTCCAATAGACAGGTTCGGGACAAAGTGCCTTTAAGGCTTAATCTGTCCTTCAGTCTTGCTTTTCCATTTCCCTGTTTTGCGCCCTCATTAGGGGAGTTTTGAGGTCTCGAAAATGCCTTTTAGGATGTGGAGAGAGAGTGCTCTAGACCAATAAGAGCAAAGCCTCCGTAACAGAACTTCTAATTTAAAAAAAATAAAAAATCATTTTACAAAAATATATAAATATGATAATATTACGAATTTGTATTTTTATTATGTATTTTTAGTCTCTTATATTCGTGATTATGACATATTTTGCATTAATGGCATAGAGTCTCGGCTACTTTTATTTAATGATGTTTCTAGATTAATGATAATGACTGATGTAATCGAAATTCAAATTGGTGAAAAGTATGGCGCTCAGTTTTTTCCCTCGTTTCTTTTATTCCTCTATTGTTTTTCCCTCCGTTATGATAGCCTAGTCCTCTCTCTCTCTCTCTCTCTCTCTCTCTATCTCTCTCTCTCTCTCTCTCTCTCTCTCTCTCTCTCTCTATGTGCATGTATCTCTCTCTTCTACCATGGATACAGAAATTCGACCTTCAACAAGGCGTCCAAGCTCCCAAATCACATCCACATCAGTGTTTAACTCATTCCAAACTGATGGAAGATGGATTCCTACTATCATTAGCAAAGGTAGTTGGATCACCATGCAACAAGCAAAACGTGGAAAAAGGCAAAGACATGAGAGCTCGTTTATCTCTGCTTGGAAGGGCAGAATCCGAGATTTTAAGCTTGGAGCAAATAAGAATAGTATCAAAGAGGTACTAGTGCAACATGTGTTCATGCATAGAGAGCTGTGTTTGAAACCTGGATCTTCAAAGCTTCCAATGCATAGACCAAATTGTAAGAATTTGATTCTTAAAGTTTTTCCTTTCTTAAACATGGTTTAGGTTTTTCCATTATAATATTTGTTTGTCTTGTAGATGTCTATCCCTCTAATCTTGAGGAATGGCAACCAGTGGAATCTATTATTGATGTTATTGATGTTATACATGGTTCAATTGGAGAAGAAATGTATAGAGGTAGAAAGAAGACAGAGCTTGCAGAGAATGGAATATTCTTTTATGACCATTCTTATGTTATTCCTATGCGGTGTTGCCAATGGGGATTAATAAAACTCCTTCCTTTGCCAGATTTTTCAAGCTTTGAGTGGCCTTTGCCAAGTCCAGCTACTAGTGAGGGCTATAGATGTAAGATATTTTCTGAGATCCAGAAAGCACTAAAATCTAATATCTCAAGTAGGCTAAGCAAAGTTACTTTATTTATGCCTATTAATATATTTATTGATTTCTTCTCTAATATGGAGATAAGAATAACAAAAACCATACTTTCAGTGAAGAGACTAACATATGATCATATCATACAATTTGTTGATGAAGGATGGGATACAAGGACAGAAGGAAAAATTATATGTAAGATAGATCAAGACTCTATAGCTTGTAAATATATGATTGCTACTCAAAATTTTATCCTTAGCTTTTACTATAGTCGATGGCATTTTGTTGGTAGTAGTCTAGTTGCTTTAGACCAGAATCTTAATGATTTCAGCAAGGATCCTATTGTGGATCTTGATATTTGGTTCAACGAGTATATTATTGCAATCTTAAAGATCAGAAAATCATGTACGCTACATCAAGTGAGGATGGATTTACAAAATGAAGACATTGAACTACCATGCTCCTTTGTATTCCAACTTGACAAGAAACGAGTAAGTTTTCACATCATATTATATCTACTTAGATGTATATCAAGATCTCACTTTCTAACTAACAAACATTTGTAATTTATTTTTTACAGATATCGAAAAGGAGAGAAAATAAAATACACTGCAATGACATTCAAGAAAAGATATCTTTACTATCAATATAAAATACATGTACAAATTTTGTAGCAGATGTCTATCTGCCATCTCTATGAGATATACAAGGGCTGAAGGGCAAATTTCTATATATGAAGGCCTACAAGGCGATATGGCAAAGCTATTTCTTTTTTGGAGAACTATCCTTTCTAGGAGTCCTTTTGCCTTTCTTTGATGTCTTGGGTATAGAAGGTGTTGAAGCTGTGGATTTGCCTTCCGTGGTTATAGGCACCACATCTCCTTCATGGTGCAAATCCCCACCAATCTCTGTTGTTGGTTGTATACAATTGATTATCATATACTTCAAGAGCTTTGCTCTGATGTACCAAATATGCTCAGATGTATAGCAATCCTTCGAAAACTGTCACACATTTATAGAAAAAAGAGTTTTAGTTCATTATTGTTCTTACAATAGACTATATTTTTATCATCAATGGACTATTTTCAATTAATATCTATCTTAAAGTTTAGCATCTTTCATATTACCTTTACATGTTTATCATCATTAAGATAAACAAAGTTAACCATTCTTCTAGCATTTGCAATCACCCTCCAGCCACAAGAATGGCTATCATCCTGATGGGGACACTGCAACCACCAACACAAAGTAAAACTATAAAGAGGACGAATGGTAGTTCATAGAACAAACTCATGTTTCAATTATTTTAATGAATAACTTACTGCAACTTGTCTATATTGCATTGTTGCAAGCAAATCAGATGGCATAGGGGGTCTTTTCTCTAGCTCTTCAATTAATCTTTTGGCACCTCTGTATATAAAATATGTTGAAATTTAGAGTACTTACAAAAAAAAGAATTGAAATATCAAGGAGCCCTTGGATAATATAACTTACAATTTAGCATTTCCATGGCTTCCTTTCATAGAGTTGATTAAAAAGCATTGCTTATCCACAAGGTCTATTGCAATCAAGCTCCAATGAGAACTAAAAGCAATCATATCTCAACAAATTAGTAGGATAAAATCTCAAAAACTCTAATAGAATATTGAATCACTTACTTTTCATTATATGGAATTATAAGCAGCTCCAAAGTATCGAAGTCAATCAAATTGAGCCAGTGCTCAATAAAACTTGCATCAAGCTCATTCCTCATAAAGAATGAGATAGATGGATCAAAAACCTCAATTTTTTGTTGTATATCCAAAGGAAACTCATGCATTATACACCTAGAAAAGGCATAGAAATAGTGAGTATAAACAAGAAAAATCTTATTGCTAAAAAAATATCAAAAAGTATAAGTAATTATGGATGGACATACCTTAGGCCAGCAAGAATAAGACTGTCATTTACTTCTCTTCTTTTATCCTTAAGAATCTGAACACATGCAGCATCAAAGGAGATAACCTCAGTTCTTTTGCCTAAGTCACCAGGTAAGAAACAAAACACACTGAATCCTTTTGGATTAGTTGCTTCAAGAAGGGTGGCTAGCTCATTTTCAAAGGACTCTAGTTGCTCTATTTCCCTTTCTTCAACCCTTTGCCTCCTATACTCTCTCCATTTATCTGCTTGTTCCTCTTTAGCCTTCTCCTCTTTTTCATGTTGCCTTGTATCCTTCTCATGGGTGACATCCTCAACCCTGACACCAGAATCATCTTTCTTTCTTCTAGCTGGGGGCACATTAAGGATATTAAATGTCTTCATATCAGTGAGGGGAATTGGCTCAAGGACCTTTGAAAATCTATATCTTAGCCTCCTAAGAATTACCATGTCCTTGTCCATGAGTGTGAGCCTATGAGCATGAGCAGCACAAATGTAGGCATCTTGGAAAAACTCAATTAGAAAATCCTCTGTGGCTTCTTGTATACAATTAAGAGCTGTTCTTGTCCATCTGAAACTATCCAAACTATATCTGTCACAAATTTCCCTGACAAGCCTCTGAAAAGACAACTTTGGAATTGCATTGTCAAGATCATTTACTGCCTTCCTAATCTCCCTTAGACACCTGACATTTTGAGAAAACCTTCTCCTTGGCTTTGACTTTCTAGAGAGCTTCTGAGGCTTTGAAGACTGATGAATCTTTGATGCTAAATCCCTAGGATCAATCTTCTCTTTTCTTGCTGTTGCCTTAGTCCTAGCCATCTGCCAAAAAAACATATGTTACTTATTCTCCAGCATGTAAAGCAAAACGCAAGTCCCAGACAAGAGTTATCTATGCTGCATGGCGTTTTCTCGTATCAGCTGAATTTTTCTCGAGCTGTCTAGTGAAACGCGAGTGTCAAGCAAGGCGCCTCCTTGCAGCTGCTTCTTTTCGCGTTTCACCGGACTTGTTGTCCATTGTGTCCAGTGAAACGCGAATTTAAGCCAGGAAACCTGCTTGAAGTACCTTATTTTCGCGTTTCACCGGACAGCTCATGAATAGCATAAAAATTGA
This sequence comes from Lygodium microphyllum, assembly GCF_053477565.2. Taxonomy (NCBI): domain Eukaryota; kingdom Viridiplantae; phylum Streptophyta; class Polypodiopsida; order Schizaeales; family Lygodiaceae; genus Lygodium; species Lygodium microphyllum. The sequence continues at coordinate 113,847,073 of NC_141150.1, read as the reverse complement.
CCAAGGAAAGCTTTTAAGATTACTTAAAATATCCATAGAATTAGGGAGGAAAGAAACAGTCACCGAGAGCATGGAATTCTCAGATAAGTAATTATTTACAGCAGCATGGATTTCAGATAGCTCATGCAGATCACAGTAAGATTTTCTTAAATATCCACTATATTAAGGAATGCTTTCACTGTGGAAAAAATTCTTTTGTAGTGGTCATGAGCTAATAATAACATAAAGGATTAAGGAAAAATATCAAAACAATGCATTGAATGGAGCTTGTTATTGAAAAGCAAGATGCAGAAACCATACCTTCTTCTTAGCTTGTTCTTCACAATTTCAGCCTAAAGATGACAATATGCTTGAAGGTTTGCTTTGTTGGGGAAGCAGTGAAATGCTTGGAGATTAGAAGGAAATGCGTGGAGACTGGAAGGAACACCAAAAACAAAGATGGAGTAGCGATGAAATGCGATGAAAGCTGAAGGCGGTGAATTTGCATGGACTCAACGTTCTTCGCAAAGTGTTAATAACACACGTGTGACGTACCCTCGCTTATCGGAATTTTTTATTTACTTGGAAAAGGGTTATTTAACACACGTAAAACGTATTTTTGGAAAAAGAGAATGCGCACGTCTTCTGAGGAGTTTATTACGCTGTGTTAAGTCACACACGTGTATTTCCATTATTACACAAACTTTTTCGTTGGAACTATCACCACATGCTTAACGGTCGATATAAAAGCATTTCAAACCCATTTCTCCGACATTGTCTTCTTCTCTGCCAAAATTTCGTCTCGACTTCCCTTCAAGGTCCTTGCATCCTGTGTGGAGAGCAGTTCAACAATCTTTGATAGGTAACAATTTTTTTTATTACAAGCATTTTAACAAAATAAATTTGATTAATATAGAAAGAATGTTTTATAACACTTAAACAATTAAAGATGTTATGTGCTTTCTATCTTTCAAATGCAGCATATCTTTTCCAAAAATGATTATATCATCAATTTGTGTGTTTCCATAGAATTTATTTATTGTTCATGTTTCTTTTCTTCATTTGCAATTTTTGATAAGTAAAACGCGAGACAATGTCTCTGTTGATGATATTTTTCTTAGTATCGCGTTTCACCGGCCACATTTTAGAATAATTTTTGTCTTCAAGCTAGTGTCTGATGAAACGCGATTCCTTCACAGGCATTTGCCTTACACACTTGAATTTTCGCGTTTCACCGGTCAACTAAAAAAATTCTCCTGTTTTGATTTTTTTGTCTTGGAAAATCAATGTTGGGGCCTCTTTCCATGATATCATCTTGTTTTATTGGATATTGGTTCTTTTCTGCTTTTTTTTTTCAGGGATAAATATTTTTCTGGTCAAAATGACAAAGAGGAAGCTATCTCTGGAAGGAATGGATGAGGAGGAGATAATTGAGACATCTGATGATAGGCTCTTTGATTTTTTACACATCACTGGAAATTCTTCCAAGTTTTGCTATATCAAGGAAATTTTCAATGTTCCTTTTGATTTGAAGGAGTTATTAGAGGATCTTGATGATAAACTTAAGGAGTACAGATGTTTTTATGATAGACATGTGCAAGGTTTGGAAGTCAATGGATTTGTTCATTATAGTGATGTCATGGGAGCCACCAATACATCCAGGTCAACTTTGCTCGGCAGGTTCAACCTCATTGATGAGGAATTCAGAAAGAAAGAAACATGTTGCCCTTTCCACAGGTATCAACACCAATGCCTTCTAATCCACAAGGACGTTGGATTTATTGTGTATCTTCAGTACATGGAAAATTCTTCTCCAGATATAGACCAACAAAGAAAGCTAGAGGATATTGCAAGTATGGATAAGGAGGTCGAAGAGAAGGAGGAGATGTTCCAAGAAGATGTTGAGAATCAACTTGTCCAAGGTTTTGATGTAGGTTTATTCAAGAGTGACAATATCACAATGGTGGAAGAAAAGGAGATTGAGCCAAGTGCACAGGTTGATGAAGAAGGTCCTCTTGCCTGTGTTCCAACATTTCCCACTTATCTTATCAAGAAGAAGAGATATGTGTTGCTAAATGATATTCAACATCTTTTTGATCTTAGAGAAGATTATTGCTTAGCAATCCTTGCAGGTTGGGGCAAAAATGACATGAATTTTATAGGTTATGAACAAGAACCACTAGCAAGTCTTGATGTTGAGGGAGAGAATTTCCAAGATAGCTCTATAGCCTTACATACATGTATTAATCAGATCATAGAATACGAAAAGGGGGGGCTACCTACAGAAGAAGAGTTCTTGCAAGTCCAGAAGAAACTTCATATTGATGATGTAGGGTATGAAGAGAGATTGAAGTCACCATCAGATGAGAAGCCCAAGAGTTCAATAAATCTTTATGATGATAGTCTTCTTGAAGAAGATGAACACCCTAAGGTATGAAATATAATTCGAAGTTACCCATTGAGTTTATGTTAGACTTTATTATGCATTATAGATAAATATCTTATATCTTGTACTGTTGTGGTTTGTTCTATAGATTGAGATTGAAGATCTGGACAACTTTCTTGGAAGGGCCAAGGGCTCTAGGCCAATGAAGCTTGGAAAAAATCAAAGCCTTGGCCATTATATTGGAAACTTAAACAATCAAACAATTGTAATATATCATAGTAGATTGTCAAGCTCTCCAAGTCTACCAATGATGGCTTTGAGAGCTATCTCAAAGGTTATTGGATCTCAAGTTTTCAGCAGAGGTTTGGACAAGATCATTTTGGTGGAGAAGGAAGAAGCCATAAGAGTTTTTGGCTTTATGCCTGGATACAGTGGTTCTAGAGCTGGATATTTTGGAGTTCTTGGCTCCTATTTGCTCTCTTATGTAGGAGATAGTAAGAATTTGAAGCTTCTTCCGGGCTATCGAAAACAAGAGTTTTTGAAATACAGAGGTCTTATTGAGTGGGATGAAACAAAAGATTCCTCTAGAGGCCCTGTCGAGCTACCTGAAACCAAGGACTCCACTGAAGGCCCTGTTGAGGTGCCTGAAACTAAGGACTCTTCTGCAACACAATCAGACTAGAAGATGCCAAAGATTAAGGGTTTCTTGAAACCCATCTTTTCCCAACTCTTTGTTTGGTTTGTAACCATTCTGTAAATCTTTGCTTTGCGCAAGAATTTAAATATCTATCTTTTCTTCTTTGGGTAACAATTTGTATAGTCCTTGCTAAAGATGATGTATTGCTTGATGTGGTTGTATCTTTAAGCTTGAATTTATGCCAAATTTGTCGATAGAACCATTGAAAGACCTCTAATAAACTGTTGGCTTTGTGTCTTCCACCTCCATGTCTTGTATGTCTGAAATATTTTGTTCTTGCTTGATAATGTGATTTTTCCATACCTTGGGTTGACCAGATAGATAGAGATCCATATTGTTTAATAAAGTATGGAGCATGGTTGTATAGAATATGCTGCATAGTCAACAAATAAGGAAAGTTATTAAAAAACATTATATGAGTTCGACAATGAAGAAACAAACATATACAAACTTCTTACCATATAGTGAGTAAAGTGTTGATCACCCCAAGCTTCTGTCATCGCCTTTTTGAAAAGGTTCAATTGGTTTTTAAAGTCTTTGAGATCATCGTCATTCCATTCAGTCTTATCACAATAAAAAAACACTTTGTCTAGTGTTTCCCAAACTTTAGCTTTTCTATTTCGAGCTTGTCCATTATCAGTGTGATCCTTAACTGCATTATGTAGGGATTTCCACTGATTAAATTTAATAGTTGAGCCACCATTTCTCGAGTTTATCTTGCCAAGTCTCCCATGAAAGCCTAGAAACCTTCTAGCCTTCACTCCACCAATAGATGGTTTTTTTGGGACACAATTACCATCCTTAGACTTTTGAAGATCTGGTTCAATAACAACATTGCCACCATGCAAACCAATTGCAGAGAGAACTTTTTCAACCTTTGTTATAGCATCTGTTCTAGTTGATAATGGCTTCAACTTCCATGCAAATCCTATATAGATATGAACAAGCTTTTCGATTATCCTGCAAAGTGCATGAAGTGTACAAATATGGGCATTCGCTAAAGGAATGTCCAAGACTGGTTTAAACTGTGGATCCTTATTGTGCCTAGAGGGAGCTCTATTCCAATTGCTTGAGTTTAACTCTACAGCTGGTGACATGCAGTATAAGCAAGGAGATCTCGAGTTAGCTCCCTTTGATACATTATACATACATTTGAGTGTCTTTAGGTCACCAGCTATGTGCCACTCAATCCTGTAGTTCCCTAATCCTTCAACAAATATCTCTTCTCCTGCTTGTTGCCTTTGAATAACATTAGGTATTGATGTTTGATGAAAAACCCAATATAGTATATCAAAATTCTCAGTATCTACCTCAAATGCTCCTAGCCACCAGATGTTATATTCAGATTGAACACTAAATGATGTTGAGTGATTGCAATGACTTGACGAAAGTGCTCTATTCATCAAGGTGATAGAGATTCTCTCCAATTTTTTACATTTCAGAATCTCACTTTCATCAAGTTTAATCACAAATCTAGCCACTCCCTGTGCCTCAACTACTGACAAGTCATAAAATTTGATCATTAAGCATTGTAGGGTGGGCAAGTCAAGGAAAATATTGTTAAATTCATTGAATGTAACCTCCTTTTTCTTGCCCTTGAAGCTAGCCTTGATATGAAAAGGCTCACCTAGAATCTCCATCACTTTGTTATTAACTCTCTGTCTGATAGTCCTAACCACAAATGGTTTCGGAAGTATGCAATTGTGTACCTGTCCTTGCTTCATATTTGATTGTAAAAGTTGGAAAAGTTGCATATAAGCATCTCGACTGATACCAATACTATCCAGTGTCTTCTGTACTAACTCAGAATCCAAAGAATGATCCTTCACAAATGACTCCAAGCATTGTTTCTTTGCCTTTTTAAATTTCTTCTTCTCCAAAATATCCTTTGAAACCACTGAAGGAAGAAGATGATAATAAAACTGAGCTGCTTTTAAAGAATCTCTTTCACTTGCATTTGGTTGTAGAAGAGATCTAAGCAAAATTAACATCACAAATCAATGCAAGTAGTTTAAATAAAGCCATATTTAAGATTTTTCAAGTGAAAAAAAATATACCTTGCTGCTTGGATTCTTTTACCACAGCCTCCTCCTCCTCGTTTGAGATTCTCAATATTTTTAAGAGCTCTTTGTCGATTTCGAAGGCCTAATAAAGTTTGCTTTTGTTGATAAGCTTTGATACGCTTTTCCAATGAATGAATTTTTTGTTGACAATCCTCTAGCTTCTGCAACAACTCTATATTGTGTTTCATCAAAAGATGATTCTCTAGTCCAAGGATATCCTTTTCTGCAACAAGATTAAGTGTATAACCTAAAAATCCATTGTAGCCATCGCCAATAAACCTCATTAATGACGAGCTATTATAGAAAGGAGGAGTGCTATTTCTGCTAGGATCTTTGGGATATAGCTTTCCATCTAACCAAAGATCAATATTCTTCTTTCCTTCAAACCTCAGTATATGTTTCATAGACTCTGTAACCGTGATAGATTTTGTTCTCTTTCTTATCGGTTCATACTCACTGTCCAACTCAATATGAAGATGATAGAGAGGTCTTTTATGAGAGCTACAGAGATCATTAGATGATTGATCCATAGCTGAGTTACAGAGATCATTGGGTGATTGATCCATAGCTAAGGATATGATTAGAAGCAAGAACGAAAACAAAGAAGAGACTAATAAGGAGGAGAAAAAAAGAAGAGAGAAACGATGGAGAAACGATGGAGGGAGGCAATCGAGTATCCACCAAAATTCAAATTGAATATTACTTTTCACTTTAATGAGGAGAGGTAAGATCTTCATTATGACAACCTTGCCAACTTTATGGCGACCTAGATTTCTAGGTTTGATGTGACCACGAGAATATCACGACAATGACTTATTAACGAATTTTGATATTTTAACTTACCAAAATATAAACCTTTTAAAAATTCTATAAAATGATTTTATTTCGTAAATTGTTTTCTCTCTCTAGGATCTTTTACAGGGCATTTTCGAGACCTCAAAACTCCCCTAATGCTGCAATTTTCACAATAGTAGAGAGAAGACCCTTTCTTTCAGGTTGTACTGCAATGAGCACACACTCTGCCTATCCCCTAGTTTTGGACAATTCCCCAGAGCAGTCTTCCCAGCTGAGTTCTCTTTCTAGCTCAACAATTGATTCACATTCTAGGCCAAGGTCTGTAGATCAAACGGGCCTTATTGAGTTTTCACCTTCCAACTAGTCGCTCTCAGCCTTGGGCTAAGAACAGTCCTCGAGCAGAAACTTCAACGGACATAGTTGCAGGTAAGTTCATTGACAGTCCGATTTCCCCCATCCTTGATGCTACTCTGCTCTGTTCTCTCATCAATCACGCACCTGCGTGCGCATATACTCTCTCACACACATGATTAATTTTTAGGCTATTTAATATCCTCTCTGTCCTGTCATCATGCTGGGCCTCACCATTGGCGATCTCATCCCCAAACTCCACTCACGGCTACATCAACTCTACGACTATATCGGCAACAATTTGGCCATCACCTTCTCTCACCCAGCTGATTTCAGTCTTGTCTGCACCACCGAGTTGAGCTCTGTCGGAGCTCCAGAAGTGCAACGTGAAGGTGATTGCAGTGTCGAATGATTCTGTGGAGTATCAGAAGTCTTGGATCAAGGACATTGAGGCATACAATTCTGTCTCTGTCTCTTTCCCGATACTGGCAAACCCCAACAGGAACATTACATCATCCCAGCTCCTCTCCCATAGCAGCGTTCGATCGCTTCATCCAATCCATAGCAGTGTTTGCTTCATCCAATCCCCTCTCCTACAGCTCCCTTTAATCAATCCCTCTCATTCTTTCAAGTCGAAGCATACTCCTTGTCGCAGTCGCAGAGAAAAACGAGTCTTCTCCTGTTCAGCCGTGTCAACTTAGATCCACCTTCGTGCTTTCTTCCCTTCGGCTTCGTCACAATCTTCTAGCTTTTCTCCGTCACAGCAATGTTCTGCATTGTATCTCCTTTGTCACATGTGGTGCAGGTTGCCGTCGATCCTTCGTCATCATTCTACAAGTCCCAGAACTACTCAGAATTTAACTTCTTTGCATCACCTCGTCCCTGTCTGCCAGCTTTGCCAGTCCATCTTCTCCATCGTTCGTCTTCTGCCAGTCATGATTCGATGTCTTCCCCTCCCTCTACTCTGCGCATCCTGTCTCAGATCCATACCTCCACACCACCCAAAATTTTCGTGACAATCATACGTCTTCCCTCCAAAAAAAACCCCTTTTTAAAAATAGCCCAAAAGCTTCTCCTTTTTCCCCTCAAAGCACGGCGATTCGTGCCTTACCCAGTTGACCTGTGTGACTGCATGCTTTCAGCACACTACTGAATATTATCAAGTTTGGTTTTATGCCTTATGCCCTCTTTTTGTCAAATATATAAAATACATCTTTAGCCTTTCCAAGTTGTGCATATCCTGTGATTAGGGCATTCATGTGCCTAGATCTCGATTAGGAAACATATCAAACACTGCTTGTGCCTCTGCCAGCCACATTTAGCATACATATCAACTAATGCAATACCCACATCCACATTTGTCCTCAATAACCCTATCCTATCAATCTCAGCATGTATTTCTTGGCCCTTGTTTATAGCTCCAGCCATGCCACAAGCTTTTAAGGTGCAGACAAGTGTGATACTATCCAAAAAGATATCCTCCTCATGCATTTGTTTGAATAATTGTAATGTCTTGTCTCCTTGATCCTGTTCAACATAGACTGAAAGCAACCCTTCATACTCACTACTACACTCATACGCAGAGAATAAATGTAATCACAACAACTAAATATGTAAAAAGTACCAAATCACATGCACAACTTTTGGGTGGTTTACACACCTCGAATGCGTAGCAATACGACACCGTTAGTAAGGAAAATTTGTTATCTAGCAAGTAATGTCTCCAAAGTTTGAGAGCATGGATGACAGCCAACAGCTCCAGGTCGTGGGTAGCATAATTCCTTTCATGGCTCTTCAGTTATCTTGAAGAATAAGCTACGAGATGGCCTTCTTACATAAGAACACATCCTAAAGCAAGTGTGCTAGCATCAGTTACCACTTCAAACTCCTTACTAAGATCAAGAAGTTTCAGGATGGGTGCTCATACTAAGCTTTGCTTTAGGTGACCATACAATTGCTACTTGCTTCTTTACTAGATCAGTCAAAGGTGCTGCAATCAATGCATAATCTTTGATGAAAATTTTGTACCACCCTATCAACCCAAGAAAACTTCTTATTTCTTTGACATAAGTTGGTGTTGGCCATTCCAAAACGTCTCTGACCTTAGATAGATCTACTACTGAAATTCGTTCTGCTGATACAATGAATCCCAGATATTCAATCTGTCGCTTGAAAAATGCGCACTTCTTCTTCTTGGTATAAAGCTTTTGTGCTCTCATTTTTTCAAGAACAGTACAAAGCTAGGATTCATGATCTTTCCCTTGTTTTGAGTAGACTAGGGTATCGTCAAAAAAGACGAGTACGAAGTCATCAAGATAGGGCCTAAAGATATCCTGCATTAATTTGTTGAAGGTAGCAGGAGCATTTGTCAGCCCGAATGACATCTCTAGGAATTCGAAGTGTCCATACCTTGTACTGAATGCAGTCTTTGGGATATCTTCTTCTTTGATCCTTATCTGATAATATCCAAATCTAAGATATATCTTTTAGAATATCTTTGCCCCTTGAAGACGGTCAAGTAATTCATCTATTCTTGGAATGGCGTATTTATTTTGATAGTTGCTTGATTCAACCCTCTGTAGTCAATGCATAGGTGAAGTGTTCCATCTTTCTTATTTTGGAACAGCACTAGAGCTCCCCATGGTGAACTGTTAGGATGGATGTAGCCTTGATCTAATAGTTTTTTGATTTGCTCTTTTAGTTTGATAGCTTTTGGGATGGACATTTTATATGGCCTCTTTGCGACCGGTGTAGCTCCTGGCACAAGTTTGATTTTGTGGTCGAATTCCCTTTAGGGAGGAAGTTCTGTCAGATCTTTAGGGAATATGTCTGCGTATTCCTTTAACCATGAAGGTCCTTTCCAAATTCCTGATTTTATTCTAGCTTATTTAGTTTAATCAGATAGACAAGTAGACCCTTTTGAATACCTTTTATTATCCATGTTGCTTTTGCCAATTGTATTTTTGGCTTATCAGCCTCACCTTGAGTCGTGACTAGTTCCCCTTCAGAAATTTGGAAGGAGACTTGGCCCTTCCCACAGTGGATGTGGGCATCATTGGGTATTAGCCAATCCATTCCGAGTAAACGTTCCTGGACACCTAGGTTCAGTACCCTGAATCTCGCAAAAGTTGGCTTTCCACCTAGTAGGAATTTCACCTTAGCAGTTTGCCTAGTACAAGTGACCTCACGATCATTTGCTAATTCCACAAGTAAGGTAGGTGCATCTATTGTGGCTACCCCTAATCTCTTTGCACAGATTGGTGAGATGAAGGAATGTGTACTACCACAGTCAATCAGGGTTTTGAAGCTTTTACCTTGATATTCTGATGGAGTTTGAACTTAACTTGAGTAAAGTGTGGCTAATTTTTTGGAGCCATGCACCACCTTGCCATGCACCATTTTACTAGCATATTCCCTAAATGGAAATGCTAATAAAATTGCAAGGAGAGGGAACAACTATGGTTTGCCTCACTTGACAAAAGAACTTCTGTTTCCTATAATCCTCAAACTTGGAAGTTGTCAGGATTTTAATGTGAACACAAGGTAAATTCATATTGATGAAAGGCTATGATAGAATCCACACCCCCTCCTCCCCATGCTAGTTGTAAATATTTGTCTCATGAGACCCCGCCTCCCTAAAAGAGTGTGCTTCTAAAAAAGTTTAAATAAAAAGACCCCTAATGTAAATTTTACATGAGGTGAATTTATAAAAACTTTCTATTTTTGAAAAATTATAAGTCAACATAATAAAAATACCCTTTCTTTTGAGATCACATGGTATATTACATGTTCTATAAGGTGACCCCCCTCCCCACCCCCCCTCCCCCCAAGATTGGGAGGAGCTTTTAGATGGTGAGGAGCTACAACATGCGCTTGGATTTGTGGAGTGCACATCATTTTCTTTTTTATTCATGTGATCTATGTAGGTCTCTTCCATGTAGCATTCCTTATATATTTTTATTATCTTTTTTATAAAATTACATTTTACGATATTTATAGATAGATTTTCATGTTTGTTTTGGACTCTCCTCTCCATGGTTCCATGTAGTTTTATGAGTTGCCATCATTAGTCTTGTACTTAATTTATGAGTTATAAGTATTGGGATTTTATGTACTTTTTGTACCTGCCTTGATGATGATTGTATATTCAATATGTAATTGCTTTGCAAAATATTTTCAGCACATGGTGATGGGGGGTGGTAGAGCAACTTGCTACCCTACCATTACTTTTTTTTCTCTGTAATCATCACTATTTGCATTGCTAATTTACTACATACATCGCTATGTGATTTTTTATATGCATCGCCATATGTTTCTATTTGCATCGCTATTTTGCAATGCTAATAGCGACACTAATAACGACACAGATAGCGACATATGATATGTGGAGACATCTATACCGATACTTTTAGTGATGACGGGGAAAAATTTTCTATTTAATATTTGCATCGCTTTAAACATCAATATGTGGCCTGTATGTTGTAGTACACCCCACTCGGATCATAAATAGGTTATTTTTTATACATTGAGAGCTTGAAATTTGCTCATCACTTTTGTTGGATATGTCATATTTGAGAACTTCCATTAGAAATCTACATGGATATCTAACCATGTGGCTATATATGCCTAGAATGTGGTGCAAATATTGAAGACTTAGGTGTCAAGAATCGCATGGTGGGGGGAGTTGCTTGAGTTGGTGCACTGAATATACACCATACACACAAGCGGAAGCTCACTCAAGAATGCAAGAAAGGAGATGGAGGCCAAAAATATTTTCTTGCTAGTTTTTTTTTCTTCTTCCATGCATAATACAATGTACACAAAGTATAGATAAGATACAACATAAACTAAAGTGGCCTACTAAGTTAGATAGTGTGTAGCTAACTATACTAATTGATTGGTACTATAACTATGCTAGCTGTAGGTAGATGTAACAAACTAAACTATGTGAAGATTATAATGACCACTGACATGCTAAGTGTAGATGTACACACCCATCTAACCAAACGATCCATCATCAATATCCACACATATTGAGCTTGCCATCTCAACACTTCCCCTCAAGCTCAATCATATCTCTATAACTCCAAGTAAGATTCAAAACTTTCAAAGCTTCTCTACACCCAATGCCTTTGTGAAAATGTCAGCTATCTAATCTTGTATGCCAATATATACCAAGTCAATCTCTCCTACAAGTATCTTCTCTCTCACAAAGTGGTAATGCACCTCAATGTGTTCTGTGCTAGCATGGAGTACTAGGTTCTTAGCTAGTTTTATACTACTCATGTTCTCACAGTGAATGATAAGTGGACCATCTCGGTGCACATCCAAAACACCCAATAACTTTTGTAGCCATACCACCTTAATGCTTCCATAGTAGCACCTCTATACTAAGCCTCCATACTTGATAAATCATATGTAGGTTGTTTTTTTCTGATCCATGTAATTACTATGCTACCATGGGAAAACATGAATCTATTGGTACCTCTTTTGTTGGATCAGTCCAATCTGCATCTGTGTATCTAAACACCTATATTTCCTTACCTGCCTCATAAAAAAGTCCATACTACAAAGTGGACTTCACATATCTCAATATGCATCCAACTGAGGCTTTCTTGGCATCTCCATAAACTGATTGACAAGGCCAACAACATAGCTCAAGTCTAGCCTTGTGATAGTCATGTAAATCAAACTTCCTACTATCCTCTTGAATATAGTAGGATCTTCTATCTCATCCCCAACATTAGCACTCAACGTCACATTTTGCTCCAATGGCACTGAAAGAGGCTTACATGCTATCATACCATATTTGGATAACATATCCAAGCCACATTACCTTTGGGACAATCATATACCATTGTTACCTCTAATCAACTCAATATTAAGAATGTACCTTAGTCCTCCAAAATATTTCATCTCAAACTTTATCTTCAAAAAATCCTTAACATCAACAGTTCCATTATCACTGTCACTTGTAATAATCAAGTCATCTACATAGATTACTATGATGACCATGCATGCATCTTCCTTTCTCACATAAAGTGAGTGGTTAGCATTAGAAACATAAAAGACAATGTTGATATGATACTCTCCGATCTTGTGAAACCATGCTCTAGGTGCTTGCTTCAGCCCATAGAGCACTTTCTTTAACCTGGACACATATGTGGGATGCTCTAAATCCTCGTAACCTACTGGGTGCTCCATATACATGTTTTCTTGCAATTCACCATGCAAGAATACATTATTTATATCCATTTTTTTCAAATTCCAACATTTGGTTGTTATCAAAGCAATCACACGTCTAATAGTTTCTATCCTAGCATATTGACTAAAATGTCGCTTCATAATCTATGCCATATGTTTGAGCATCCTAGCCTTTTGCAACCATCCTAGCCTTATATCTACTAATAGAACCATCTGCATTATGCTTGATTTTGTAAACCCACTTACAGCCAATAGCTTTTTTTCCCTTATATAGTGGTATTAGATCCTAAGTCTTACTGGCTTTTAATGCAACCATCTCCTCATGCATTGTTGCATCCCAATGAGCATGACAAGCACCATCCTCAAAGTAAGTGGATTCCAACATCCTCAATCAGTTTTATCATATAAGCATAATGGTAAGCTACATATTCTTGAAAACCAAATCTTTTAATAGGGTATTCGACCCTGTTAGACCTACCCACCACTAGATTAGTTAACGAAGCCTTTACGTTACCATGTGCTCTCTATATACCTCGTGTTTTGGCTGAAGAAATACCAAGCTCATCATCCAAACTCTCTGAACCACTAGAATCTCCATCAAATCCCAAATGACTAATAGATGCATCATTACCATCTGGCACTTTGTTCTTCTCTTTGTCTTTACATGCAACACTTGTAGATCCACTTGAAGATGTGGGGCTACTCCTTAGTCTCCTAGACCAAAGGCTAACTATAGATATAGTACTAGATGATGTGTCTCATCCACTAAGGCTCTATTATTCTTTCTTTTATTTCTATATACAACTGTCATGATCATCATCATCATCCAATGCATCACCACTAGATGTATACCAACTCCTTATCTCATAAAAAATAACATCCTTGCTCACTCTAAACTCACTTCTGATCGGGTTATAACACTGATACCCTTTTTGCTCTAAATAATATTCAATAAAAATACTATTTTCATCCTTTGGATCAAGCTTCTTTTGTTGCTCATCTAGCACATGAACATATGCAATACATCCAAACACTTTCAAGTGTGACACATCAGGCTTCTTATGTGTAAAGCATTCTTTGGGGGTCACTCCATGAACTGTAGATATGGGAGTTCTGTTCATAATATAGATAGTAGTATAAACAACTTAAGACCAAAAATATTTTGGCATATTCTTTTTAGCTATCAATGCCCATGCAACTTCTGCAACTTCTACAATATGCCCTATTTTTTCTTTTTGCAATCCCATTTTGCTGTGGGATATACGTGCAAGTAAACTCTCTTTATCCTATGAGACCTCAAGAATTCACCAAACTCATTAGAGAGGTACTCTCCCCCTTCATCTGATCTCAAGCAATTAACTTTCAAGTGTGTTTTTATTTCAACAACAGCCTTGAAAGTTTCGAAGTGCTCCAATATATCACTCTTTTTCTTCATGAAATATATCCATAGCTTCCTTGAGTAATCATCAATAAACATAACAAAATATTTGCTGCCACTAAGAGACATGTTTTGTATAGGTCTCCAAACATCTGTATGCACAATATCAAGCATATTCTTGTTCACATCTCTGTCATGCAAAATGAAAGAGCTATGGTGGGAGAGCAAGATAGAGAGAGAGAGAGAGAGAGACAGTCACAATGTGTGATCGGCCTTCCCTTTATTCATCTATCACTAAAATGATAAAGAATAAAGTGACAGTGATGCCCGCACGCTGCCTACAGTGTGTAGGCAAGGGTACTGGTAGTGTACTAATACACAGGCAACTAGGTGGAGGTGCCTTTGCTCCCAACAACCTCCCACTTAAAGGTGAATCTATCCCAGTGAGAAGTGAAAAAGAAAAAGAAAGACAATACAATAGGTACACATGTACAATAGGATGAGGAAATGTGTCATCTCATCCCATCAAACTCTGAGGAAGGTAAAGTGCTCCATAGAGAGGCTTTTAGAGAGTAGATTTGCAGGATTCTGGTCAATTGAGATATTGACAAGGCCAACAAACTTGTCCTTAACGATCTCACATATGAAGTGATACCTCACCTCAATGTGTTTTGTCTTCGCATGGAAGACTAGATTCTTGGCTAACTGAATAGCACTCATAGAATCTGAATGTAGTGTAGGGATAGCATCAATACCAAGGTCATGAACCAAACAATGTAACCATATGGCTTCCTTGCAAGCCTCAATGGATGCAACATACTTGGCCTCAGTGTAGTGGAGAGATCTATATAATTTTGCACCCTAGACATCCAAGAGATAGCACCTTCAGCATAGGTGAGTACATAGCTAGAAGTGGACTTCCTACTATTTGCATGTCCTGCATAATCGGAGTCAGTGTATCCCAAGACTCCTATATCCTAGTTTCCATAGCATATGCACATATTTGTAGTGCCCTTCAAGTACCTCATGATATCCTTCACGGCATCCTAATGCTTCTTGCCAGGTGTAGCCATATAGCTTGCCACAACACCAACTATAAAGGCAATATCTAGATGAGTGGCTATTATGGTATACATAAGACTGCCCACTATGGATACATAGGGAGTCTTGGCCATCTTGTCCCTTTACTCATCTATCTGCAAACAATCGGCCTATGATACCTTCACATAAGAAGGTGATGGACAACCAATAGGCTTCATGTCCTACATGTGGAAGCCCTCAAGGACTTTATAAATGTACTCCCTCTATGACAAGTAAAGGAGTCCTTGATGCCTCTCATGTCTAATGCACATACCAAGTATTGAGAGGCATATCCCAGCTCCTTCATCTTAAAGCTCTTTTGAAGCTAAGTCTTAAGAGCATATAGCTCATCATGAGCCTTCCTTGCTAATAGCATGTCATCCACATAGAGTACCCAGATAAGCCAAGAACCATCACAGCCTTTCTTTGTGTACAAGCACAGTACCATAGCACTACGGCTATAGCCTTGTGACAATATAAAGACATGGAACTTATGATACCATTCCCTAGGTGTGTACTTAAATCCATAAAGACTTTTCTTCAACTTGCACATTAGGTACTCCCTACCAGGCTCTGCAAAGCCCTTAGGATACTCCATGTAAATCTCATCATGTAAGTCCCCATGTAAGAAAGCCATCTTAACATCCATCTAGTACAAGTCCAAGTCAAGTTGTGCAACCAAAGCCAAGACTAAGCATAGGGTGGTCATCTTAACCATAGGAGAAAAGACCTCATCAAATTCAATACCATGCTCTTGCTTAAAACCCTTTGCTACGAATCTAGCCTTGTATGCCGGCTTGGCATGTCCATGGGTACTTTTTAGCTTGTACACTCACTTGCATGGCAGAGCCTTCTTGCCCCAGCAAGCAAGGAAACCAAATCCCAAGTCATATTCTTATGCAAGGAATCTATCTCAGATTGCATAGCCCTCTCCTAGGAGTGATTGTCACCCCTGCACATAGCCTCATCATAGGTGAGAGGCTCTCTTGCATCTGTAACCAAGACATAGTGCATGGAGGGCTCAAATCGATCAGGTGGGCATCTATCTCTAGTAGAATGCTACATTGCAAGCTCTACTACATGTCCCATATTCTGCCCAACACCCTGGCCATGAGCATCTATTGCTACTGCAAGCTCTCTAGCTAGTTGTATGAGAGCACGTGGCTCCTCCTGAAATATAACCCTGCATATCTCCACAACTCTCTTAGGCTTTCTATGCATCTTGTCTTCATGGAAAACTATATCATGGCTACGGATGACTTTCCGCGCCTGCAAATCCCATAGATAGTAACCCATCTTTCTTGCATCTCCATAACTAAGGAATATAAAATTAATACTCTTAGGATCCAGATTGTTATGCTTGTCCTTGGGCACATGGTAGAATTCCACACATCTAAAGACACGTAAATGCACATAAGAGGGAGGCTTTCCTGTCTATACCTCCTCTCCAACCTAAAAATCAATGTCACTATAGGGTGAACTATTAATTATATACATGACAATCATAATTTCCTTAGCCCAAAAGTGCTAGGATAGGCCTGCATGGCTAGGCATACTACAAACCCTCTCCTGGATGGTCATGGGGAGGGGTGTAGAGGGTGGTCAACTAATGCTTGATACCCCTCTCATCACATTATTTCTCAAAATCACGTGAGACATGCTCATCCCCATTATGTGTTGTTAGGCATTTCAGCCTATGCCTAGACTGGTTTTTGGCCAAAGCAAGCCATCTCTGAAAAATTGCCAATACATTGAACTTTTTATTTATGGGATAGGCCCATAGTTTATGTAAAAAATCATCTATGAAAGTAAAAAAATACTTTGCACCACCCATAGGCTGATAGGGCATGGGCCCACAGAGATCAGAATGAACCAAGGCTAAGGGCTCACTCATGTGTGACATACTAGACTTCTTATGCATAGACCTAGTCTGCCTGCCATAAAGACAATGATTACAAGAATCAAAATGAGAACAGTCAAGGGGAGGTAAGTACTGCAAACCATAAAGCTTTTTCATTCCCTTAATGGACATGTGTCCCAAATGGGCATGCCAAAGAGATACATGAGGTATAGGCCCCGCAAACAAAGCATAATCAACTATAGATCTAGAAACAACTAAGGGGTAGAGGCTACTAGCCTTAGCACTTCTCGCAAGCACAAGCCTACCATGAGTAATCTTCCATGCAGAGTCTCCAAAAGATACATGATATCCTACATCATCAAGCTATCCTCGGACATGAGTCTGCATGCCAATGCAGGTACATGATGTACATTGTGCATAACAAAACTACTTCTAGAAGGAAATTGCAGCCTAACATCACCAATGCCGGAAATCTCAATAGATATGTCATCACCCACATCACCCAACCACACAGAACCCGAAAGAAAATGGTATGAATGAAACCACTATCGGCAAGGTGTCATATGAAAGGAGGCACCTGAGTCCAAGAGCCAACACTGCGCATACATAGAGTGTATCTATATCATCTACAAAGCACTAGATGAAGCTGCTGCAAGGATATAATCCCATCACTATCCTTGGGTTACATAACATTGATCTCTTCAATTTTAACACTTGACTTAGCAGGTACTATGTTGCGATCAGAAGACTCTTCCTGCACTTTCTCTTTCCCCTTGTCTTTGCACCTTTCATTGCAAAATTCATGACATTGTGGCCTTATGTGGCCTTTCTTTTCACAATGATGACAAGTTAGATTTGCAATTCTCCCACGAGACTTACAGTGTGACTTGGTACGCAACTTGGATCAACTCCCATCCACAGCCATTACCACGGACATTCCATCATGTCTACCTCTATTTGTCAAAGCATGAGACACACGAGAGGCATCCAAATTCTTATGGTTTATCTCTTCCTATAGAAGAGAGCTCTCAACATTAGATAACTTCAGAGTAGTGGCATAAGCACATAAGGCAGTGCGAAATACATCCCAAGACTCATTAAGAGTTCCAAGCAAGAACAAAAGAGTGACATCCTCTTTGAAATCAATGCCCTACAAAACCAAGTTCTTAAGAATAGCATGAAACTGGCTTAGCTGAGCTAACATGGTCACATTCTCTTTCATGTGGAGATCCATAAGTAGTTTCAACTAATACATTTGACTTACAGGACTTTGCTTATCATAGAGGTTCTTCATCTTATCTCAAAGATTCCAAGCACTCTATGCTTCCTCAACCACATTGTAATGCACCTGTTCAGTGAGAGACAAGATGAGGGTGGACTTGCATAACTCATCAAGCTCCATCCATTTGTCATTAGTCATAGTTTAGGTTGCTCTCCACTCAACCTTAGTGGCTTATCTGCGATCTTTGAACCAATACATGCCAAACTTGACTCTTCAATAGGCATATTTCATACCATCAAGCTTAGTGATATTGAAGATAGCACTGTCATTGGAAGAAGATGCCATACTTCAAGCTAAAATAGTGCAAACAATTCAAAACTACTTGTTGTAAAATGCAAAAAATAACCAAAAAACCACAAAAAACAAGGCAAAATGGTGAGAAACGAGTATTTAATGATGTTTTCCACCAAGTACCATCAAAATTACATCAAACCAGAACAATTCAACATGAAAAATACACGATAGTCTCTGAAGATATATGCTTCTCTAATTTATGACAATAGTGTACAATGAGAGCTGACAGTAGGCAAAACCCAATATTCAAAGTTAATCACTGATTGTCACTGCAAAACTAGCATCAAGTGGGCATAAACAAGCATGTAACAGTCAAACAAACATGAGCCAACACCTAAGCATGTCAAACAAAGTGCATCAGTAAAGTCGGTATACCCCCTAATCAATAGGGAAAAATGTACATACCACTGCCAAGACCTGACACAAGTCGATGTTTGCTCACAGTGAATACAAAGCCGAATCATCCCAAGTACATCTACATGGACCAAGGTATATCAACCATACATCATCCACAAGGAGACCCTGATCTCAAAGATCCAGAAGCTCAATATGCATAACCGGCACTGCTTAATGTCTGATAAGCATACAAAGATGCTCCCACTAGTAAAAAAGCCGTAAGTGTCAAAGAAAATAAGCTCAAATAAAGCATGTAAGAGCACTAGTGACAAAGTATCCAAGATCATATATCAGTAAGACATCTAGAGCATATGAGCGGTCAAGTATCCAATGATAGCATCCAATGTCATGGAGACGATCCCAATCAATCTCTGACGAGCCAAAGAAAGACCAAAATAAGCTCCAAAATATTCAAAGTCAAGCCCAAATTAAGCTCCAGTAGCATTCAAGTCCAAACAATATAGATAGCATGTATAGGTAGCATAAGCATCAAGCATGTACCAACGAGTCATACATAGACCATAGGTATAACCTCTATCACAAAGCATGCCAGTGTAGACCAATATCAAGTAAATGCCAACCAATATGAAGCTAAAAAAAGTATCAAAATACATTTTGGAACCATCCAAAGCATTTTCTGACCTTCATTTGCATCCCAATAGTCATATGAAACACTCAAGAAGCACCTGTGACCAACATGCAAAGCAGAAAAGTGACTAAATAAGCTTCAGCCCTGGAGTGTACATCCCTTGAGTATTTTAGGCTGCTAAATTATTTACAAATAATGGACAATCAATAGCCATACACTCCCCTAGCATTTGGGGACCATTTGGGACCAATCGCGCATCAAATGCCAATGCTAACTAAGCATAAACATAAAGTGCTGATGTGACACTGTTTGTAGTTGCTTGTGGACTATGGAAAATAGTCATGGACTGAGGTAAACCAATCCACAAATCAATGCCAATCATAACCACCAATACCGAGGATCAAGGGGGTGGTCCAAAGTGCCAAATGAAGTGTTTTTTCAAGCTTCCAATGAGTGCCAAGGGAGGGCTAAAGTAAAAAACTAATTTTTTTGTAGGTCTTCAAGTTAGTGCAAATAACGTTGATGTTGCTAGGTATGCTACTTTTCCATGTGCATTAATGGGGGGGGGGACTCAAGTAGGGCCTAAAGAAGGCCTACACAAAGCCTTATCAAGCCTAATTCTTGGGTAAGTTACTGCATCACGTGTTCAAAATAAGGTATTTTTAAAATACCATTTTTATACATTTTTACATATAGAGGTGTAATATAATGAGGTTATTTATAGATTCAATAGAAAAGGGTTATGTTTTATTTTTTTAAAAATCACAGATAAGGATATTTATAAATAGGACTTGAATGCACATGATGTAGAGGATATACATACAGTAACTTCCCTAGGGCCTAATCACGCAAAAGCCAATATAAAAAATGGGGGAGCTAATTGGCTATGGCTGCCCCTTCCTACCATACCCTACAAACTAAAGTAAACAGTCAAAAGAATTCTTCAATGCCTCTAAAGGAATGCCCTGAGGGTGTCCAAATGAGCCGAGTAGGTGCTCGGGAAGTGAGGAGTGATTAGAGCTTGAAGGAGTCGGATATGGCTGGCAGGAGATTGCACCAATGGTGTAGGGATTCAGTGGGATGCTGATGGAGTCACAAACCATGCTTGAGTACTCAAGAAACCATGCTTTAATACCAATTGAAAGGTGAGAAGGATCGAAGCTTGCATGGGAGAGCTATAGTGGGAGAGTAAGATCAAGAGAGAGAGAGAGAGACTCACATTGTGGGAACTCCAATAGTCACAATGTGTGACTGGACTTTCCTTTATTCATCTGTTACTTAAAGAATAAAGAATAAAGTGACAATGACGGGCGCACGCTGCCTGTAGTGTGCAAGCATGGGTACAGTCAGTGTAGTAATACACAGACAACTAGGCGGAGGCACCTTTACCCCCAACACAAAAATGGTTATGTTGTGCACTTGCCAAATTGGCATGGTTCACAAACTTTATGAAATTCTACAATTCTTAAAGTAGGAAACCTTGTAACCAACCCTTTGGACTACATTAAGTTCATCCTTTGCACATTTTCATGTCAATTACATTTGTGCCATATTTCAATGTCAATAAGAATTCCAATATCTAAGGCAACAACTCTACTTCCTTTTGCAACCAACCTATACTTATCATTAAACTCTTCTACAAAATAACCTTTTGCTTTGAATCGAACATGCAACCCTTGCTCTAGTATTTGGCCAACATACACTAAATTATTTGTGATTGATAGTACAAGTAATATAATCTGACAAACTCTTTGTCTGGCCATCATGCAAGGACAAGGGAACCTTTTCAATGTGTGAAATTGGATGGTACCGTCTGTATATAACCTAGATTTTGTAAACACTATATCTCTCTAAGCATGACTCGTTATATGATTAGATATACCTAAATCGACATACCATACATCAGCATGTGTCCCCTTTCCTATACAACATTCATCATATGGTGCATAACAAATAGCCACTCATTTTTTACTTCATTGTAAATATTTTTACTTCATCGTATGGTTATATGATTAGATATACGTGAATTGACACACCATACATCATCATGTGTCGACACCCTTGCAGCCACTAAGACTTATGTATAGTTTCCTTGCTACAATTTACCACTACAAATGTCATTCTTCTTAACAAAACAATAGGCTAAAATATGACCTATTTTACCATAGTAATGACAAACAATACTAGAATTGCTAGAATCTCCGTTTTGCTATCCACCTCTTCCTATAGACCTCCCCTTGCCTCTAAATTTTCCACGACCTCCTAAAACCTGCATTTCATGGATTACTAATTTAACCTATTTTGCTAGTTATCACCAACACATCCCATGCCACAGCCTCTTGAAGGGAACCTACCATGTCCCCAACCTAAACTTAAATAAAATGCTTGGACATGTTCACCACTTCTTTTAGACAAATTGCCATGAATATTTATCTCTTTAGTGATCGTGAGAGAGCCTTATTCATCAAGATTTAGAAATGGCTTCCATACATATACATAAGTGACAAATGATTTCCAAACCTTCTCATTATTAAGGCTAGCCAAAGTAGATGAAACCAAATCATCATCTATAGGCATTGCATCAATCACTACCAAAGCATTTGCAATGCTCCTCACCTTCAAAACATACTCATTGATAGACATTTTTCCTTTCTTCAAAGTATTCAACTCTTGCTTGAGTTGAATCTTTCATGCCTTTGTATTGATTGAAAATGTGTTTTTAAAGATTATCTAAGCTACATGTGAAGTTTCTGCATTCTTGATATGCCCTAGCATAGTATTATCAGTGACTGTCTATTGTAAGTAGATAGCTAATAAATCACCTTTTTTTCTTCGCATTCCATTCTTTCCACACCTTTAATTCATCTACAATTGTAGGGTTACTCAACTCAGGTTCCTTTTCTTCACCTACTAAAATGAACTCGTAAAGGCCTTTCCCAATAAGGAAGTTTGTCACATGAAACCTTCATGATAGGTAGTTTTTCTTATCTACCTTCTCAATGATGGGGTTTCGAGTTTTCTCTACCATTATCACAAAAATAATACAAAATGAGTAAGTCTTCTGCAACCTCAAGTGCATAGCAATACACCAAGCAACCTTTTTTCCTAATGACTACTCAATAGTACATGTAATCTGCAACATGTTTGCAAATAAAACTTGTAATTGCTTCCTGGAAAACACCTCAAAAATTACATATTTATAAATTGTATCATGTGCACCCACTTTCAGTTGTCACAATCAAAATTGTAGTATGCCCTTAAACTACTGTTTGAAACCTTGCAGCTCTAGAACGGGATTTGAAACAACCTCAGATGGACAAAAAAATTTGCGAGGAAGCCCTAAAGGACTAATTTGTAGAATATATAGTGCTCTACTTGCACATCAAATCTCACAACAATTTGAGATTTTCACTTTGCCTTGTTTTTAGTGCCTCCACATGCGATTTTCAAGAGAAAGAGTGGAAGAATGGGAGAGTTTCTTACCCGTTGCTTTCTTGCTCAAATCGTTTCTTCTTCTCCTTTACTTTATGTAACGATCTAATTCTATTTTCCTCCTTTCACGCGTGAATAGGGCATAGGGATAATTTTTTTTATATGAAAGCAATTTTTTCAAATTTCCCCTCTCCTCCAGCCGACTATCGAGCTGGAGGCAGAGGAGATTAGTAAGTAGGCAAGCTCCTTTCTGGACCTTGCCAGGGCATTGTGGCATGCCTGCTAACATGCAGGCGGGGGGAGGATCCTATCCCCTCCCCCTATATAAATCAGAGGAGGCTGGCTTTAATGCTAGAGGAGAGGAGGCGCTGTAGTATCCTGGAGAAAGAGAGAGATTGAGGCGCTGCTGCTGCTATCTAAGGGAGAGGAGGAGTTGAGGGGAGACCCTGCAAATTGCCGCCTGTGCCAAGGAGGAGCCGCTTGATATGCCAGTCACCCTCTGCCATCGCAGTCCGCACCCCCAACTGTCGAAACATCACCGAGTCAGTGTTTGTGCTCCCCCCCCCCACGTGGCTGAGAAGCTTCTTGGGGGGAAGCTTCTAAGGGGTCTCATAAGCCCCCTTTCCCCCCTTAGCCCCTTTCCCATAGTTTTTTTGAACTAACCCCCCCTCCCCCGCGTTTAAATCTTCCTTAAGACTTCTTCTTATAAACTTTTGGACTATCCTTTTTCTTCCCCCCCTGGAAACTTCCCTTTAGGCCTCTATAAGCTTTTTTTTTTTTTCCCCAAATTCTCCTTGGAGGGGCCTTTAAGAGGTCTTAGGCCCTTTTTCCCTCCAAAAGTTTTTCCCTTATTATAGGGCCTTATTCCCCGCCCCCCCCCCCCCCCCCCTCGTATCTCAAATCCCCCCTAAGGGCCCCCTTAGTCCTTTTCTTTCCCCATGTAAAATACCCCTTAGAGCTTTGTTTTTCCCCCACACGTAAAAGAAAAGAGAGTATTGAGGGTCTTTTAACACTTCCCTTTCCCACTCAGAAGCTCTTGTAAGGGATTCCACACCTTTTTATTCCCCATTTGTGCGAGTCTTTACAAGGCCATTAAGCCCCTCCCATGGCTTTAATGGGTATTATCCGCAAAAAGATTTTGAAACACCCCCTTTTTCGAAATCCCTACTTCAAGGAAGAAGCCTTCTAAAACTGCTTTTGACGGACAGTGCAAGGTATTGCAAAAAGGGAACCACGGTTGAATTTCAAAAAGCGAGTTGTAAAGCTGCTTCCACGATGGAAAGACTTCAATTGCGATGCCTCCTAAGAAAGTCCAAGGCACAGCCGCGGGAGGGTCATCTCCTGGCATCCACGTGGACATCTCACCCCAAGCCCAGGTTTTCCTTTCTAATTTTTATTTGATATTGTTGTAATTTAATCATGCAAGGTTAATTGTTAGAAATAGGATATATTTTTGTCCTAAATGCTCACAACGAAGGAACTTAGTCATTAATACTTTCAATAAGACATGCAAAATAAAGAAAGCATAAATACATTTCTAGCAAATAGCTTTATGCATTGAAATGAATTAAAAATTAGATTATTGTCCATTAAAATACTATACTTCATTTAAGCCTAGAAGTATAAACTGCATATCTCACTATTAACCCATATCCTCTTCGCAACGAATCATCGTGGAAAGTGCAAGGCATGAAATGATTCTTACGATGCATAACTCTAGGAAATTATCGTTTGTCAACTCCATAAATTATCAAGTAAAAGGTTGCTTGTTTAGCATGAATTTTGTTCGCAAAGTTATAGGAAGATTAGTTGGAATTAACCTAACCTATGCCTGACCTCAAATCGATAAGTAGGGTTGAAAAATCAATTTACCCATAGACAATGAGTCATGTGAAAATGATCACGTAATTACCTTCTAGAGTTAAACAAATTGGCATAAACCTAAAACACCTAAACCGCGGAGTACTCGTTTAAAATGAGTTAAATTCCAAGAAATTCACTAGGAAATTAATACGTGACCTAATCGTACGTATTGCTAAAAACTGAAACTCCTATATCTTAAATACTTGCCCACATTCACTGAATGTAGGGACAGTGAAATGTAATTGGAAAGTGAGCTAGGGTTTGTCCCTAAGAATCTTACAAGATGGAACTTGGAAACCCTAGGTCTAACGACATCAACCTAATGTAATCAGGAACAGATTGTTTCGTGACTCCGTTCAATGAATAGAATAAGTCTCATAGTTCGATGCGACACTTGCGGAGCAAGTGCAAAGTCATATGATCTTGTGATTGGATCACAAGGGAATGACCAAATTCTCGCAATGAGGTTGCCAGGTCCTTACGCAAGTTACATTGTAAGAGGATGAATAATCATCCTAATTTAGTATCTTTCTTGAGTAAAAAAGATTGATTGGAAACTAAAGACCAGCCGATAAACTGAAATAACCAATGAACTTAAGGTTTGACCAAGTCGGTTTAATAGGGTACACCCTAACCCAAGATATAGGGGATCTTGCCAAGTTGCAAGTCATCCCGGATCGAGTGCTGGACGCATTCAAAAGGAAGGATTCATTCCTTAGCAGTTTGCCAACAAAAACGGTCAATGGAAATATTTGTGCTTGCTACAGATTTTAGAGCTCTGTTTTGCTTTGTTTGATCAATGAATTAAAAGATAAATGGATATCTATACTTCAGGTTGAAGGCCTGAAGGGAGAGACAGCTTCAGTTACCCCCGACTGCCTGCCTGATCCTAACCAAGGGGGTTGTTAACCGCGCCGGGCAAGTGGACCGAACCCACCGCGAAAGGTCTCTCCATTGAGCGCTACTTGGAGCAAGAGGATGCTTGGGTGCCAAGGGGGGCTCTGGCCGTAAATCCCTCGCCTTCTGGCCTTGCACAAGAGGCTAACGTGACTCGGGATTGGATCTCGAGGCCCACATACTAGTCTACGGGCAGAAAATTGGATTAGTGATCCCTGTGGATTGCTAGATAGCCTTCGAGCAGATTGTGGATAAGCCTACGGGCTGGACTTTTTGTATTTGAAAGATAAATATAATAACCTGTTAAATAAGGAACTTGTTTGACATTGTTTTTCTATGTCAAGTGATATGATTACGTGAAAGAACCAGTGCATAACGGGCTAATCAAAGAAGCTGATTGATACATATCCAACTAATGTGTTAGGTAATTAAATAACTAAAATAACCCGAGGAAAGTGCGGAGGAGGGGCCATAGGGCCGTCCTACGGATGGGTGGTCCCGATTGGCCGAGAACTTATCTCAAATCACGAGGGACAATAGGAAGATCGTCAAAGAACATGAACAACAAAAGCATTGACCTAGAGTTATGATTGAACCCGATTTACGTTGTTTTAGGGGAACGGAATGGGACTATGCCTTATGGCAGAGAGGTTGAGCTTTGCATCCCTCTCGTTTTCCATTCTCCTTAAACCAAGTGCAGCATGAATCCGCTTCGGACCTGGCGTTTCTGTGTAAAGTAGTTCACTTGGGTCTGACGCTAGTTGCCGTTAGGAAATGACCAATGAGGAAAACCCTAATTCAGGTCGATCCTAAGTGGGAATGGCCAAAATACTTCCGCTACGTGGCAGACGCTGAAAGCCCTAGATCGCAAACCCCGTAACATTCCATGGGAGTGCTGGGCGGAGCTTTCTAGACATCCTTTTCGATGGATTGCTAAGACATGTTCTGAAGATACAAGTGGACACGTTACAATTGGTATTAGAGACAACCAACAATGGAATTGTTTTTATGAAATCTTAATAAGATGAAGTAAAGCAAATGTTGATGTTCCAAACGCTTCCTTACCTTCAATGATGTCTTGCAGAATTACGAAGCATGGAACAAGTTCTTAGTATTTCGAATCATGTTTATGACTGCAATGCATTCTCCGCATTATCGACAAAGGGTTGAGATGATGAACATCTTGGAGCAAATCTACAATCCATCACCTTTGTACATGGAACGAAGATGGATGGGTGCATCAGGAATCTACTATATAGCTGCCCACCGGTTTGCTTATCTACAAACCAACCTAAAGAGGATCAAGTGGTTGGAAGACCTGAAAGTCGTAAAGCTGTTCATTTTTGTGGAAGCTCACGTAAACTCAACTTTACATATTCAAGGTCGTAGGGTTGAGATGAACTCATATGTATATGAGGAAGTAACCCACGTAATCCCCACCAACAGGATTAAAGTGTTGGGGTGCCATGAGAAGAATGGATTCCAAAGGAAAGGATACCTTGAACTTCCAATGACTTACCGATTCCTGAAGATCCATGACCCGAAACCATACTATTATACAGTTCCTGTAGATAAATGTAATACAATGTTGTTCTCCCCAAACTAAATGTAACAGTTGGCTTATCATCGCAAGAAATGTTGTATTCTGAAAGGGCTATGCCCATATAAATACAAATAAGACTTCTTTTTATCAATGTCTAATTGTGCATTAGAATTGATAAAAAGTTAAGTGGTTAGATTGCCTGGGTGATAGCAGAATTGAAGATGTAATATAAATCAATAACATTTATCGTATAATGACATTAAGAAACCTTTATCTAGGCACAATCCTAGGTACAGGTTCCTAGTTCGCCTCCTACATCAAGTACTGTTGTAATCCAGGAGAAGAAGTTTCTTCTCAAGCAGATTAAGCCACCCAAGTTTGACGAGAGAGGCAGGTCCGTCCAAGCTGATGCTGAAATTTGGATTGAATCCATGGAGGATTACTTCGAAGCAGCCGGTACTGCACCTGCCAATCAGGCTATGCTCGCCAGGCTAAAGCTCACCGGCGAAGCCAGGCTTTGGTGGAAGCAATGGTGCAGGGATCAAGGGATCGCGGAGGGATCCATTACCTGGGAGAATTTGAAGAAAGCTGTGCAAGGAAGATACTTACCACCTGCATACCTCACGTAGAAAATAAATGAGTTCTACGAGCTAAAACAGTTGGGACTCACTCTTGACGCATACTATTCTAGATTTGTCTCACTTCTTAAGTATGCACCACAGATGGACATGACACAGCAGGTGTCCAAATTTGGTGCGGGTTTAAATCCACCAGTAAACACCCGTCTCGAATCTATGCGTCCATCAGATCTTCAGGACGCACTCATTCGAGCTACGCCTATAATTCAGGAGGTGCAGTCTAGACCAAGGGATAACAAAGCTTGGTCTTATAATGACCCGAACAGAGGAGCATTCAGACCTCAAATGAAGAGACTTCAAGGTCATAATCAAGGACACAGAAAGAAAGAAAGTAGTAATAACGTCAACAACTTTGTTCCTACTCAAAGCAATGGCCGAAACCTCCGTTGTTTCCACTGCAACGAGCCCATTCATTTCAAGTGGCAATGTCCCAAGCTTGGTGGAGGACATTTCCAAGCACCTTTCCAAGGAACGGGCCGTGGTCAAGGAGCCGCTACCGGAGGCAGAGGAAAAACTGTTTGCATTGCCAATAGGCAAATGTGCAAAGAAGAAGAAGAAAAAGATCCGACCATGGAAGCAGAATTTGAAAGGGCGCAGTCCATGCCGCTCTACACAAGAAAGGGCCGAATCGCTGATTCTCGGTGATTCCGACACCGTCGGACTATCAAGGTAAAAGTTTCAAGACCTTGATTGATTGTGGTAGTACACATTCCTTTATCTCACCAGCATGTGCAAAACAATTAGGAATAGCCACAGTAGAAGCACCTACCTTGCTTGTGGAATTGGCAAATGGTCGTGAGGTTACTTGTACCAGGCAAACTGCTAAGGTGGAATTCTTCCTAGGAGGAAAGAAGACTTCGGTTAAATTCAGAGTCATGAATCTATGTATCCATGAGTGTCTACTCGGAATGGATTGTCTTAAGCCTAAGGATGCCCACATTCATTGTGGAAAGGGTCAAGTTTCCTTTCGGAACTCTGAAAGGGAATTAGTCACAACCCAAGGTGAGGCTGGAGTGCCAAAAATTCAATTGGCCAATGCATCTCGGATCATAAAAGGAGTCAAAAAAGGATTAGCTGTCTACTTGATCAAACTCAACAAGTTAGATCAGGAGCAAGAGTCTAGTGAAGGACCTTCTTGGCTAAAGGAATACGCGGACGTATTCCGTGAAGAGTTGACAGAACTCCCGCCTCAAAGAGAAGTGGATCATGAGATTAAACTAGTACCAGGAGCTGCGCCAATTGCAAAAAGACCTTATAGAATGTCTATACCGGAAGCAATTGAGCTAAAGGAACAACTCAAGTAGTTGCTAGAACAGGGATACATCCATCCTAGGAGTTTGGGACTACACTCTATTTTTGTGATTTGAGGCCATTTCAGGGTCTGTTTTGGAGGCGAAAGTTTTCCGCAAGCACTCAGGAAAAGGTCCTGTTTTTTGCTGTGGGACCACTGTTCTACAGGTTGGTGAAAAGTTACTGTAGAAATTGCATTGTATGCATGTGCGCAAAGACATTGGGAGGTACAGAATCATCCTTGTTGCCTGTTGATCACACAAAGAATATTTACATGTTATGACTTCTCTTTTTATCTTTTAAATTGCCATAGGCAAAGATTGGTCTAATGCTTACATAATTGAAATTATTGGTGCAAAAAGTATTAGAAAAATCAAGTGGATGTGAGTCCTAATAAGCAACATGGGTCTAAGAATATGTCTAGCACACTCCTTCACCTTCACTCCTCCTTCTCTTCTCTCTCTCCCTCTTTGTTACTCTTCTACCTCCTCCTTTTTCTCTCCCTCTTCCCTTCTCTCTCTCACCTTCTTTATCTTCTTTTTCTCTCCTCCCTTCCCTTCTCTCTCTCACCTTCTTTATCTTTTTTTTTCTCCTCCCTTCTCTTCTCTTACTCCTTCTTTTCACCTCCTCCTTCTTCACTCCCTCTGTGGTCAAATACCACTTTCGTCAGTTTTGCAGATTTGCCCTTGTGAGGCTGAAGCTGTGTTTTTTGTAGTGACAAAATTCTTTGCAATGTTCTGTAATGGCGTCTGATTCTCTTTCACACATTGTCATTGAAAAGCTTGACAAGAACAACTTCCAAGCGTGGAAGTTTAGAATGACGAATTTCCTTATGGAAAAAGGAAATTGGGAATTTGTTGTAGGAAATGAAGAAGAACCAGTTCTTCCTGATGTTCCCAATCAATAGCAAATGCAGGCATTTAAAGGATGGCATGAGAGAGCCAGAAAAGTTATGTACTAGCTATCTATCAGCATTTCAGACTCTATGATTGTGCATATTCAAGATGCAAGTACGCCAAAGGAGGCATGGTATACTTTGTCAAAAATGTATAGCACAAATACGCAAGCCAGGAAAATGCAGCTCAAGCAAGAGTTGCACAATGTGCAAAGAGAAAGTATGAGCATCAATGACTACCACATGAAGGTAAAGAAGATTGCAGATGCACTTGCTTCCATTGGGTCGCCAATGGAAGATGATGATTTAGTTTCTGTGACCTTGAATGTTCTAGGAAAGGATTATGCACAGTTCCGAACATCCATTTTCTTCCATGAAAGATTTCCTGATCTTGAGGAGTTGATTGCTCTTCTAATTTCTGAGGAGTAGAGAAATGGTGGTGCATCTTCTTCAGGAGGAACTTCAAAAGAAATAGTCTTCTACTCAAATGCTGGAAGAGATAGAGGCAGAGGTAGAGGAGGCCGATCTAGAGGCCGTGATAGAAATCAGAATATGCAGCAAACTCAGGAAAACCAGTCCTATGGAGGAGGACGTGGTAACTCTAGAGGCAGGGGGAGCCAAAGAGGTCGTGGTGGATGGCAAAGAGGCCAAAATGCAAACAACAATGTTGAATGCTACTACTATGGTAAAATGGGTCATATGGCTAAAGACTGCTATAAAAAGCAGAATGACATCATGAATGGAAAATTACAACAAGGGAATTATGCATCTTCTAGTAGACAGGGTGATGACAGAAATGAGCATTTGTTTATGATGCAGCACATGAATAATTTTGTGACAAGTGCAGAAGAAAGCAACGATGTGTGGTATGTTGACTCAGGTGCATCAAACCACATGACAGGTCATGCAAAATGGATGCAAGATGCAAGGAAAATGGAAAAACCATGATTTGTGGAGAGTGGTGATGATACTGCACATCCTATTGTGCAGATTGGAAAATTTCCTTTGTCTATGTAGGATGGGAAAAAGAAATACCTATCGGATGTATTTCATGTCCCGAATATCACCAAGAACCTGGTTTCTGTTGGTCAAATGGTTGAGCAGGGCTTGCAGGTCAGATTTAATCCTCAGGATGCTTTGTTGAGGATATGAAAAATAAAGGTCTCTTGATAGCAAAAGGAAAGAAGAAGGAGAGAATGTTTACATTGGATGCAGACATGCCTGAATTGAGTACAGCAATGTTTGCACATGGGACCGGTGTAGTTGCAGATATTTATATCTGGCATAAACGCATTGGTCATGTTAATGTACAACGACTTAAATCAATGCAAGCCCAAAATATTGTTGCAGGATTGCCTAAATTCAAGGTTGCAGAAATGCATAAGGTATGTGAAGCCTGTCAGTTTGGAAAACAAGCAAGGAAACTATTTCCTAGACATATTCAAGAGAGTAAGAAGCCATTGGAATTAATCCACTCTGATGTGTGGACTACTAAAGCTGCATCTCTTGGAGGCTGTCATTATTTTGTCACTTTTATTGATGACTATAGCAAAAAAGTTTGGGTGTATTTTATGAAAAAGAAAAGTGAAGTTTCTGGGCATTTCAAAACTCTTAAAGCTATGGTTGAAAAAGAAACAGGCCTGCAAATAAAATGCCTAAGGTCAGATGGAGGGAGAGAGTACCTCTCAAATGAGTTTGCAAGGTTTCTGCAGGAGCATGGCATAAAGCAGCAATATTCATGCAGTCATACCCCACTGTAATATTTCCGCACACTGCGTACGGTAAATATTGACTTCCCGCACGTCGTGTAAATCTCGTGCAAAGATTATCACCAGTGCCAGCAGCTAATCTATAACCACATGCGGGAAATGGAGACACTCCACCTTAGGAAAATAAGGCCGGGGATTCAAACCTGCATAGCCGCGGGAAAACAGCCTCTTGGGAAGAGGTCAAGAGGATAAGGTAATTGCAAATTTTTTTATTATCTTCCCCAGCCGATGTGTGGCTGGGGGAAAGGGATGGGCTAGTATGGGCAGCATGAGGAGGTGGGAGGAGAGAGCCATGCAAAAGGCCACGTGGGGAGGTCCCCTCTCCCCCCTTGGACTATAAGAACCCCCTCTTGGGGGGGGGGGAAGAGGAGGGTGAGAGGGAGGAGGACGTGCTGAACGTGTCGTGTGAAGGCCGTCGCTGTGGAAGGGAAGGACATGGCGGCAGAAGGCTGTCGAGAGGGAGAGGCCGGACGTGAAGGGAGGGGCCGGACGTGAAGGGAGGAGGCCGGCCGTGTGAGGGAAGGGTCGCCATGTCGCCGTGCTAAAGGAGGTGAGAGGAGACGTGGCTGCCGCCATCGCCATAGACCAGGCGGTGTGGTAATAGAGGGGGGGAAGTCGTTGGCCGCTGGGGGAGCCGCCGACAGGGTGTCGGCACCTCGCTGGAAACCACCAGGCCGCCGCCGTCCTCGCCTCGACCACACCCTTTCCTCCCATGATCATTGGACCCTCCCCTGACGTGGCCACGTGCTGCCAGAAGCTCTTAGAAGCTTCTCTAGGAAGCTTCTAAGGGGGCTTCTCAAAGCCCCCTTCCCGTGGAGTCCCTTTATAAGCCCAATTTTTACCCCGGGATTCAATCCCCCTTTCCCAATGCATTCCCACACAGCCCATATTAGCCGGTGTAAGTCCCCCCTTCTCGTGGATTCCCAGCACAAGTCCCTTCCCACCAATCACCCACAAGGCCGGTCCTAGGATTTTAGGGAAGGAGAAGAAGAACCCTAAAGCCTCCATTCTTGCAAGGTCCATTTCCACAAACCAAGCTCCAACCCCGCAAGGCCTTCCATAAGGCCAAATTCCGCAAGCTGGTATTCCCAAGGATCCACAATTCGAAAGGGATCTCCTGCGTACCAGGGAGAAAAGAACAAGATCTTGAGGCTGCGTACCAGGGCGAGCAAATTCACCGATTGCGTAAGGGAAAAGGCAACCTCGAAGTCCGTAATTATGTCATGATGGGCCCTAAAAAGTCACAAGACGCGCCTGCGGAAGGATCTTCTCCTGGTATTTACGAGGATATTTCCCCGAGCCCACAAGTCCAGGTTTGATCTATTTGGATTCCACACAGAAGTATTGAATTAATCACGATAACTTCATGGATTAGGAAGCACTCATGCATGTCAAATGCAACTAGTCAAGTTAAATGCAATTGGAAAAATGAATTGGCTATTTGAACATTTATTAGAAATAGCTTAAGATATGAAAATTGATCGTCGGTACGTTCAATGGAGTTAATGAAAAGAGCATAAGGTGTCTATGCATTTGCAGGACCTTATTAGTAAGTTTCCTTTTGTGTATTCAAAAGTGACGAGCCTAGGACAACTGTTGCCTCATTACAAGGTTGAAATTATTGGGGTACACCTTTTTACTAGGCATGGAAAGATTAATGGCATGTCCCATTTTTAGATCAATCTTCCTTGTAATGATTCATGAGGAAAAGTTAACACCCATAAGATGTTATTCGAAAAGGAATAGAAGGGCACGAAAATGATCTATGGACGTGCAAGTGGCATGATTATTTGATGTAAGTCCTAGTAGGACCTAGGAAAGTTAGTGTCCAAATTATCAGGCATTTTTACCTTACCAAGGAAAGATAGGGTTATTGTGAACCATGTGATGCGTAGAAGCAATAAATCGCATGTTTACGCGTATTGGTATAGTTGTAACTATTGTTCTCCATTAGATTTAGTTTATTACCTTTAGAAGGTTCATCCTTGTCGCAATACAAGTATATTGAGTTGTCTAAGTAACCTAAAACACGAGGGATTCATATGGGCATGGCTCAGTCGATATGATAGGTATCCCAAGTGCCAAGTGCAATAAGAATTCGACCTAGTTTTACACTTGTTGCCAAGTCTAAACCCGCAAACCCAAAGATCTTACACACATTCACGAGATGTCGAATCAATTGGATGCTCATGCATAAAAATGATCTAAGGGTTCATCCTAAGGATCACTCGTTCCAATGATGAAAATCCGACTGAGTTGGAAATTCCTAGGGCCGTGGGCCAATATAATTAGGAATGGGTTGGGTAAGAAGACACCCTAAACCCTGCTACTCGGCTGGAGGTAATTCAGTGACCAGAAAACGCCATTCAATGGGTGAAATGATCCCGTGGAATAGATGCAACACATGTGAAAAAGGTTGCATCATCGTATAGACTTGAGACTTGTCCACAAGAGAGTTTTGTCATTTCTCGAAATGAGGTTGGCAAGTTACTGAAAGAATTTAACTTACAAGAGGATGAGTAATCATCCTGTTACTTCACCTTTCTTGAGGAATAATTGCCAAGAAAAGGGAGAGTTAGGTATTTGGCTGAAAGCAAATGACCAATCAATAAATTGAAGCGACATGGTCGCCAGGATTTACTATTACCTAAGGTATTGATTAAGTTGGGTTAACAGGGTATGGCCCTAACCCAAGGATAAAAGGGTGAACAAACAAACCCTTGGGGATCTTGCCAAAGTCGCAATTTGATCCCAGGTCGAATGTTGGATGCATTCGGAGAGAATGATTCACTTTTTTAACAGTTGGCCAAATAAAACGACCACTGGAAATTGATTGTGCTTGTAACAGTTTAGAAAGCACTGTTTGCATTGTTTGCTCAAGGAACTAAAGGATGAAAAGATATCTAAAGCTTCAGGTTAAAGCCTGAAGGGAGAGGCAGCTTCAGTTACCCCCGACTGCCTACCTGACCCTAACCAAGGGGGTTGTTAGCCGCGCCGGGAACGTGGACCGAACCCGCCGCGAGAGGTCTCTCCGTTGAGTTCTACTTGGAGCAGGAGGACGCTTGGGTGCCAGGGGGGGCTCTGGCCGTAAATCCCTCGCCTTCCGGGCCCTGCACAAGAGGCTAGCGTGACTCGGGATTGGATCTCGAGGCCCGCATACTAGTCTACGGGCGGAAGCTTGGAAGAGTGATCCCTGGTGGATTACTGGATAGCCTTCGGGCGGATTATGAATACGCCTACGGGCGGGAACTCCTTGTATTTCAAAGATAAAAGGATAAAATGATAATAAAGAAGTTGTTTGGCATTGTTTTCTTTATGTCCTGTGATAAGATTACGTGAAGGAACCAGTGCATAAGAGGGTTAATTCAAAGAAGCTGTTTGTATATGTCAAACTAATGTGGTAGGTAATTACATAACTAAAACAAACCGAGGAAAGTGCGGAGGATGGACCATGGGGCCGTCCTACGGATGGGTGGTCCCGGTTAGCCGGGAACTTTTCTCAAAGTCTTCAACGAACAGAGGATGATCGTCATCTCCGAAACAAGTAACGAGAACGATGACTTAGAATTAACTATTACCCGATTCACGCTGTTTTAGGGGAACGGAATGGGACTATGCCTTATGGCAGAGAGGTCAAGACTTGCATCCCTCTCGTTTCCCATTCTCCTTGAACCAAGTGCAGCGTGAATCCGCTTCGGACCTGGCGTTTCTGCGTAAAGTAGTTCGCTCGGGTCTGACGCTAGTTGTTGCTAGCTAACGACCAAACAGGAAAACCCAAATTCAGGTCGATCCTAAGTGGGAACGGCCAGGATACTTCCGCTACGTGGCAGACGCGGGAAGACCTAGATCGCAAGTCCCGTAACATTCCATGGGAGTGCCGGGCGGAGCCTTCTAGAAATCCTTCCCGATGGACTGCTAAGACGTGTCCGGGATGATTCTAGTGGACACGTTACAGTTGGTATCAGAGCAAACCAACAAAGGATTTGATTTTAGGAAATTTTAATAAGAAGAAGTAAAGCAAATGTTGTGTCCCAAACATTTCCTTACTTTGAATGCTGTCTTGTAGAATTACGAAGCATGGAACAAGTTCTTAGTGTTCCGAGTCATGTTTATGACCGCGATGCATTCCACAAATTATTGACAAAGGGTTGAGATGATGAACATCTTAGACCGCATTTACAATCCATCGCCTGTGTACGTGGAACAGAGATGGATGGGTGTTTCAGGGATCTATTACATAACTGCCTATCGACCTGCGTACCTTCAAATTAACTTGAAGAGAATCAAGTGGATGGAGGATTTGAAAATCGTGAAGCTGTTCATCTTTGTTGAGGCTCACGCAAACGCGACCCTACAGGTTGGAGGTCGAAGGGTTAACCAGAATAAGTATGTGTACGGAGAAGTAATTCAAAGAATCCCTGCCGACCGAATCAAGGTTTTGGGACGTCATGAGAAGAATGGATATCAAAGGAAAAGATACCCTAATCTTCCAAGGAACTATCGATTCCTGAAAATCGATGACCCCAATCCGTACTACTACTCAGTTCCTGTAGCTGAATGCAACAACATCTTATTCTCCTCGAATTAATGTATTAACTTGTTCCATCGGCCCAAGAAATAATTATACCATGAAAGGGCTATGCTGACATGAATGGAATAAAACTTTTTCCCGATTGTCTTGACTGTGAATATTGATAAAAGTAGTAAAGTGAATTGGTCACTTGGCTGAAGGAATACGTGGACGTAGTTCTGAAGAGTTAACAGAACTCCCGCTTTAAAGAGAAGTAGATCATGAGATCAAGCTAGTAATAGGAGCTGCGCCAATTGCGAAGAGACCCTATAGAATGTCTATATCGGAAGCTATTGAGTTGAAGGAACAACTCAAGCAACTGTTAGGTGAGGGCTACATCCGGCCTAGCAACTCACCATGGGGAGCTCCAGTTCTATTCCAGAAGAAGAAAGATGAGACATTTCGACTATGTATTGATTACCGTGGGTTGAATCAATCAACAGTCAAGAACAAGTATCCTATTCCTAGAATAGATGAGCTTCTTGATCGCCTTCAAGGTGCAAAGATCTTCTCCAAAATTGATCTCAGGTCAGGTTACTATCAAATCAGGATCAAGGATGAGGATATTCCAAAAACGGCCTTCAATACAAGATATGGGCACTTTGAATTCTTGGCTATGTCATTCGGCCTTACAAATACACCTGCCACCTTCAATAGATTAATGCAGGATATTTTTAGACCATATCTTGATGATTTCGTGCTTGTCTTCTTCGATGATATTTTAGTCTATTCTAAACAGGAAGAAGATCATGAACCTCAACTACGGATTGTTTTGGAGACAATGAGGTCTCATAAGTTGTATGCAAAAATGAAGAAGTGTGCATTCTTCAAACGTCAGATTGAATATCTAGGATTCATAGTATCATCAGAAGGAATATCAGTAGACCCAGCCAAAGTCAGAGATGTGCTTGAATGGCCAGTACCAGTATCCGTCAAAGAAATACGCAGTTTTCTTGGCTTGACAGGATGGTATAGGATCTTTATCAAAAACTATGCTTTGATTGCAGCACCTCTTACCGACTTACTAAAGAATCAGACTTCTATTACATGGTCAACTCCCGAACAAAATAGCTTCGACAAATTGAAGCAATGTTTGATATCAGCACCTATTCTGAAACTTCCCGACCTCAATAAGGAGTTCGAGGTAGTAACTGATGCCAGCATTCTTGCCTTGGGGTGTGTTCTTATGCAGGAAGGTCATCCAGTAGCATATTCTTCAAGGAAATTGAAGAGTCACGAAAAGAATTATGCCACGCATGATCTAGAGTTATTAGCTGTCATCCATGCTCTAAAGCTTTGGAGACACTACCTATTGGGTAACAAGTTTACTCTAGTAACCGATCATAAGAGCCTCAAATGGATTTTTACCCAGAACGAGCTCAACATGAGGCAACGTCGATGGATTGAAGTATTAGAGGAATATGATTTTGAAATCAAGTATCGACCAGGGGAAAAGAATGTAGTTGTTGATGCACTCAATCGCAAGGCATTCCTTAATTCACTAATCTTGCAAAATCTATCAATAGCTAGATCTCTAGCTACAGAGGCGTCCATGCCGAACGACCTAATACTTGAGCTAACTAGAGAGGAAGGATGCCATGATCTAGCCTATCAAAGGATGCTAAGGGAAGTCTCTATCAAGGACCAGGAACAAAAGCTAGAGGCTAAGTATCGTGAATTCTCTGTCAGTAGTGGACTTGTCTACTCTAGGACGAGAGTATGTATACGAGCAAGCCCGTTATTTAAATAGAGGATATTGTATGAAGCTCATGATTTCACTTTATCGGGACATCAAAGCTGCGAAGGATAGACAGAAGGCATACACGGATTTGAAGTGTCAAGATAGAATATTTGAGGAAGGAGACATGCTCTTCATTCACGTATGCCCAAAGAAGAGTTCTCTATCCTTAGGAGATTGCAGGAAGCTAAGTCCAAGGTATTGTGGACCATACAAGATCCTCAAGTGCTTAAGATCTAATGTTTATAGACTGCAACTCCCTGAAAACCTAAAGGTTCATAATGTATTCCATAACAGTCTATTGAAGAATGAAGTATGTACCTAATCCTAATCATGTACTTGATGACCAACAAATTGTAATGCCTAGTCAAGGAGACCTTGAACTAAGGCCGGACAAGATTTTAGATGCT
Organism: Lygodium microphyllum; assembly: GCF_053477565.2. NCBI lineage: Eukaryota > Viridiplantae > Streptophyta > Polypodiopsida > Schizaeales > Lygodiaceae > Lygodium > Lygodium microphyllum. Next base: position 113,808,673 of record NC_141150.1, on the reverse strand, counting down.
AGGGTGAGACAACTAAGATCCAGAACCTTGAGAGAATGCCTCGTCCAGTGGAAAGATTATCCTGAAGAGGATGCTACCTGGATGGATGAAAGCTCTCTCAATCTTCAATATCCCCAGTCTATCTCGAGATGAGGACATCTCGATTCTTCTAAGGGGGAGAGAATGTAATATTTCCGCACACAGCGTACGGTAAATATTGACTTCCCGCACGTCGTGTAAATCTCGTGCAAAGATTATCACCAGTGCCAGCAGCTAATCTATAACCACACGCGGGAAATGGAGACACTCCACCTTAGGAAAATAAGGCCGGGGATTCAAACCTGCATAGCCGCGGGAAAACAGCCTCTTGGGAAGAGGTCAAGAGGATAAGGTAATTGCAAATTTGTTTATTATCTTCCCCAGCCGATGTGTGGCTGGGGGAGAGGGATGGGCTAGTATGGGCAGCATGAGGAGGTGGGAGGAGAGAGCCATGCAAAAGGCCACGTGGGGAGGTCCCCTCTCCCCCCTTGGACTATAAGAACCCCCTCTTGGGGGGGGGGAAGAGGAGGGTGAGAGGGAGGAGGACGTGCTGAACGTGTCGTGTGAAGGCCGTCGCTGTGGAAGGGAAGGACATGGCGGCAGAAGGCTGTCGAGAGGGAGAGGCCGGACGTGAAGGGAGGGGCCGGACGTGAAGGGAGGAGGCCGGCCGTGTGAGGGAAGGGTCGCCATGTCGCCGTGCTGAAGGAGGTGAGAGGAGACGTGGCTACCGCCATCGCCATAGACCAGGCGGTGTGGTAATAGAGGGGGGGAAAGTCGTTGGCCGCTGGGGGAGCCGCCGACAGGGTGCGGCACATAACGGCTCTGCCTAGCACCTGGCGTCAGAACAGACGGAATCCCCAGTTCGCTGTCTAAGCTATCACTGCTCGATGATTCATAGCCTGTTGTGAGTGGTCCTGTCACATCCTCAAAAACCTTTTCTTTTCCTTTTCCCTTGTCATCCTCAAAAACCTTTTCTTTTCCTTTTCCCTTGTTATTTCTCCCCCTCACTGACATGTCCGTGTCAGTGGACGTAGAATTACGGTTCCGTAAGTGTCCTGACCAAGGACTCATTGTGGAAGATACATCTGTTGTCTGACCACTCATAGAAGTACTCTTTGCATGATTCATACTAGGTGCTCCATCACTAGTAGGCACCACAAACGGATTCCCATACCATGATGCTAACTCATCAAAGACTACATCTCTGCTGATGAGTGTCTCATGCATAGAAGCTACATAACACTTGTATGCTTTCCGTTCCTATGCATATCCCAAAAATACACTCTTCACTACCTTAGGATCCAATTTATTCCTCTTCTCATCCGGTATATGCACGTACGTAATATATCCAAAGACTTTCAAGTGCCTGATGTCAGGTCTATGAGACCATACAGCTTCTCATAAGGGGTGACTACATGTATTCCTGTTGTAGGAGTGCGATTCAGCACATAAACTACAGTCATTACTGCTTCAGTCCAATAGGCATTAGGCAAACACTTCTCATTTAGCATAGCTCTTGCTGACTCCATTAAGACTCCATTCTTCCATTCTGCAACACCATTTTGCTGCAGTGTATAGCTACATGTGAGCTGCCTTCTGATCCCATACTTGGCAAGATATCTATCAAATTCTTTGGATACATATTCACCTCCTCCATCTGATCTCAAGCATGATATGTAGCAGCCAAGTTCATCTTTAGCATGTTTTTTAAAGTCTCTAAAGACTTCAAACACCTCATCTTTATGCTTCAAAATGTACAGCCAAGTGTACCTGTTGAAATCATCAATAAATGAAACATAGTACCGTGCACCTCCAAAATAAGCATTATGCGACGGTCCCTAGACATCAGAGTGCACTAACTGCAAAGGCCTAGTGTTGTTTTGTACATGTCTCATGAAAGGAAATCGTGCCTACTTCCCAAACTGACATGCAAGACACACATGCCCAAAGTCATTATACTTGAATTTCGGTAATCCAAGTACGATTGCCTTCTGCTGTATGGATTTCAGCTTCTGTACATTTACATGTCCAATTTTCTTGTGCCAAATCTCTACATCTCTGATGGCACTCTCATCATGAGCAAACATAGCTGCTTTAAGTTCAAAATGGTCGCTTCCAAAGTAAACATCCTGCCATCCCTTTTGCCCTTGGCAATTAGCTTGCAGCCATTTCCATACTCCTCAATGAAACATCCATCCTTGTTAAACCTCACTTGACCCACAGACAACACATTCTTCGTTATGGCTGATACATGTAAGACATCATGCAGGCCTTTCTCCTTGCCATCAGGCATTATCAATGGAACAATCCCTTTATGCTTTATGTCATGTTGGATGTCATCCCCAGTACATACATGACCATGTGTACCTACAACCATCTCATCAAACCACTCTCCATGCGGAGTCATGTGGTTTAACGCACCAGAGTCAATGTACCACCTGTCATCTATGTTCTGCCTTGACGCAGTCTTAGACACATGCTACATGGCAAAGAGTCTATCAACCTGATCATCCTACCCATCACTAGAGGATGCATAATGCCCATGTTGTTTTCCTTTTGCCTTCATATCATTCTGCTTTTTGTAACATTCCTTCACTATGTGCCCATACCTTCCACAATAATGGTAATCTTTGTCCCTGTTGGACTGATCAGATGACTGCCAAGATCTAGATCCACCTCCTCTTCCTTGAGGTGATCTCCCCCTGCCTCTAAAACCACAAGATCCTCGCTGGCCCTATGTATTGGCACCATGCCAATTTCCCTGCTGCTGCTGCTGTCCATAGGTATTACAAGTGTCGCCACGACCTCAATATGAACCATGGCCTCTGCCTCCTCTGCCACGCTGGCTAGAGTATAACACAGTGTCTCTGCTCTGAGAGGCACTAGAACCTGTATTTAGGCCAAGTTTGATCTCCTCATACAGCAATAATGCAACCAGTTCTTCCTAGTAAGGGGAATCTGCTCTAACTGAGATGGAAGTGTCAAATGCTTTGTATTCTTTCCCTAAACCATTCAATGCAACAACAATCATATCATCTTCTGATACCCTTGAGCCAATGTTAGCTAACTGATTAGCTATGGTCTTGATCTACCTGGTATACACTTGGATGCTCCTGCCATTTTTAGACATATTATTGAACTGTTGTTTCAACTGGATCTTCCGTGCATGTATCATGGTTCCATAATTTCTCATCAGTATATCCCAAGCATCCTTCGTAGACTCATAGCCAGTGATTTGAATAGCCATAGCATCGGATATACATAGTGAAAACCAATGCAGTACCTTACATGCTCTTTCAGTCCATAACATGTGAGCTCTGTTCTGTTCATTTGTTGCATTTGCTTCAGGAAATTCAGGAGCTTCTTCATCTCCTGTGCATAAGTCCCAATATCCTCTGCCAACCAGAAAATTTTTCATTCTGAATTTCCATAATGCAAAATTTTTGTTTTCTAGCTTTTCTCCAACTATTTGCGTGATATTATCAGTCCCATGTGCATTAGCCGTGATGCAACAGACTGTATGTCAAATGCCTAACTCCCTGCAAGTCAATAAGTCCAACTGACTAAGTTCAGTCCACTACAATTGATGACAGTTTTCTGCAATTAATTGCAGTAAAAAACCAGTAAATTTCAGCCCAATATCAACCCAAAATAGTCCACAATCAAGTGGTCCAGCTCGTAGAAATAACTGTCAATACATATGCCATGTACTTGCTTCAGATTGAAATCCTGCAAATCCACTGCCAGGGTCCAAAAACATGTAGTCTAAACCTATAAACTGTGATTAACAGCAGCATTTTCAATGCCAAAAACAACATGCACACATGTCATATATGTCCCAAGTCTTCTCAGATGACTGCAAGTACATATATCACTCCAGACATTAGCATAGAAGTACGAAACAGTGCATAATCAGCAAGTACAAGTGTCAACAGTTTTGTTTGCAGGTTGCAGTCAACCAAAAAAATAGCATAACCAGCTTCAAACCGCTTCAAAGTGTCTTCAAACCAAACCATAAATTTGCTCCAGTATGACAAGGTCAATGCATGACTATGTAGTGACCATAGATTGTCTGTCTCTAATGAGCAAAGTCATACATTACTTCTGCAATTTGTATTCAGCCAAAAAAACAAGATTGCATTTGCTTCAGCTCCAAAAATTTCAGCATTCAGTAGTATTTAATGCTTTTCTCAACCCATGATCATTCTGACATACATATGTCAGTACATACTTCTCATAGATGTCACCAAATGTCACACTATGCTTCAGTAAAGAACAAATGCTTGTTGTCCATGTTAAATGACAGTTTTCAGCCTGTCTGAAATGCTCCACATCTGAGTATTTCAGTTACCAAAATCAGCTTGCAGTGGATCACAATAGGTACATATGACCTCCAGCATATACCTATGCTCCAAGAGTGCTTCTAGGCTTGTTAGAGAGCTTCCAAAGCTCTTCAATGTGTTGCATATACCATGTATGCTGTGTATACAGCAGTGCAGGCCCTTTTTTTCAGATCTTCCCACTCTGATCTCAGCTCATGTCAAAGCTCAAAGTCAAGCATTTGCTTCTTGAAATCTCAAAGCACTTCATACATGACATAACCAAGCATTTGATGACCAAAGACACTAGCATTTGATGAAGTGCAACCCAACAAATGATGATAGCAAATAGGTGTAGTTCACACTGCCTGCAAACTTAGATTTCAGCACGCTTCTAAAGATGATGGTGATGGTAGTGAGTGATACACACTCTGATGTGGTCTTCTTGGCCTCCTCAAGGCTCCCAACAAGGCACAAGCACTGATCTTCACCCTAGAGTATGCAATGAACAAATGCTCACCTGCAGCCCACAATGGCAGCTTGTTTAATGCAGGGAAAAACCTAAGTTAGGTCCTCTTCACTTCCTCCAGCTTCACGAATTTCACCAAGTCCCGCTCTGATACCATGTTGAAAGAGGGGAGAGAGAGACAGGGATGGAGCTAACAGAGAACCATCAGGTTCTTCTTCTTCTCTTTCATTATTCAACACTAGAGTAAATACCCACACTACAAAGAGTAACCTAGTGTAAGTGTAACTAGACTGACTAACTCATTGACTAACTTTAGTCAGGTCACCGACTAGCTAAACCGACTTATTCAATGTAGTCACATGCAGACAACTGCACACTAGCTGTCATAGATGTTGGTCATACATAAAGACGGATAGACGGGAGAGCTTGACTTCTAACACTATGTGCCACCGCATAGAGTGGAAGAAAGCCAAGAAGAAAGCAGCAGAGAAAGTGAAGAGTCGCCAGCACGCAGAGGCGCAACACATCCAAATGAAAACCATGGGATTGTCGCATTACGGATCGGGCGGCAGAGAGTCGTGGGAGGCAGAGTTTGTAAGTATATTTTGATTTCTAGTTTTTTAAAATTTATATTTCTTTCAATTCTTTATATAATTTATTCTAATACATTGTGTCTCATAATTGTTTGTATATATCATAATTGTTTTGCTGACTACTATCGTTGGTAGGATACCTACTCCTAGAGAGGTAGGTTACCATCGAGGCCATAACCACGCAGCCACATGGCTTCACTTCTATGAGGAGGGTTTCATCACTGAGGAGCAATACAACGGGGCTATGAGGATTCGACAGCCAGAGGAGGTATGTTTTTCTTACTTTCCTATTAAAAGTATAGCTAATTATAACTTTTTCTTTGCAATTGTACGTAAGCAACCTTGATCTTTTGTCTGTGTAGGTGAACCCCGATGTGGAGCATAGGGAGGAGGGGGATAGTGATGCTAGTAGCCATGGTGGTGCTAGCGATGCGACTATAGACGCAAGTTTGTAGACGTGCAAATAGATGGGCGGGTAGACGCGCCCGTAAGATTTTCTCTCAATTCAAAAATCGCGTCTAAAAGTGCGTCTGAGAGGCCTTTTTGTTGTAGTGATAGGAAGCTTGGGGTATCCCTTCCTTTGATACCCGTTCTTCTCATAACATCCCAGCACCTTGATTCTATCGGCAGGGATTATTCGAGTCACTTCGTCGTACACATACTTGTTCTGCTTGACCTTTCGACTGCCGACATGTAGGGTTGCATTTGCATGAGCCTCGACAAAGATGAATAGCTTCACGATCTTTAAATCCTCCATCCACTTGGTTCTCTTCAAGTTGGTCCGAAGGTACGCAAGTCAGTGGGCTGCTATGTTTTATATTCTTGATTCACCTGTCCATCTTCGTTCCACGTATAGGGGTGAAGGATTGTAGATACAGTCTAGAATATTCATCATGCCTAACCTTCGTTGATAATCTGAAGCATGCATTGCAGTCATAAACATGACCTGGAACAGCAAGAATTTATTCCATGCTTCGCGACTCTGCAAGCCAGCATCGATAAGTAAGTAAGGAAATGTTCTTAACTGCAACATTGCTCTATTTCCCCTCATTAAGTTTCCTTGTAAATATTAGATTCCCTGGTTTTCTCTGATACCAACTGTAACCTGTCCCCCTGTCCACTTGTAGGACACGTCTTAGCAGCCCATCGGGAAGAGAGTCTAGAAAGCGCTGCCCGGCACTCCCAAGGAACGGCACAAGGTTTGCGATCTAGGTCTTCCCGAGTCTGCCACGAAGCAGAATCATTCTGGCCGTTCCCACTTAGGACCGACCTGAATTAGGGTTTCCCTCTAATAGTCAAGTTTCTAGGAGGTAGCTAGCGTCGAGCCCCAAATAAAATACTTTGCGCAGAAATGTAACATATCCACCTATACACTTATAGGACACGTCTGAGCAGCCCATCCGGAAGAGAGTCCAAAAAGCGCCGCCCCGTACTCCCATGGAATGTCACGAGGTTTGCGATCTAGGTCTTCCCGAGTCTGCCACAAAGCGGAAGCATTCCGGCCATTCCCACTTAGGACCGACCTGAATCAGGGTTTTCTAGTGGTCAAATTCCTAGAAAGTAACTTGCATCAAACTACTTTACGCAGAAACGTTAGGGTTGAAGTGGATTCGTGCTGCACTTGGTTCAAGGAGAATGGGAAACGAGAGGGATGCAAAGCTCAACCTCTCTGCTCGTAAGGCATAGTCCCATTCCGTTCCCCTAAGATAGCATAAATCGAGACCCTAGTACTCTAGATTCTAAGTCATCGTTCCTTGCTGTCAACTTCTTTGAGAAAAGTTCTCGGCCAATCGGAACCACCCTTCCGTAGCACGGACCCATGGTCACATCCACCGCACTTTCCTCAGGGTTGCTTTAGTTATCTAATTACCTACCACATTTAGTTTGACAAGTAAAAACAGCTTCCTTAATTAGCCAATTAATCACCGGTTCCTTCACGTAACTTAAGCACTGACATAGAAAAACAATGTCAAGCAAGTTCCTTTTCAATAATTGATCTTTATTTATCAGTCTTTGGGATACATCATATAATCCAGCCCGAAGGCTTATCCATAATCTGCCCAAAGGCTAATCCAAAATCCGCCCAAAGGCTAATCCATAATCCGCACGAAGGCAATTCTAGCAATCCTCAGAGATCGTTGTTCCAAGTTTCCGCCCGTAGACTAGTATGTCGGCCTCAAGATCCAATCTAGAGTCATGTCGACCTCTTGTGCAGGACCTGGAGGCAAGGGATTTACGGTGAGAGCCCCCCCTCGCACCCAAGCGTCCTCTTGCTCCAAGTAGCACCCATGGAGAGACCTCTCGCGACAGGTTCGGTCCACATACCTAGCACAGCTAACAATCCCCTTGGTTAGGGTCAGGCAGACAGTCGGGGTAGCTCATGCTGCCTCTCCCTCCAGGCCTTCAACCTGAAGCATTAATTATCTTTCCATCTTTAGTTCTTTGAGCAAAGAAATACAAACAATGCTCCTAACTGTACAAATGCAATCAATCCAATGGTCATTTGTTCGGCCAACTGCTAAGATGTAAATCCTTCTCTCTGAATGCATCCAGCATTCGATCCGGGATCAATTGCGACTTGGAGCGATCCCCAAGGGTTTTGTTTTTTGTTTACCCTTTTATCCTTGGGTTAGGGTTTATACCATGTTAACCCAAATTAACCAATACCCTAGGTTCCTTAAATTAAGACAGTAAATCCTGGGCAACTTTGTCACCCCAACTTGATTGGTCAATTGCTTGCTAGGCAATACATAACTTCCCTATCTTGGCAAATCAGCCCAAGGAAGGGTGATGTAGCAAGATGACCACTCATCCTCTTGCAAGTTAGACTTGCACTAGAACTCACCAACCTTGTTCTAAGGAGAGGCAATTCTACTTTGTGATTTAAACACAAAACCCTGCGACGTTGCAACTTGTTGCGTAGGTGTCGCACTTGACTTATGGGATTATTTCTCCCATCATAGTGTATTCCTTGGTCAAGGATACCTTGGTCAAGATGTAGGGTTTGGGAGTCCTCTTGACTCAACCCAACCCTAATCTTATTAGGCCGACAACATTTAGCCCTAGGGTTTCTAAATCCATACGGAGGTCTAGTCTTTGGCTAATTGATCCTTAGGGTAAAACCCTAGATCGTTCTTGCATAGGCGTTCAGCTAACCCTAACATTATATGAATGTGGGTAGGATCTTTGGGATCAAAAGTCTTGGCTTGGCATCCCAAGTGCAATAATAGGCAGAATTTTTGAGGTATTAAACCCTACCTAGCCCTTTGAGATGTTTGTCATACTAACCATTTATGCTTTTATGAATCCCATGTGGGTTATGCCATTACAAGCGATCTACCTAAATCAATCTAATTGTCTTGCGACAAGAGGTGGTCATTTCTTGGAGATGCTAATATTTTTTCTAAAAATGTGTAAATAGTTGCAAGCCATGACATTACATGCAAATATGCGATTCATTGACTTTTTCCTTCTATGCAACTATAAAATGTACAATGACCACTTCTTTTTCTTGCCTAAACTATAATGATTGACAATTTAGGGCTAATTCGTATAAAAACCTACGTTGAATTTCATCAAGAAATATGCTCATAACCCTTCGCTTAATGCATTGAATTCAAGCTTTAATATGAAATGCATCCTTTTCTAAATACAACTTCAATAAAAGAAGTCCATGCATGAGTGAAAACCATGAGTCCGACATTTAATTTATCTCTCCTTTAGCACTTAATCCGACTTAAAATGCAAGCATCCTCGTATGCAACTGGCAAAGTTCATAGTTTCCTTTCCATGCATTGCGATTCTTTGGATAACATTCAATGGTTTCTAAGATTATCCTCTATATGAATCACGTCCATGAATTTAAATCATAAGTACAACATGGGACAAGTTCTATCCTTCTTAGCACGATCCCTCTTCTAATTTATGCAATGTGACGACAGAGGGCGATTGGCGTATCAGGCGGCTCCTCCTTGGCACAAGCGGCGATTTACAGGGTCTCCCCTTAACTCATCCTCTCCTTAGACAGCGGTAGCAGTGCCTCAATCTCTCTCTTCCTCCACGATACTACAGCGCCTCCTCTTCTCCAGCATTAAGGCCAGGCTCCTCTGGTTTATATGGGGGGAGGGGATAGGATCCTCCCCCCACCTGTGTGTCAGCGGGCATGCCACAATGCCCTGGCAAGCTCCAGCAAGGAGCTTTCCTACTTACTAATCCCCTCTTCCTCTAGCTCGACAGTCGGCTGGAGGGGAGGGGAAATTAAAAAATTTTGCTTTTATATAAAAAAATTTATCCCTATGCCCTATTCACGCATGAAAGGAGGAAAATAGAATTAGATCGTTACATTCGCTCCCCCTTAGAGGAATCGAGATGTCGTCATCTCGAGATAAACTAGGGATATTGATGGTTGAGAGTGCCTTCATCTACCCAAGTGGCATCCTCTTCGGGATAATCTTTCCACTGGACAAGGCATTCTCTCAAGGTTCTGGATCTTAATTGCCTCTCCCTAACATCTAAGATCCTGTCAGGCCTTAGTTCAAGGACTCCTTGACTAGGCATTACAACTTGTTGGTCATCAAGTACATGGTTAGGATTTGGTACATACTTTCTCAATAGATTGATATGGAATACATTATGAACCTTTAGGTTCTCTGGGAGTTGTAGTTTATAAGCATTAGGTCCTAGGCATTTGAGGATCTTGTACGGTCCACAATACCTTGGACTTAGCTTCTTGCAATCTCCTAAAGATAGGGAACTCTTTTTAGGGCGTATGCGAATGAAGACCATGTCTCCTTCTTCGAAGACTCTATCTTGACGTTTCAAATCCACGTATGCCTTCTGTCTATCCTTGGCAGCTTGGATGTCCTGTCTTATTGACTTTATTTGGTCATCCATCTCTTCCAACATCTGCCTTGAAGCTTCAACTCTTAAGGTTGGATCTGAGAAGTTTAGGAGACTTTGACAGTCATGACCATACAATGCTTGGAAAGGGGTCATCTGAATGCTTTGTTGGTAAGAAGCATTGTAGGCAAATTCAACCAAAGGCAAGTATTGAATCCACCTCTTCGGCTCACGACAGCAGTATGCCCTAAGCATGTCCTCCATGACTTGATTTACTCGCTCTGTTTGTCCATCCGTTTGGGGATGGTAAGCGGTGCTAAAACAGAGTTGAGTCCCAATGGCTTCAAAGATAGCTCTCCAGAAGTGTGATGCGAAGAGAGAATCATGATCACTAATGATTCTTCTGGGTAAACCATGTAGCTTGAATATCTCCTTGATAAACAATCTTGCAATGTCTGAGGCTTTATAGTTTGTCTTTACTGGAATAAGGTGTGCAATCTTAGTAAGCATGTCAACCACAACCATGATGGAGTTGTATCCTCCCTAAACTTGGGGTAGGCCTACAGTAAAATCCATACTGATGAATTCCCATTTCATTTGGGAAATGTCAAGCGGTTGCAGCTTCCCTGGCATCTTGACATGTTCGGCTTTGATACGTTGACAAGACAAACACTCGGTGACATATTTGAGAACGTCACCTTTAAGCCTCTCCCAATGGTAGCTCTTCCTAACTGCATTAAGAGTCTTGGCATAGCCAGGATGTCTTGCGAAAGGGGAATCATGAGCTTCCCACAATATCTTCTACTTAAGTGATTGGCTTGCTGGTATACACAGCCTTGTTCTATAGTAGACAAGTCCACTATTAATAGAAAATTCATGATACTTAGCTTGCAACTTTTGGTTCTGATCCTTGATAGAGATGTCCCTTAGCATTGTTTGGTAGGCCGGGTCATGGCATGCATCCTCTCTAGCTAACTCAAGTATTGGATTGTTTGGCATAGATACTTTTGTAGCTAGAGATCTAGCTGTTGATGGATTCTGCAAGATTAGAGAATTAAGGAATGCCTTGCGACTAAGTGCATTAGCAACTACATTCTCTTTTCCTGGTCGGTACTTGATTTCAAAGTCATACTCCTCCAACACTTCAATCCACCGACGTTGCCTCATTTTGAGCTCATTCTGGGTAAAGATCCATTTGAGACTCTTATGGTTAGTTACTAGAGGAAACGTATTACCCAACAGGTAGTGTCTCCAAAGCTTTAGAGTGTAGATGACAGGTAGCAATCCCAGATCATGTGTAGCATAATTCTTCTCATGACTCTTCAATTTCCTTGAAGAGTATGCTACAGGATGACCTTCCTGCATGAGTACACACCCCAAGGCAAGTATGCTAGCATCAGTTACTACCTCGAACTCTTTATTGAGGTGTGGAAGTTTTAGAATAGGTGCTGATACCAAACTTTGCTTCAATCTGTCAAAGCTATTTTGTTCGAGAGTTAACCATGCAATGGTTGTTTGCTTCTTCAGTAAGTCCGTCAGAGGTGTTGCAATCAAAGCATAGTTTTTTATGAAGACCCTATACCATCCTCTCAATCCAAGGAAGCTACGTATTTCTTTGACAGATGTTGGTATTGGCCATTCTAGCACATCTTTGACCTTGGCGAGGTCCACTGAGATTCCATCTGCTGATACTATGAATCCCAAATATTCAATTTGATGCTTGAAGAATGCACACTTCTTCATCTTAGCATACATCTTATGCGCCCTCATGGTCTCAAGGACAATCCGAAGTTGGAGTTCATGATCCTCTTCATGTTTAGAATAGACTAAAGTTTCATCGAAGAAGACGAGCACGAAGTCATCAAGATATGGCCTAAAGATATCATGCATTAACCTATTGAAAGTGGCAGGTGCATTCGTAAGCCCAAATGACATAACTAGGAACTCAAAGTGCCCGTATCTTGTATTGAAGGCCGTCTTGGGGATATCTTCTTCCTTGATCCTTATCTAATAGTAACCTTGTCACGATTGTGGGAGAGAACGAAGGAGTCTCACTTGTAGCTTTCTTGCTTGCACAATGAGGAAATACACACACAGGTTGTAAAAATCTAAATTCTATAACGCGTGAATAGGGCTTTGGGATAATTCATTTTTATTACATTAAGGCAAAAAAATTTATTACTCCCTCCTTCCCCCAACCGACTATCGAGCTGGGGGAGAGGGAGGGAAGCATGGGACACCAAGCTCCTTGCTAGAGCTTGAAACAAGGGGGATTCATGCACATTGACACGAAGGAGAGGGAGGATCCCCCTCCCCTCCCCTATTTAAGCCTTGCGCTGCTACCACTAGGGAAAAGAAACAAAGAACAGCCGCCATACTACTGACGCGACTGACGAAGAGGAGGAAGGCTATGAGAAAGGACGATTCGAACAAAGAGGAGGAAGCGGTAAACATCCTTGCTGCCGTTGAAGGAAGGTTGTGTGATTGCTATCGCCGTTGGAACCGTCAGCTGCTGCCGATGCCGCCATCGAACCCATCTGCTGCCTCCATCCTCTCTCCCCACGTGGCTCCTGACCACAGAAACTTCAAGAAGCTTCTTGAAGCTTCTAAGGGGGGCTCCTTTAAGCCCCCTTCCCGTGGAGCCCCTATAAAGCCCCTTCCCATTGGAACCCTCCAAAAATCCAATTTCCTCCCTCGTGCCCCCTTTTTTTTACACACCCTTTTACCCCCCCGTGTTAAAAGTCATTGGGCCTTTATAAGTCTTTTTTTCCCCCTCCATGCTTAAAGCCTTAAGCCCCTTTCCCCCCCTTAAGCCCCCTTCCCATGGATGGAAACCCCCCCCCCAAAAAGAACTAAGGCTTGAAAAGTCTTATTACTTTTTCCCCCATGCTTAAATTCATAAGCCCCCTTCTTGTGCCTTTTGAAACCCCCTTTCACCCTTCACCTTTCCCCTTGGCTTGGAACTTACCCGTGTGTCCAAAAATCCCTTCAAGATCCCCCTTCCTATACCCTTCCACTCCCGTGTCCAAAGATCTCCCAAGTCCCCCTTCATATGCTTTTGAAACCACACTCACACACACCATTTTTACCGTGAATATACCCTATAGACCCTTTTCTTTAGGCCTTGTAAGCCTTTCCCCTCCCAAATGAATTCAGGCCTTAAAGGTATTACTACCCCCTTCTCGTGGTTAATCCCTTAACGATTCCTTGCCTCGAAAAAAGAGAAGAAGAGTATTGCAGCGACGGTGGAATTCCGAAAAGGAGTGTAAAGCTGCTTCCATGTTCGAAGGACTACAACTGCAATGCTGCCTAAGAAAGTCCAAGGAGTAGCTGCGGGAGGGTCATCTCCCGGTATCCATGTGGATATCTCACCCCAAAACCATGTTTTTTCCTTCTTAATTTTCTATCGGTTTTAATTCAATCATGCAAGATGAATTGTTAGGGATAAGATATATATTTTGTCCTAGTTATTTACGATGAAGGAATTCAGTTTAATTAAACATGCAAAATAAATAAAGTATAAACATAGTTTTCCTTCAAAAAGTATTATGCATTGAAACGACTTATGAGCAAGATTATTTACCCACTAAAGTAGTATACTTCGGTTAAGTCTGAAAGATATAAAACTGCATCTTGCACTACTAACCCCTATTCTTTTTATAACGAGTCATCATGGAAGGTGCGAATCATGAAAGGTTTCTTACGTTGCTTAAACTCTAGGAAGTTATCATTGCTAGCTACATAACTTAGCAAGGAAAAGATTTCTTATTTGGCATGAGTTTTGTTCGTAAGGAAAAAGGAAGATTAATTGAATTTACCTAACCTCAAATCAATAAATTTTAGGATTGAAAAATCAATTGACACATAGATAACAAATAGTGCGGAGGTGATCTCGATATTACCTTCTAAAAGTTAACCAAATTAATAAAAACTTAGAAATACCTATGCCGCGAAATATTCATTGGGAATGATTTAAAATCCAAGAAACGTTTATACCTTAAATACTTGCCCACATTCCCTGATTGTAGGGTCAGTAAATCGTAAACGTAAAAGAACTAGGGTTTGTCCTTGAGTTTCTTAAAGGAAATAATAAAAGCTAGGAAACCCTAGGTCTGACAAACGTCAGCTTAAAGAAACTGAAACGGATTGTTTCATTGCATAGTACGATGCAGGACTTGCGCAGCAAGTACATAGTCATATGGTCTTGTGATTGCTTCACAAGAAGAAAGGTTAAATACCCTCAACAAGGATGGCGGATCCTTACGCAAGTTATCTTGCAAAAGGATGTATTCTTTGAAATCCTTCTAAGTAAGGAAGGTTAAAAATCGAAAACTAAAGTATCCAATGAACTTTAGGGTTGACCAAGATGGGTTAATAGGGTACACCCTAACCCAGAATATAAGGGATCTTGCCAAGTTGCAAGACACCCCGGATCGAGTGTTGGATGCATTTGAAAGGAAAGACTCCTTCCTTAGCAGTTTGCCAACAACAAAATCGATCAATGGAAATGTTTGTGCTTGCTAGAGATTTTAGAGCACTGTTTGACTTGTCTGACCAATGAATTACAAAATAAATAAATATCTATACTTCAGGTTGAAGGCCTGAAGGGAGTGGCAGCTTCAGTTACCCCCGATTGCCTGCCTTACCCTAACCAAGGGGGTTGTTGACCGCGCCGGGAACGTGGACCGAACCCGCCGCGAGAGGTCTCTTCGTTGAGTGCTACATGGAGTAGGAGGACGCTTGGGTGTCAAGGGGGCTCCGGCCGTAAATCCCTCGCCTTCCGGGTCCTGCACAAGAGGCTAACGTGACTCGGGATGGGATCTCGAGGCCCATATACCAGTCTACGGGCGGAAACTTGGAATAGTGATCCCTGTGGATTGCTGGATAGCCTTTGGGCGGATTGTGGATAAGCCTACAGGCAGAACTTTTGTATTTCAAAGATAAATATGATGATATGTTAATAAAGAACTTTTCTGATATTGTTTTTCTATGTCACTGATAAGATTACGTGAAGGAACCAGTGCTTAACGGATTAATTAAAGAAGCTGGGTGTTACATGTCCAACTAATGTGCTAGATAATTACATAACTAAAACAAATCGAGGAAAGTGCGGAGGATGGGCCATGGGTCCGTCCTACGGTGGGGTGGTCTCGGTTGGCCGGGAACTTTTCTCAAATCTCGAAGAACAGCTGGATGATTGTCAAAGGACACGAACAATGAAAGCTGTAATATTCCCACCCGTGAATATTGACGTCCCGCACACGACGTAAACCTTGTGCAAAGGTTATCTCTTGTATTGAAATTATTGGCGGTGTAATGTGTGACCCGCACGCGAGAAATGGGGTCCTCCGCGTTGGTAAATCAAACCCGAAAGTTCGAAACCGCTAGTCTCACAAAAACACCCTCTTGGGAAGGGAAATTTGAATATTTAAGGCAAATTTTTTTTATTTCTATCCCTTCTTCCCCAGCCGATGCACGACTGGAGAAAAGGGAGTGTGGGGGGGATGGGGATATGAAAGTCGTGGCCTGCATGGGAGGGGGGGAACCCATGCAAGGGGGCCACGTGGTGGAGGCCTTCTCCCCCCCCCCATGCCTATATAAACACCCCCTAGGAAGAGACTAGGAAGGAGGTCGCCGTGCTGAGAGGAGGTCGCCGTGCTCAGAGGAGGTCGCCGTGCTGAGGGGAAGCCACCGCGCTGACGAAACGCCGCCAAGGGCTGCCGTAGCCACCGTCTGCTGCCGCAACCAGGAACGCCGCCCACCCTCGCCGTGACTACGACCCCCCCCCCCCCCCGACGTGGCTGCTGTTGCCCAGAAGCTTCTTAGAAGCTTCTTTAAAGAAGCTTCTAAGGTTTAAGGCCATAGGCCTTGATCCTATGCGGGCCTCTCAGTTTTAGGAAACGGGTTCGGGAAACTCCTATTCCTACGCGAGGAGAAGGTATCGACCTCCTAGCCGTCTCGAAAAGCAGGAGTAAAGGATAGAGGGAATCTGCGGAGTCCGTAACCACGACTACAATGGCTCCCAAGAAGTTGCAAGGCGCGCCTGCGGGAGGTTCATCTCCAAGTATTCAAGTGCATATCTCCCCGAGCCCACAGACCCAGGTTTTTTTTATGATTTTTGATTCTACGCAAAAGTAATGCATTAGGTATGATAACTCTCACGGAATAGAAAGCACCTATGCATGTTCAAATTTACCAAGCCGAATTAAAAAGGCAATTGAGGAAAATTCGTCTATTTGATCGATTACTAGAATTATCTCATGACATGAAATGGAGTCATTAACATTTTCAAAATGATGAACGTGAGTTGTCTATCCATCGTACGACCTTAGTATTATGTTGCCTTATCATGCACTTCAAATTAGCAAGCCTAGAACACCCACCACTTATCATTCTATGGATGAAGTTATTAAGTGTATTTTTGACTAGTCATGGAAAGAATAAGCATATGTCGCAATTTAGGAAAAATCTTTATTGTAGTGGTTCATGGGGAAAAGTCGTTAACACCCGTAGGAGGTTATCCGAAAAGTAATGGTGGTGTATCAAAAATGAATCTATGGATTGGCATGTGGCATGTGCTTGCAAGAAAGAATATACCAACACTAATCCTACAATAACCTCATTTAACGACGTTGTAATTATGAAAGGGTTGCATGTTGCACTTTCATCGTGCATAAAATTCATCCATCAAGAGTTGCATTTGGGAAAGGTTGCAGGGTTTAAACAAAGCATGAGATTCTAAAGTGTAGATAACAAGGTAGTAGACATGATTATTTGAAGTAAGTCCTAAGAAAGTTGGTATCCAGCTTATCATGTATTTTTACTTTACCAATGAAAGATAGAGTGAGTCGCATGTTTACATGTATGGTGGTAGTCGAAACTATTTTTCTTCTTTAGATCTAGTTTATTATCTCTAGGGAAGGATTCATCCTTGTCGCGAGACAAGCATAGTGAATTACCCAAATCACCTAGCCGCAAGGGATTCGTATGGCATGGTTCAGTCAATACGATAGATACCCCAAACACTAACTAGGTATTAGCACGTTAAGGATTCGGCCAAGTTTTCCAATTGTCGCTAAGTCGAAACCTTCATGCCCAATGGCCCTAACCACATTCCCGAAATGTTGAGTCAATTGGATGCTCATGCAAATAATAACCTAAGGGTTTCTACCCTAAGGATCAATCGTTCAAAATGATGAAATTTGAATTGAGTTGGAACCCCTAAGACCAAACGTTGTCGATCTAGTGAAATTAGGAATGGGTTGGGTAAAAAGACACCCTAAACCCTGCTTCTCGTCTGAAGATAATTCCGTGACCAGAAAACGCCATTCAATAGGTGAAATGATCTCTTGGAATGGAGGCGACACTTGTGCAACAAGTTGCAACGTCGCATAGCCTTGTGGTTTGATCACAAGAAAGTTTTGCCATTCCTTGGAATGAGGTTGGCAAGTTCTTGCGCAAGTTTAACTTGCAAGGGGATGGGTAGTCATCCTGTTACTTCGCCCTCATTAGGGGAAATTTGCCAAGTTAAGGGAAGTTAGGTATTTGCTTGGACGAAAATGATTAATCAATAAATTAAAGCGACATGGCTGCCGGGATTTACTATTATTAAAACCTAAGGCATTGGTTAAGTTGGGTTAACAGGGTATGACCCTAACCCAAGGACAATAGGAATCTTGCCAAGTTGCAATTGATTCCGGATCGAATGCTGGATGCATTCAGAGAGAAGGATTCACTCCTTAACAGTTTGCCAAATAAACAACCACTGGAATTGATTGTGCTTGTAGCAGTTTAGAAAGCACTGTTTGCATTGTTTGCTCAAGGAACTAAAGGATGAAAAGATATCTAAATGCTTCAGGTTGAAGGCCTGAAGGGAGAGGCAGCTTCAGTTACCCCCGACTGTCTGCCTGACCCTATCCAAGGGGGTTGTTGACCGCGCCGGGAACGTGGACCGAACCCGCCGCGAGAGGTCTTTCCGTTGAGCTCTACTTGGAGCAGGAGGACGCTTGGGTGCCAGGGGGGGCTCTGACCGTAAATCCCTCGCCTTCCGGGTCCTGCACAAGAGGCTAACGTGACTCGGGATTGGATCTCGAGGCCCGCATACTAGTCTACGGGCAAAAGCTTGGAATAGTGATCCCTGGCGGATTACTGGATAGCCTTCGGGCGGATTATGAACAAGCCTACGGGCGGAACTCCTTGTATTTCAAAGATAAATGATGAAATGATAATAAATAAATTGTTTGATACTATTTTTCTATGTCACGTGATAAGATTACGTGAAGGAACCAGTGCTTAACAGGGTTAATTAAAGAAGCTGATTGTTATATGTCAAATTAATGTGTTAGATAATTACATAACTAAAACAAACCGAGGAAAGTGCGGAGGATGGACCATAGGTCCGTCCCACGGATGGGTGGTCCCGGTTAGCCGGGAGCTTTTCTCAAAAATCTCGAAGAACAGCGGGATGACCATCACTACCAAAGCGAATAATGAGAGCAATAACCTAGAGTTACGTCTTACCCGATTTACGCTGTTTTAGGGAAACGGAATGGGACTATGCCTTATGGCAGAGAGGTTGAGCCTTGCATCCCTCTCATTTCCCATTCTCCTTGAACCAAGTACAGTGTGAATCCGCTTCGGACTTGGCGTTTCTGCGTAAAGTAATTCGCTCGGGTCTGACGCTAGTTGCTGCTAGCTAATGACCAAACAAGAAAACCCAAATTCAGGTCGATCCTAAGTGGAAACGGCCAGGATACTTCCGCTACGGGGCAGACACGGAAAGACCTGGATTGCAAAACCCGTAACATTCCATGGGAGTGCCGGGCGGAGTTTTCTAGACATCCTTTCCGATGGACTGCTAAGACATGTCCTGGATGATCCTAGTGGACACGTTACAGTTGGTATCAGAGCCGACCAACAACGGAATTGTTTTCGTGAGATCTCAATAAAATGAAGTAAAGAAATTGTTGCTGTCGAAACATTTCCTCATCTTCAATACTGTCTTGCAGAACTATGAAGCGTGGAACAAGTTTTTGGTGTTCCGGATCATGTTTATGACTGCAATGCATTCTCCGCATTATAGGCAGAGAATTGAAATGATGAACATCCTGGAGCAGATTTATAACCCATCACCTTTATATATAGAACGAAGATGGACTGGGTCTTCAGGAATCTACTACATAGCTGCCCACCGGTTCGCTTATTTACAAACCAACCTAAAGAGGATCAAGTGGTTGGAAGATTTGAAAGTCGTGAAGCTGTTCATTTTTGTAGAAGCTCGCGTAAATTCGACTTTGCATATTCGAGGTCGGAGGGTTGAATTGAACTCATATGTATATGAGGAAGTAACCCGTGTAATCCCAGCTGACAGGATAAAGGTGTTGGGCCGCCATGGGAAGTATGGATTCCAGCGGAAAGGATATCCTGAACTTCCGATGAATTATCGATTCCTAGAGATTCATGACCCAAAACCCTACTATTACACAGTTCCTGTAGACAAATCCAATACAATGTTGTTCTCCCCAAACTAAATGTAATGATTGGATTATCATCACATGAGATGTTGTATGAGGCTACGCCCATGTAAATATAAATAAGGACTTCTTTTATCAGTATCCGATTGTGCACCAGGGTTGTTGCAAAAAGTTAAGTAGCTTCAAGATTTACGAGATAGCTAAACTAAAGATAAGCTAATGTCAATTATCATACAATAATGTTAAGAAAACTTTTATCCAGGCACAACCCCAGGAACAGGGCCCAAATTCGGCCCCTACATCAAGTACTACTGTGATCCAGGAGAAGAAGTTCCTCCTCAAACAGATAAAGCCACCCGAGTTTGACGGGAGAGGCAGATTCGTCCAGTCGGATGCTGAGATTTGGATTGAATCTATGGAGGATTACTTCGAAGCAACTGGTACAGCACCTACCAATCAGGCCATGCTCGCCAAATTAAAACTCACCGGTGAAGCCAGACTATGGTGGAAACAATGGTGCAGGGATCAAGGGATTTCAGAGGGGTCCATTACCTGGGAGAAGTTAAAGCAAGCCGTGCAAGGGAGATATTTGCCACCTGCATATCGTACACAGAAAATGAATGAGTTCTATGAGCTAAAACAGTTAGGACTCACCCTTGACGCATACTACTCTAAGTTTGTCTCACTCTTAAAGTATGCGCCACAAATGGACACGACACAGCAGGTGTCCAAATTTTGCGCAGGCTTAAATCCACCTGTAAATACTCGTCTCGAATCTATGCGTCCATCAAATCTTCAGGATGCACTCATTCGAGCGGCACCTATAATTCAGGAAGTGCAAGCTAGACCGAGGGGTAACAAGAATTGGTCTTATAGCGACCCGAACAGAGGGGCATTCAGACCCCAAGTTAAGAGAGTTCAAGGCCACAATCAGGGACAAAGGAAGAAAGCAAGGACAAATAACGTCAATAACTTTGTTCCTACTCACAGTAATGGCCGAAACCTCCGATGTTTCCACTGCAATGAACTCGGTCACTTCAAAAGGCAATGTCCCAAGCTCAGCGAGGGACACCGTCAAGGTGCAGGCCGCGGTCAGGGAGCCGCCACCCGTGGAAGAGGAAGAGCTGCCTGCATTACGAATAGGCAAAGATGTGAAGCAGAAGAAGGGGAAGATCCGACTATGGAAGCGGAATTCGAAAGAGCGACGGTCCATGCCGCTTTACACAAGAAGGGGCCAAATCGCCAGTTCTCGGTAATTCAAACACCGTCGGACTATCAAGGTAAAGGTTTCAAAGCCTTGATTGATTGTGGCAGTACACATTCCTTTATCTCACCAGCGTGTGCTAAGAGATTAGGAATAGCCACAGTAGAAGCACCTACCCTACTTGTGGAATTGGCAAACGGTCGTGAGGTAACTTGTACCAGGCAAACTGCTAAGGAGGAGTTCTATCTGGGAGAAAAGAAAACCTCAATCAAATTCAGAGTCATGAATTTAGGTATCCATGAGTGTCTACTCAGGATGGATTGGCTTAAGCCTAATGACGCCCACATCCACTGTGGAAAGGGTCAAGTTTCCTTTCGAAACTCTGGAAGAGAGTTTGTTACAACTCAAGGTGAGGCAGGAGTGCCAAGGATCCAGTTAGCCAAAGTATCGCGGATCATAAAAGGGGTTAGGAAAGGATTACCTGTTTACCTGATCAAACTCAACAAGTTAGATCAAAAGCAAGAGTCTCATGAGGGACCCTCTTGGCTAAAAGAATACGCTGACGTATTCCCTGAGGAATTAACTGAACTTCCACCTCCAAGGGAAGTTGATCATGAAATAAGGCTATTACCTGGAGCTGCGCCAATTGCAAAGAGACCTTATAGAATGTCCATTCCGGAAGCTATTGAGTTGAAGGAACAACTTAAGCAACTGTTAAACCAGGGTTACATCCGGCCCAGCAACTCACCATGGGGAGCTCCAGTTCTATTCCAGAAAAAGAAAGATGGGACACTTCGACTATGTATTGATTACCGTGGGTTGAATCAATCAACAGTCAAGAACAAGTATCCTATTCCTAGAATAGATGAGCTTCTCGATCGCCTTCAAGGTGCAAAGATCTTCTCCAAAATTGATCTCAGGTCAGGTTACTATCAAATCAGGATCAAGGATGAAGATATTCCAAAAACGGCCTTCAATACAAGATATGGGCACTTTGAATTTTTAGTTATGTCATTCGGGCTTACAAATGCACCTGCCACCTTCAATAGATTAATGCAGGATATTTTTAGAACATATCTTGATGACTTCGTGCTTGTCTTCTTCGATGACACTTTAGTCTATTCTAAACAGGAAGAAGATCATGAACCTCAACTTCGGATTGTCCTTGAGACAATGAGGTCTCATAAGCTGTATGCAAAAATGAAGAAGTGTGCATTCTTCAAACGTCAGATTGAATATCTAGGATTCATAGTATCATCAGAAGGGATATCAGTAGACCCAGCCAAAGTCAGAGATGTGCTTGAATGGCCAGTACCAGTATCCGTCAAAGAAATACACAGTTTTCTTGGCTTGACAGGATGGTATAGGGTCTTTATCAAAAACTATGCTTTGATTGCAGCACCTCTTACCAACTTACTAAAGAAGCAGACTTCTATTACATGGTCAACTCCCGAGCAAAATAGCTTCGACCAATTGAAGCAATGTTTGGTATTAGCACCTATTCTGAAACTTCCTGACCTCAATAAGGAGTTCGAGGTAGTAACTGATGCTAGCATTCTTGCCTTGGGGTGTGTACTTATGCAAGAAGGTCATCCAGTAGCATATTCTTCAAGGAAATTGAAGAGTCATGAAAAGAATTATGCCACGCATGATCTGGAGTTATTAGCTGTCATCCATGCTCTAAAGCTTTGGAGACACTACCTGTTGGGTAACAAGTTTACTCTAGTAACCGATCATAAGAGTCTCAAATGGATTTTTACCCAGAACGAGCTCAACATGAGGCAACGTCGATGGATTGAAGTATTGGAGGAGTATGATTTTGAAATCAAGTATCGACCAGGGAAAGGGATAATGTAATATTCCCACTCGTGAATATTGACGTCCCGCACACGACGTAAACCTTGTGCAAAGGTTATCTCTTGTATTGAAATTATTGGCGGTGTAATGTGTGACCCGCACGCGAGAAATGGGGTCCTCCGCGTTGGTAAATCAAACCCGAAAGTTCGAAACCGCTAGTCTCACAAAAACACCCTCTTGGGAAGGGCAATTTGAATATTTAAGGCAAATTTTTTTTATTTCTATCCCTTTTTCCCCAGCCGATGCACGACTGGAGAAAAGGGAGTGTGGGGGGGATGGGGATATGAAAGTCGTGGCCTGCATGGGAGGGGGGGAACCCATGCAAGGGGGCCACGTGGTGGAGGCCTTCTCCCCCCCCCATGCCTATATAAACACCCCCTAGGAAGAGGCTAGGAAGGAGGTCGCCGTGCTGAGAGGAGGTCGCCGTGCTCAGAGGAGGTCGCCATGCTGAGGGGAAGCCGCCGCGCTGACGAAACGCCGCCAAGGGCTGCCGTGGCCACCGTTTGTTGCCGCAACCAGGAACGCCGCCCACCCTTGCCGTGACTACGACCCCCCCCCCCCCCCCCCGACGTGGCTGCTGTTGCCCAGAAGCTTCTTAGAAGCTTCTTTAAAGAAGCTTCTAAGGTTTAAGGCCATAGGCCTTGATCCTATGCGGGCCTCTCAGTTTTAGGAAACGGGTTCGGGAAACTCCTATTCCTACACGAGGAGAAGGTATCGACCTCCTAGCCGTCTCGAAAAGCAGGAGTAAAGGATAGAGGGAATCTGTGGAGTCCGTAACCACGACTACAATGGCTCCCAAGAAGTTGCAAGGCGCGCCTGCGGGAGGTTCATCTCCAAGCATTCAAGTGGATATCTCCCCGAGCCCACAGACCCAGGTTTTTTTTATGATTTTTGATTCTACACAAAAGTAATGCATTAGGTATGATAACTCTCACGGAATAGAAAGCACCTATGCATGTTCAAATTTACCAAGCCGAATTAAAAAGGCAATTGAGGAAAATTCGTCTATTTGATCAATTACTAGAATTATCTCATGACATGAAATGGAGTCATTAACATTTTCAAAATGATGAACGTGAGTTGTCTATCCATCGTACGGCCTTAGTATTATGTTGCCTTATCATGCACTTCAAATTAGCAAGCCTAGAACACCCACCGCTTATCATTCTATGGATGAAGTTATTAAGTGTATTTTTGACTAGTCATGGGAAGAATAAGCATATGTCGCAATTTAGGAAAAATCTTTATTGTAGTGGTTCATGGGGAAAAGTCGTTAACACCCGTAGGAGGTTATCCGAAAAGTAATGGTGGTGTATCAAAAATGAATCTATGGATTGGCATGTGGCATGTGCTTGCAAGAAAGAATATACCAACACTAATCCTACAATAACCTCATTTAACGATGTTGTAATTATGAAAGGGTTGCATGTTGCACTTTCATCGTGCATAAAATTCATCCATCAAGAGTTGCATTTGGGAAAGGTTGCAGGGTTTAAACAAAGCATGAGATTCTAAAGTGTAGATAACAAGGTAGTAGACATGATTATTGGAAGTAAGTCCTAGTAGGTCCTAAGAAAGTTGGTATCCAGCTTATCATGTATTTTTACTTTACCAATGAAAGATAGAGTGAGTCGCATGTTTACATGTATGGTGGTAGTCGAAACTATTTTTCTTCTTTAGATCTAGTTTATTATCTCTAGGGAAGGATTCATCCTTGTCGCGAGACAAGCATAGTGAATTACCCAAATAACCTAGCCGCAAGGGATTCGTATGGCATGGTTCAGTCAATACGATAGATACCCCAAACACTAACTAGGTATTAGCACGTTAAGGATTCGGCCAAGTTTTCCAATTGTCGCTAAGTCGAAACCTTCATGCCCAATGGCCCTAACCACATTCCCGAAATGTTGACTCATGCAAATAATAACCTAAGGGTTTCTACCCTAAGGATCAATCATTCAAAATGATGAAATTTGAATTGAGTTGGAACCCCTAAGACCAAACGTTGTCGATCTAGTGAAATTAGGAATGGGTTGGGTAAAAAGACACCCTAAACCCTGCTTCTCGTCTGAAGATAATTCCGTGACCAGAAAACGCCATTCAATAGGTGAAATGATCTCTTGGAATGGAGGCAACACTTGTGCAACAAGTTGCAACGTCGCATAGCCTTGTGGTTTGATCACAAGAAAGTTTTGCCATTCCTTGGAATGAGGTTGGCAGGTTCTTGCGCAAGTTTAACTTGCAAGGGGATGGGTAGTCATCCTGTTACTTCGCCCTCATTAGGGGAAATTTGCCAAGTTAAGGGAAGTTAGGTATTTGCTTGGACGAAAATGATTAATCAATAAATTAAAGTGACATGGCTGCCGGGATTTACTATTATTAAAACCTAAGGCATTGGTTAAGTTGGGTTAACAGGGTATGACCCTAACCCAAGGACAATAGGAATCTTGCCAAGTTGCAATTGATTCCGGATCGAATGCTGGATGCATTCAGAGAGAAGGATTCACTCCTTAACAGTTTGCCAAATAAACAACCACTGGAATTGATTGTGCTTGTAGCAGTTTAGAAAGCACTGTTTGCATTGTTTGCTCAAGGAACTAAAGGATGAAAAGATATCTAAATGCTTCAGGTTGAAGGCCTGAAGGGAGAGGCAGCTTCAGTTACCCCCGACTGTCTGCCTGACCCTATCCAAGGGGGTTGTTGACCGCGCCGGGAACGTGGACCGAACCCGCCGCGAGAGGTCTTTCCGTTGAGCTCTACTTGGAGCAGGAGGACGCTTGGGTGCCAGGGGGGGCTCTGACCGTAAATCCCTCGCCTTCCGGGTCCTGCACAAGAGGCTAACGCGACTCGGGATTGGATCTCGAGGCCCGCATACTAGTCTACGGGCAGAAGCTTGGAATAGTGATCCCTGGCGGATTACTGGATAGCCTTCGGGCGGATTATGAACAAGCCTACGGGCGGAACTCCTTGTATTTCAAAGATAAATGATGAAATGATAATAAAGAAATTGTTTGATACTATTTTTCTATGTCACGTGATAAGATTACGTGAAGGAACCAGTGCTTAACAGGGTTAATTAAAGAAGCTAATTGTTATATGTCAAATTAATGTGTTAGATAATTACATAACTAAAACAAACCGAGGAAAGTGTGGAGGATGGACCATAGGTCCGTCCCACGGATGGGTGGTCCCGGTTAGCCGGGAGCTTTTCTCAAAAATCTCGAAGAACAGCGGGATGACCATCACTACCAAAGCGAATAATGAGAGCAATAACCTAGAGTTACGTCTTACCCGATTTACGCTGTTTTAGGGAAACGGAATGGGACTATGCCTTATGGCAGAGAGGTTGAGCCTTGCATCCCTCTCATTTCCCATTCTCCTTGAACCAAGTACAGCGTGAATCCGCTTCGGACTTGGCGTTTCTGCGTAAAGTAATTCGCTCGGGTCTGACGCTAGTTGCTGCTAGCTAATGACCAAACAAGAAAACCCAAATTCAGGTCGATCCTAAGTGGGAACGGCCAGGATACTTCCGCTACGGGGCAGACACGGAAAGACCTGGATTGCAAAACCCGTAACATTCCATGGGAGTGCCGGGCGGAGTTTTCTAGACGTCCTTTCCGATGGACTGCTAAGACGTGTCCTGGATGATCCTAGTGGACACGTTACAAAAGCGTTGACCTAGAGTTATGTCTTAACCGATTTACGCTGTTTTAGGGAAACGGAATGGGACAATGCCTTATGGCAGAGAGGTTGAGCTTTGCATCCCTCTCGTTTCCCATTCTCCTTGAACCAAGTGCAACGTGAATCCGATTCAGACCTGTCATTTCTGCGTAAAGTAGTTCACTTGGGTCCGACGCTAGTTGCTGTTAGGAAATGACCATTCAGGAAAAACCCAAATTCCGGTCGATCCTAAGTGGGAACGGCTAGAACACTTCCGCTACGTGGCAGACGCGGAAAGCCCTAGATCGCAAATCCTGTAACATTCCATGGGAGTGCCGGGCGGAGCTTTCTAGACATCCTCTCAGATGGACTGCTAAGACGTGTCCTGGATGATACTAGTGGACACGTTACAGTTGGTATCAGAGCCGACCAACAACGGAATTGTTTTTATGAAATCTCAATGAAATGAAGTAAAGAAATTGTTGCTCTCCAAACATTTCCTTACCTTCAATGCTGTCTTGCAGAATTACGAAGCGTGGAACAAGTTTTTGGTATTTCGAGTCATGTTTATGACTGCAATGCATTCTCCGCTTTATAGACAAAGAATTGGGATGATGAACATCCTGGATCAGATCTATAATCCATCACCTTTGTACATGGAACGAAGATGGACGGGTGCTTTAGGAATCTACTATATAGCCGCCCACCGGTTTGCTTATCTACAAACGAACCTAAAAAGGATCAAGTGGTTGGAAGACCTGAAAGTCGTGAAGCTGTTCATTTTTGTGGAAGCTCACGTAAATTCGGCTTTACATATTCGAGGTCGGAGGGTTGAGATGAACTCATATCTATATGAGGAAGTAACCCGTGTAATCCCCAACGACAGGATTAAAGTGTTGGGCTGCCATGAGAAGTATGGATTCCAATGGAAAGGATATCCTGAACTTCCAATGACTTATCGATTCCTGAAGATCCATGACCCAAAACCCTACTATTACACAGTTCCTGTAGATAAATGCAATACAACGTTCTTCTCTCCAAACTAAATGTAAAAATAGGCTTATCATCGCATGAAACGTTGTATTCGAAAGGGATATGCCCATATAAATACAAATAAAGACTTCTTTTTATCAATGTCCGGCTGTGGATAAGAGTTGACAAAAAGTTAAGTAGCTACATTGTTTACGAGATAGCTGAATTAAAATTGTGATATAAGCTAACGTCGATTATCATATAATAATGTTAAGAAAACCTTTATTCAGGCACAACCCCAGGTACAAGTTCCCAATTCGCCTCCTATATCAAGTACTACTTTAATCCAGGAAAAGAAGTTCCTTCTTAAGCAGATTAAGCCACCCGAGTTTGACGGGAGAGGCAGATTTGTCCAAGCTGATGCTGAAATTTGGATTGAATCCATGGAGGATTACTTCGAAGCAGCTCGTACTTCACCCGCCAATCAGGCTATGCTTACCAAGTTAAAGCTCACCGGAGAAGCCAGACTTTGGTGGAAACAATGGTGCAGGGATCAAGGGATTTCAGAGGGATCCGTTACTTGGGAGAAGCTAAAGAAAGCCGTGCAAGGAAGATACTTACCACCTGCATATCGCACGCAGAAAATGAATGAGTTCTACGAGCTAAAACAACTAGGACTCACTCTTGATGCATACTACTCTAAATTCGTCTCACTTTTAAAGTATGTGCCACAGATGGACATGACACAGCAGGTGTCCAAATTTTGTGCGGGTTTGAATCCACCAGTAAATACCCATCTTGAATCTATGCGTCCATCAAATCTTCAGGATGCACTCATTCGAGCGGGGCCAATAATTCAGGAGGTGCAAGCTAGACCAAGGGCTAACAAAACTTGGTCTTATAATGACCCGAACAGAGGAGCATTCAGACCTCAAATGAAGAGAGTTCAAGGTCATAATCAGGGACAAAGAAAGAAAGCAAGGACAAATAATGTCAACAACTCCGTTCCTACTCAAAGTAATGGCCGAAACCTCCTTTGTTTCCGCTGCAACGAACCCGGTCACTTCAAGAGGCAATATCCCAAGCTTGGTGGAGGACATCGCCAAGCGCCTTTCCAAGGAATAGGCCGTGGTCAAGGCACCGCTACCTGAGCAAGAGGAAGATCCGCCTGCATTGCCAATAGGCAAATGTGCGAAGAAGGGGAAGAAGAAGACCCGACCATGAAAGCAGAATTCGAAAGAGCGACAGTCCATGCCGCTTTACACAAAAAAGGGCCGAATCGCCAGTTCTCGGTGATTCAAACACTGTCGGACTATCAAGATAAAGGTTTCAAGACCTTGATTGATTGTGGCACTACACATTCCTTTATCTCACCAGCATGTGCAAAAAGATAAAGAATAGCCATAGTAGAAGCACCTACCCTGCTTGTGGAATTGGCAAATGGTCGTGAGGTTACTTGTACCACGCAAACTGCTAAGGTGGAATTCTTTCTGGGAGGAAAGAAGACTTCGGTCAAATTCAGAGTCATGAATTTAGGTATCCATGAGTGTCTACTCGGAATGGATTGGCTTAAACCTAACGACGCCCACATTCACTGTGGAAAGGGTCAAGTTTCCTTTCGAAACTCCGAAAGGGAATTAGTCACAACTCAAGGTGAGGCAGGAGTGCCAAAAATCCAATTGGCCAAAGTATCTCGGATCATAAAAGGAGTCGGAAAAGGATTACCTATTTACTTGATCAAACTCAACAAATTAGATCAAAAGCATGAGTCTCATGAAGGACCTTCTTGGCTAAAGGAATACGTGGACGTATTCCCTGAAGAGTTGACTGAACTTCCACCTCAAAGAGAAGTGGATCATAAGATTAGGTTAGTACCTGGAGCTGCACCAATCCAAGAGACCTTATAGAATGTCCATACGAGAAGCAATTGAGCTGAAGGAACAACTCAAGCAACTGTTAGATCAGGGCTACATCCGGCCTAGCAATTCACCGTGGGGAGCTCCTGTACTATTCCAGAAAAAGAAAGATGGGACACTTCAACTATGTATTGATTATCGAGGGTTGAATCAATCAATAGTGAATAACAAGTATCCTATTCCTAGAATAGATGAGCTTCTTGATCGTCTTCAGGGTGCGAAGATCTTCTCCAAGATTGATCTCAGGTCAGGTTACTATCAGATAAGGATCAAGGAAGAAGATATCCCGAAGACGGCCTTCAATACAAGATATGGGCACTTTTGAGTTCCTAGTTATGTCATTCGGGCTTAGGAATGCACCTGCCACCTTCAATAGGTTAATGCAGGATATATTTAGGCCATATCTTGATGATTTCGTGCTTGTCTTCTTCGATGACACTTTAGTCTATTCTAAACGTGAAGGAGATCATGAATCTCAACTTTGGATTGTCCTTGAGACAATGAGATCACATAAGCTATATGCTAAAATGAAGAAGTGTGCATTCTTCAAGCGTCAGATTGAATATCTGGGATTCACAGTATCATCAGAAGGAATATCAGTGAACCCAGCCAAGGTCAGAGATGTGCTTGAGTGGCCAATACCAGTATCCGTCAAAGAGATACGTAGCTTTCTTGGATTGACAGGATGGTATAGGTTCTTCATCAAAAACTATGCTTTGATTGCAGTACCTCTGACGGACTTACTGAAGAAGCAAACTTCCATTACATGGTCAACTCCCGAATAGAATAGCTTTGATAGATTGAAGCAAAGTTTGGTATGAGCACCTGTTCTAAAACTTCCAAACCTCAATAAGGAGTTCGAGGTAGTAATTGATGCTAGCATTCTTGCCTTGGGGTGTGTACTTATGCAGGAAGGTCATCCAGTAGCATACTCTTCAAGGAAATCGAAGAGTCATGAAAGGAACTATGCTACGCATGATCTGGAATTACTAGCTGTCATCCATGCTCTAAATCTTTGGAGACACTACCTGTGGGGTAACAAGTTTACTCTAGTAACCGACCATAAGAGTCTCAAATGGATCTTTACCCAGAACGAGCTCAACATGAGGCAACGTCGATGGATTGAAGTGTTGGAGGAATATGACTTTGAAATCAAGTACCGACCAGGGAAAGAGAATGTAGTTGCCAATGCACTTAGTCGCAAGGCATTCCTAAATTTCCTAATCTTACAGAATCCATCAACGGCGGCCACATCTCTAGCTACAAAAGTATCTATGCCAAACAACCCTATACTTGAGTTAGCTACAGAGGAAGCATACCATGATTTGGTCTACCAATCAATGCTAAAGGAGATCTCTCTCAAGGATCAGAATCAAAAGTTGCAAGCTAAGTATCAGGAATTTTCCATTGATAATGGACTTGTCTACAAAGAACAAGGCTGTGTATACTAGCAAGCCAGTCACTTAAGCAGAAGATAATGTGGGAAGCTCATGATTCTCCTTTCGTAGGACATCCTGGCTATGCTAAGACTCTTAATGTAGTTAGGAAGAGCTACCATTGGGAGAGGCTCAAAGGTGACATTCTCAAATATGTCACCGAGTGTTTGTCTTGCCAATGTATCAAAGCCAAACATGTCATGATGCCAGGAAAACTGCAATCGCTTGACATTCCCTAAATGAAATGGGAATTCATCAGTATGGATTTTGTTGTAGGCCTACCCCAAGTCCAGGGAGGATACAACTCCATCATGGTTGTGGTTGACATGCTTACTAAGGTTGCACACCTTACTCCCGTAAAGACAAACTATAAAGCCTCCGACATTGCAAGATTGTTTATCAAAGAGATATTCAAGCTACATGGTTTACCCAGAAGAATCATTAGTGATCGTGATTCTCTCTTCACATCGCACTTCTGGAGAGCTATCTTTGAAGCTATTGAGACTCAACTCTGTTTTAACATCGCTTACCATCCCCAAACGGATGGCCAAACAGAATGAGTAAATCAAGTCATCAAGGATATGCTTAGGGCATACTGCTGTCGAGAACGGAAGAGGTGGATTCAATACTTGCCGTTGGTAGAATTCGCATACAATGCTTCTTACCAGCAGAGCATTCAGATGACCCCTTTCCAAGCATTGTATGGTCATGACTGTCAAAGTCCCCTAAACTTTTCTGATCCAATCCTAACGGTTGAAGCTTCAAGGCTAATGTTGGAAGAGATGGATGACCAAATTAAATCAATAAGACAAGACATACAAGTGGCTAAGGATAGACAAAAGGCATATGCGGATTTGAAGCGTCAAGAAAAAGTCTTCGAAGAAGGAGACATGGTCTTCATTCGCGTACGCCCTAAAAATAGTTCTCTATTCTTAGGAGATTGCAAGAAGCTAAGTCCAAGGTATTGTGGGCCGTACAAAATCCTCAAATGCCTAGGACCCAATGCTTATAAATTGCAACTTCCTGAGAACCTAAAGGTTCACAATGTATTCCATATCAGCCTATTGAAGAAATATGTACCTAATTCTAACCATGTACTTGATGACCAACAAATTATAATGCCTAGTCAAGGAGTCCTTGAGCTAAGGCCTGATAGGATCTTAGATGTTAGGGAGAGACAATTTTAGATCTAGAACCTTAAGAGAATGCCTCGCCCAGTGGAAAGATTATCCCAAAGAGGATGCCACTTGGGTAGATGAAGGTACTCTCAACCATCAATATCCCCAGTTTATCTCGAGATGAGGACATCTCGATTCCTCTAAGGGGGAGAGAATGTAACAAATCTAAATTCTATCACGTGTGAATAGGGCTTTGGGATAATTCATTTTTATTAGATTAAGGTAAATTTTTTTATTACTCCCTCCTTCCCCCAGCCGACTCTCGAACTGGGGGAGAGGGAGGGAAGCATGGGACACCAAGCTCCTTGCTGGAGCTTGAAACAAGGGGGATTCATGCACATTGACACGAAGGAGAGGCAGGATCCACCTCCCCTCCCCTATTTAAGCCTTGCGCTGCTACCGCTAGGGAAAAGAAACAAAGAACAGCCGCCATACTGCTGACGACTGACGAAGAGGAGGAAGGCTATGAGAAAGGACGATTCGAACAGAGAGGAGGAAGCGGTAAACATCCTTGCTACTATTGAAGGAAGGTTGTGTGATTGCTGTCGCCGTCGGAACCGTCAGCTGCTGTCGCTGCCGGCATCAAACCCATCTGCTACCTCCATCCTCTCTCCCCACGTGGCTCCTGACCACAGAAACTTCAAGAAGATTCTTGAAGCTTCTAAGGGGGGCTCCTCTAATCCCCCTTCCCGTGGAGCCCCTATAAAGCCCCTTCCCATTGGAACCCTCCAAAAACCCAATTTCCTCCCTCGTGCCCCCTTTTTTTTACACACCCTTTTACCCCCCCATGTTAAAAGTCATTAAGTCTTTATAAGTATTTTTTTCCCCCCTCCATGCTTAAAGCCTTAAGCCCCTTTCCCCCCTTAAGCCCCCTTCCCATGGATGGAACCCCCCCCCCCCCAAAAAAAGAACTAAGGCTTGAAAAGTCTTATTACTTTTTCCCCCGTGGTTAAATTCATAAGCCCCCTTCTTGTGCCTTTTGAAAACCCCTTTCACCCTTCACCTTTCCCCTTGGCTTGGAACTTACCCCCATGTCCAAAAATCCCTTCAAGATCCTCCTTCCTATACCCTTCCACTCCCGTGTCCAAAGATCTCCCAAGACCCCCTTCATATGCTTTTGAAACCACACTCACACACACCATTTTCACCGTGAATATACCCTATAGACCCTTTTCTTTAGGCCTTATAAGCCTTTCCCCTCCCAAATGAATTAAGGCCTTAAAGGTCTTACTACCCCCTTCTCGTGGTTAATCCCTTAATGATTCCTTGCCTCGAAAAAAGAGAAGAAGAGTATTGAAGCGACGGTGGAATTCCGAAAAGGAGTGTAAAGCTGCTTCCACGTTCGAAGGACTACAACTACGATGCCGCCTAAGAAAGTCCAAGGAGTAGATGCGGGAGGGTCATCTCCCGGTATCCATGTGGATATCTCACCCCAAAACCAAGTTTTTCCTTCTTAATTTAATATCGGTTTTAATTCAATCATACAAGATGAATTGTTAGGGATAAGATATATATTTTGTCCTAGTTATTTACGATGAAGGAATTTAGTTTAATTAAACATGCAAAATAAATAAAGTATAAACATAGTTTTCCTTCAAAAAGTATTATGCATTGAAACGACTTATGAGCAAGATGATTATTTACCTACTAAAGTAGTATACTTCGGTTAAGTCTGAAAGATATAAACTGCATCTTGCACTATTACTCCCTATTCTTTTTATAACGAGTCATCATGGAAGGTGCAAATCATGAAAGGTTTCTTACGTTGCTTAAACTCTAGGAAGTTATCATTGCTAACTGCATAACTTAGCAAGGAAAAGATTTCTTATTTGGCATGAGTTTTGTTCACAAGGAAAAAGGAAGATTAATTGAATTTACCTAACCTCAATTCAATAAAGTTTAGGATTGAAAAATCAATTGACACATAGATAACAAATAGTGCGGAGGTGATCTCGATATTACCTTCTAAAAGTTAACCAAATTAATATAAACTTAGAAATACCTATGCTGCGAAATATTCATTGGGAATGATTTAAAATCCAAGAAACGTTTATACCTTAAATACTTGCCCACATTCCCTGATTGTAGGGTCAGTAAATCGTAAACGTAAAAGAACTAGGGTTTGTCCCTGAGTTTCTTAAAGGAAATAATAAAAGCTAGGAAACCCTAGGTCTAACAAACGTCAGCTTAAAGAAACTGAAACGGATTGTTTCATCACATAGTACGATGCAGGACTTGCGCAGCAAGTGCATAGTCATATGGTCTTGTGATTGATTCACAAGAAGAAAGGTTAAATACCCTCAACAAGGATGGCAGATCCTTACGCAAGTTATCTTGCAAAAGGATGTATTCTTTGATATCCTTCTAAGTAAGGAAGGTTAAAAACTGGAAACTAAAGTATCCAATGAACTTTAGGGTTGACCAAGTTGGGTTAATAGGGTACACCCTAACCCAGAATATAAGGGATCTTGCCAAGTTGCAAGACACCTCGGATCGAGTGCTGGATGCATTCGAAAGGAAAGACTCCTTCCTTAGCAGTTTGCCAACAACAAAATCGATCAATGAAAATGTTTGTGCTTGCTAGAGATTTTAGAGCACTATTTGACTTGTTTGACCTAAGGAAGTTGTTTGACATTTTTTTTCTATGTCAAGTGATATGATTACATGAAAGAGCCAGTGCCTAACGGGCTAATTAAAGAAGCTGATTGATACATGTCCAACTAATGTGTTAGGTAATTAAATAACTAAAACAACTCGAGGAAAGTGTGGAGGATGGGCCATAGGTCCGTCCTATGGATGGGTGGTCCCGGTTGGCCGGGAACTTTTCTCAAATCACGAGGGACAGCAGGAAGATTGTCAAAGAACACGAACACCAAAAGCGTTGATCTAGAGTTATGATTGAACCCGATTTATGCTGTTTTAGGGGAACGGAATGGGACTATGCCTTATGGCAGAGAGGTTGAGCTTTGCATCCCTCTCGTTTCCCATTCTCCTTGAACCAAGTGCAGCGTGAATGCGCTTCAGACCTGGCGTTTCTGCATAAAGTAGTTCGCTTGGGTGTGATGCTAGTTGCCAGTAGGAAATGACCAATAAGAAAAACCCTAATTCAAGTCGATCCTAAGTGGGAACAGTCGTAATACTTCCGCTACATGGCAGATGCAGAAAGCCCCAGATCGCAAACCGTGTAACATTCCATGGGAGTGCCAGGCGGAGCTTTCTAGACATCCTTTCCGATGGACTGCTAAGACATGTCCTGAAGATACAAGTGGACACGTTACACTTTAGCCTTCAAAACTATCATTTTTTAATGGTGCCACTCTAACACCATGTCAAGAATTGTGTGGTTGTTGTGCCGGATACACATCATACACACAAGAGGAAGCTCACTCAAGAACAC
This sequence comes from Lygodium microphyllum, assembly GCF_053477565.2. NCBI lineage: Eukaryota > Viridiplantae > Streptophyta > Polypodiopsida > Schizaeales > Lygodiaceae > Lygodium > Lygodium microphyllum. Next base: position 113,773,342 of record NC_141150.1, on the reverse strand, counting down.
AAGAAGAGAGATGGAGGCCAAAAATGTTTCCTTTCTCTTTTTTCTTTGTCTTCTTCCACACATAATACAATGTACACAAAACATAGATAAGATACAACATAAATGAAAGTGGCCTACTAAGTCAAACAATGCATAGGTGACTATACTAATGGACTAGCGCTATAACTATGCCAAGCTATAGGTAGGTGCAACAAACTAAATATAATAAGTGATTAGGCAATGGCCATTTGAGGATCATAATGATCACCAACGTGCTAAGTGCAAATGTGCAAACCCATCTGGGTGGTTCATCATCAATGTCCACACATGTTGAGCTTGACATCTCAACATTCGGACATACTTATGTTGTTCAACATGTTAAAATTATCATTCAAGCAAGTAGACCAATATTAATGTCTAAGATAAATTATCATGGCAAGAGATGAGTGGGCAATGAGTAATTTGTATTAGGATTTGAGTTTGGTTAGCTTTGTCAATGACATTTTGCTTCTATCATTTGTAGATGAAAGTAGAAAATAAGAGCATAGTTTGTAAAAATTATAAGTACCATGTCAAAAAATATAAATTGTCTAATCTTAAAGCATGGAATACCATTTCTCTATAAGACATTAATCATAATTATGATACTCATCTTAAATACTCTCAAGTTTTAGCACCAAAATCAAGCCACCTATACATGCTTTTACCCTATAGGAGGAGGGCTTTCAAGAGTCCTTCCAAAATGACATGGACTTCTTCTATTGTGGAGACCTTTGCATACATCTTCTAGTGTATGTGCTATGCTTAGATGAAGTAATAGAGCATTAGATAAGTAGGTGTGTGAAATAATATTCTAGTTCAATGTATTATCTATAATTAGTAATATTGGTATTTTGTTACATGTTTTTTTCATTAATACATGTATATAGATATGCATTATTGAATGTGTTGATCTTCCACACATTGAATCAATTTAATTTTCTTTTTGTCTATGTAGGTCATCGCACTACATCCATCGATATCATGAGCTATTAGAGCTTACATGCAAAGCATGACAAGATTTTCACCTAGATGTCTTTGGAGAAGATGGCTAGATTTAGAGGTAGAGAGGATAGATTTCTATCATGCTCCACATTATCTTGTTTTGTGGCTATACATATGGATATATTAGTCTCCAATTTCCATAATAGATAGTCAAGCCGAGTGATGGAGGGTGGCTATGGTACTCCTTTCTCTAGTGGGGATACTAAACTAAGGCTTGATATGGCACTCCTCACTTTGGAGGGGGAGGAGTAGAGGGTGGACATGGTACTCCTCACTTTGGTGTAGGTGGATTTGATAGGTGCTACAAAAACACAAATGTCATGACCATTGTCACTTTATTCTTCCTCATAGTAACGATGAGTCCTAGTACAAGTAGCTCTGATGTAATTGGAGAAGTCGAGTGCTCTGAAGATAGGAGTACTACAAATCCTCATTGCATTGGTAATCCTACCCCTTGTTGGGTTGTTGTAGAGGGTGGCTTTCGTGCGAGTGGCTATGGTGGGGATGGATGAGGTAGGTCTTGCAAAGACATAGATGCTATGACCCCTTCTCATCAATCTAGTAGATCATGGTCACCTCATTAACCATGCCAATTTAGAAAGATAAAACCAGAGGATATTAAGGGTCAAAGATTTAACTATCATTAAAATATAGACTTTTGAGTTTCTATAAGCCCACAAACAAAGAAAATCAAAAGCAAGGGTTTAGAAAGTAAGGAGCTTGAGACAAATCTATAGCCTCTAGAGAGACAATGCAATTGTGTTTACTTTTTGCTTTTGTGTTGGGATCTTGCATTTATGCTTTTTTCAAAAGCAAGTATCATGGAGTTATAAGAGCAAGGTGAGGCAAGAGAATGGAAATTGTGATTTAGAGTTAGAAGTTATAAAAGAGAGTTAGAATGGAAATTGTGATTTAGAGTTATAAGTTATATAAGAGAGTGAGGATGACAAAATAGGGCTATAGCACCATGAGACTTTGGCATTAATCCATTCGTCACAAAGAACTTGCAACATGTATAACTTCCATCATCTTGCAATGGTCGTTGGTATTTCTTTCAAGGCTTATCCATATCATACTTTCCCTTTCTCTTGCATCCTTGTCCTTGATCTTGCCTAAATTGGAAGACATTTAGCTATCTTGGACTTAAAATTATCTTTAGTTACCAAGGCATAAAGGATTCTAGGAGATGATCCATTGTTTGGCTAATAGACCAATCTAAGGCCTCTAAAAGACTCTCTGCCAAAAATAGACCTCCTTAATTGTTTTCAAGTGGAGGCCATACTCTCTCCTTCTATCAGCCAAGTAAGGAAAATCCAAAGGCCGATTAGTGTTATTGTTAATCGGTTGTTGTATTATTTGTTTAAGATGCTTTCATGAGACTAAATAGAGTCTTACAAGGCTTCATCTCCCTCAAATAGGAGACCTAAGGTAAGGCCCTCCATCACAACCAACATGGCATATAGGTTTGGCCATTAAGGCATTCTCTTTGCAAAATTTTTGAAAGGACATATGGTTTGGGTTGTTTAGGCCACTAGGTAATTCACTATATGTATCCCCTGTATATCACATGCATTCAAGGCTTATTCATAAACATCCTTATTTGTGAAATCTCCCTTAAAAAAATATAACCATTTTCTATTAAATCTCTAAGTAACCCCTTTATATGGGACCCTTTTCTATGTAAAAAATGTGTAAAAATGGTATTTTAAAAATCCCTTATGTTGAACCCACATGATACATACATGTATTTATGACTAACCTCCTCGGATTTAGGCCTTACAGTAGCAAATTCGACTGTAATTCCTAAGGCTTGGTACCTAAAGGCCAAACATTAGGAAATTTAGTAGAAAGTACATTTGTAATGCCTCAAAGGCCTCCAATTGCAAAATTCAACCACAAGCCTTTGATGTAAGCCTTAAAAGCTATATGGTAGCCAATTCAGCCAAAATATGCCATGTGAGGCCTCATTAAGGACACTATTTTTATTTTAATTTATTTTAAGGAAATAAAATGAGTGAGATGGCCTTTGCACAAGGCCTCAAGCCCTTGTCTTTCCATAGTAGCCAAATCATGCCATGCTTGTGCAAAATTGGTTGCTTGTAATAGTTTTGACTAAATTAGGTAATTATAGGGCCTCACTAAGGCCACATGGACTACTAGGGTAAAATTCAATTGAATTAGGTCTTTTTAAGGGATATATATGTTGTTTAAGTAAAATTTGGCCCAATCTAAGCCTTCTTAGTCCTATTCGATCATGTTGTTTTAGGGCCACCATGTTTTGTTTTCTTGTTGAATTCTGTGTGTGTGTGTGTGTGTGTGCTTATACATACATACATATATATAAAAAAAAACACACACACACACACACATATAAGCATGTGGGATTAGGTCGCTATACATCAAATTAGGCATTTTTAAGGCTTCATTCTAGGCCATTACGACCAAGTGAAGCCAATTTAGGCTAATAAGGCCATATATAGTCAGTAAATGGGCACTCTCCTAGTCTTGAACATCTATAAATTGTGGACTATTCTATTTATCTTATGTCTTACAAGGAATTTTGAGAAAGGGAGCTCATCAACATAGAGATGGTCTTACCACCAATACACTTGATAAGAAAAGTTGAACATGCTAAGTAATTCTCATGACTTGTCACAGAGCTATGCTCAAAGTTAGAATTCTTGGGGAAGATCTAATAGGGCCCCAATAACTATTTTCATACCAACAAACAATCCCTAGGTCAAATTACACCACTAACATAACACAAGGTCATGTTTTAACAAGTAATCGATACCACAAGGGACTTAGCATATAGCATGGTGCTATCAGTATGACAAGTAACTCCTTAGAAGTAGTTAGAGCTATCTAGAAAAAACCCTGGGATTTGCGTGTGGATAAGTAGTCATACCTTTATGGTATGATTTGCACTTTGTTGGGGCTTAGAGGTTACACCACTTTGTAGACCATAACTTGAGCTAGGGACCCTTGAGTCTCAAGAGCAAAAAAGCTCATATTATCTAGGCTTTATTGAATGATGATCATATAAGGAAGGTGTGGGTGTATTTCATGAAGGAAAAAAGTGAGGTATTCTCTCACTTTTAAGATTTTAAAAATGTGATTGAGAAACAAACATGTGTATAGATTAACTATCTGAGGTTAGAGGGAGCAAGATAGTACCTGATCCTCCATGAATTCATTAATTTTCCAAAATAGCATGATAATTCAAAGGCTAACAGAATGATGTTGCTAAAAGGAAGAATAGGCTCATTGTAGAGATTGCATAAACCTTATTGGTTGAGAAGAACATGCTCATTATTATTAGGCTAAAGCTATCTCTACAACTATATATATTATAATCATGACTCCCACTACTGTAGTGCATGATGTGACATAAGAGGAAAAGTTTTTTGGCAAGAAACTAGATGTGCTATATGTTAAAGTATTTGGATACATTACATATGTACATGTTCCTATTGCTAAGACAAGAAAGGAATTGGATCAAAAAGCTAAAAAATATGTATTTGTTGGTTATTTCCTTGAGGAAAAGTGTTGTAGGTGTTATAATCTAGCTACGAGAAATTTTAGGTGAGCAGATATGTTGTTTTTTATGAGATGAGTAGTTTATATGCTATTAGCTAGACAAAAAATGGTTACAGAGATGGTGTAAAAGAAAAGGTGATTGCAAAAAATGTGGGTCCATAGTCACAAATATTGAGTGGGCTAGAAGAATCCTCTTCTAATAGATCTTTTGAGAGACAATGGAGTGGTAGGTTGCATGTGAATAACACTCTTATAAGTGTAAAAAATGTATCACACAAGAAAAAAGAAAAGGTGGTTGATTCACTTGGTGTGCCAAATGTTTCTACGAGCTATTCACATATAGATGGTGCATCTGGGGGCTCCGATTAGAGCATAGATGAGAAGTTTAATATTCCACTTGTTTGTAAGTGTGGTGTAAGACAAACCAAGGATAATGTAAAGGGATCACAAAGTGCTTCTCAAGTACTCAAGTCAACAGGAGCAAGGTATCCCATAAACATGTAAACATAGGATGCTTATGTCACTCATCATTATGCATATAAATCAAAGGTTATAATATCAATTGAGTCCACTTATTTTGAGAAAGCTATTGCTGAATAAATCCATGGATGAAGAAATGGATCCGTTGGATGTAATATAAACTTGGGATTTGGTATCATTTCTTGAGAGAAATAAAGCTATAGGTTACAAGCGGATTTACAAAGTAAAACATAATGCAGATGGAAGTGTGAGGAGGTACAAAGTGAGATTAGTTGCCAAAGACTATGCATAGACTTATCGGATTGATTATGAGGAGCCATTTGCTCCAGTGACAAAGATGACAACAAAAAGAGTTTCCATTGCAGTGGCTATAGAAAAAGGTTTGGTTTTGCATCTAATGGATGTAAAGAATACATTCTTTCATGGTGAGTTGTAAGAAGAATTGTACATGGAACAACATGGTTATGAGAGCACAGTTCACCTTGATTATGTTTGTAGGCTACACAAACCTTGTATGGGCTGAGACAAACATCAATAACATGGCATGAAAAGATATAAAAGTATCTTGTCTCTATTGGTTTTCATGTTGGAAATTCAGATCACTCGCTTTGTGCCCATTAGAGTGATATGACGTTGTTGTGATTACCTTGTATGTGGATTTTTTGATAGTTGGGAGTAATAAGATGAAGAAGGTGGAGCTTGTGAAGAGTGTTCTCAAGAAAAAATCTCACAATAAAGATTTGGGAGAGCTAAAGTACTCTCATGGCATTGAGGTGATAAGAATAGCTAAGGGGAGGATAGGGCTCTCACAAAGATAGTACATCTTAGACATGTTGTCAAAGTATGGCATGGCTGATTGTAAGGCAATCTTAGTACCATTGGATCAAAATGTGAAGCTAAGTGCTAATGTGGCAAGGTTTTGAGGATTGCACTATAGGAAGATAGTGGGAAGTTTGATCTTTACCACTATCACTAGGCCAGATTGTAACTACACAACCACAAGGCTACATTGGATTATGGCATATTTTATGAGGTTGAATTGGTGGTGTAGTTATTTGGTTATACTGATGCAGATTGGGTAGGTAGTGTGTCTGATAGGATCCACGAGTTGTTTTCTTTCGAGAGTGGGGCTATGAATTGGAGTATAAGAAATAGCCCACCATTGCATTGTCGATTATAGATGCAAAGTATAAGGATGCTGCTATGGCAACATATAAGGTAGCTTGGATGCAAAAGCTACTTGATTATTGAGTTGTAATTTATTATGACAATATGAGCGACATACATTTATGCACATAAGAAACACATTGCGGTTCATTACCATTTCGTCAAAGAGTGTCTTGGAAAGTCACATTGATCTTATATATGTGAGCATAGAGGAGCAAGTTGTAAATATTTTCACCAAGGCCATAGAAGTAGAAAATCTTTGACAATTTTGAAGCCTATTTGGAGTAAAAGTCATGGACTTGAGAGCTTGAGGGGGAGTGCTAAGATGTCAAGCTCAACAAGAGCTATTACTAGTATAACTAGATGACCATTTTCACATTCATATCACTGATGTAGTTGATATTTGCGTTGGCATATCATTCTAGTGATACTTTACAACTGGTCCACATACCTGAGTTATGGGGATATCTATCAAGTCATCTTTCTACTTAGTGGGTTTATATTACGTATGTTGCACTCTATTATAATGGAGAATAATAATAATAATAATAATAAGAAAGACTAGGTTTTTCAAGTTCTTATCTTGTGTGCATTCTCTATGTGTTGTGTGCCTTGCAAGAGCTCAAGCTCCTCTTTCTCCCCCAAATTTTCAAAAAAATGGTAGGACTTAATCTAGATATTGCTAAATTTATGGTGCATTATGATGGCCCATGAGACCATGCATTTAGTGTGTCCATTGCAATAGCAATTGTCTTCCATCAGAATGTCTAGGACCATGACCATGCACATGTATGAACTGTTGAAGGGTTGAATATGAGGCATATATTGATGACTGTTGAGGAGGCATCCATATTCCTAGCCCTATCCACAACCATTCCCTTCCATAAATAGGAAATTCCACTACAGAAGAGGAGTTGTTCTATCACTATGACACCTAGAAAAATAAGACCTATAGCTCCTAGTGTGGATATAAGTTCGACAAGAATACCAAGACAACTTGGACCTATTCTCATTGATCTAGCCGATGATGACCCCATGAATTTTATGGAAGAGCCATTGAAAAAATGGCCATACATAAATCATTATGTGACTTATGATAGAGAGGGATATACAATCTTGATGGATGTTAGACCAATCCCAGGAATGAGATTAAGGCATTGGAGGAAACCAACTACAAGGACCTCTCACCTATGAAACTTATGGTCACGTGGGACACATTTCATCTAGATACTTGGAAGAAGAACAAGTGAACAAAGGCAATGCCAACTTGAGATGTTTAGAGTAATGTGCCACACACTTGTCTTGGATGGGTTGGGGCAGGAGGGACACTCATTGATATATGTATATCACATGTATTCAACATAAGAGTTTTTTAAATACTTTTTTACACAAATGTTGCATATAAAAGGGTTCCGTATAAAGGGTTTATTTACAAATTGAATGAAAAATGATTGTGTTTAATACATTGGAAAGTTCACAGATAAGGGTATTTCAGAGATTAAAAAACCCTTATGAAAACCAAGATATCTAATTCTGTGATGAATTCTTTATGGCTTTATGGAATTAAAAAGCAACCTATATACAATTCAAATTGCATTGTTTAGGCCCTCTTCTTCCAAATATAGCCACAAGTCTTCATCATACACATGTAGCTACTGAAAGCAACCATGTATACCTTGCAAATATCATTCAACCACATGCATATGACTTGTAAACCTATAAATCCCTATAATTCTTTATGTTCACTACCGTGTTTTATCCAGTTTTAGTACCAATGAACCCCAATGATCCTTGAGTCTTTTTCACTCTTTCCCAAGTGTTCTTTTATGTTCCATCACCTATGGTGAGGAATACAATAGATGATGGGGCATCTAAATGGGCTCTAAAACTCCCAAGGGTGTGCAAAGTTCCTTTCATGTCAAATTATGCATCCATATGGAGTCCTAAATAGCAAGGAGGGTCACCTCACTTTTGGCGTACTATCTCGTCTCAACTTTGATATTTTCCTCAGTTGATATGTATTCATGGCAATGCTAGTATTTAAGAAAACAAAGACGATATGAATAGTTGAAATAAAGCTTTGGGCATTCAATGATATGCAAAAATTTGAAACCTCAATGAATTCTAAGTGGGTTGAGAAAGGTTTATCTTTAGTAATCAATGACTCACTAAATTACTAAACTCACATTTTGCAATTTCTTGGGTATTTGTATATGATCAATTAGAGATCAAAAATTCAAAGATTGACTAATCACGCAAGCAATAAAATACTGAAAATTTTAGATAATAATGTACTTGCCTTCATGAATCATTCATGGGAAGTGTCAATGAGAAAAGTAAACTGACAAATTAAATCATCAAGCTCATAATGATGGAATTTCAATCTTCAATGGATAGGCATTAGATTTTAGGCAACCAATGCTAAAAATTCCAATCAAACAATGAGGGTGTATTCAATTCAACCTCTCCTTCAACAATTGGCTAGGCTTCCAAAAATAGAAATGGAGAGATTAGAAGAATAGATGATGTGCCTTTTTAAAGCTTGATGAAGAAGAATATTGAGATTAACCAAATTCCATCATAAGTGTTGATAGAAAATCCATATAAAGCTACTATTGATGGGGAATCCACTTGAAGCCCACAAATAGCTATAAGAATTCCATTCTTAAATGAATGCCTTTAATAATGGCTACAGACAATTCAATGCTTAATAAAAGTACTTCAATCCTTGATTAAAATCAAGAGTTCATTGTGATATCCCAACTTTGATTTAAAATCTTCCTGACTTCTCGCAAAATCAACTTGAAGAACTCTAAAATCATTAAATGGATAAGATCTCAAGCAGAAAAAAAAAACCAAGGATCGTAACTTGAATTTTTTTCAGATTGACAAGGACTGTAGCCACCCGTAATGAAAGTTACCATGTGAACGAGAGTTATGAGCCATATTAGTCATTAGTGTCAATGTCTATAGTATGGATGGTTCAAAAATACTAGATTTTTGGACAAAACTATTATATTTTTTGTATTTTGTATATTATTTATTGTAAATATCCTAAAAAGCTATGGAAACTTTTAGAACAAGGTCTTGTAAAAAAAGATAGTGGCTTTTTCAGCCAGTTTTGGAGATTTAATGCAAAAAAAGAATTGGAAAAATCATGTGCATCATGATCGCAGTTTACAAGCAGCAAACAACACTCCGAACGGGGAGAAGAAGAAAAAATGATTTGGAAGAATTTTGACCAGGTATCCTAGTGTTTTACCCCCCTTTTGGAGCCAACAAAACCATGAGATTTGCGATTTGAGCATTAGATTGCATCTTGGAAGCTTCAGATTGCTGATTTTGTTAAGATCCCCTCCATAAAGAGCTCTTTTCTTAGCCACAGCCCTTCTTCTCTAATTAAGCTATAAATAAGAGGCATGGGGAGTAGTTAAGAGAGGTCTGAGCAAGAGGGGAGAGGCCCTTCTCAAGAGTATAAAGAATGACGGGACCTAAAATGGGCTGGCACTGACTATGGCACTAGCCAGACCTCATGCACACAATAGATAACCCCACCACACGGCCTCGTGGGCCAGGAGCATTTGTAATATACCAATGTACACTAGATAGACTTAATTATGCGTTTGTAGCTGATATGTAGTCCAATGTTTACCTTCCCTTCTCCTCAGAGGGAGATCCCATAACATATAGGCATAGTGCCTCATTACACAAACATTAGGAAGCTCCCCTCGACTGATTGCCACGGCTCCACTGCGACTCTCCTACACCTCGAGGATTAGCCCTGAGATGCATTGCTCCAACATATAAGACATAACGCACAAACTCCACTCTTTTCTTATTTTTCATGATCTAGGAATATATAAATCCTCACCAAACAATCCCAAGGAAAGTGTACAACCGACCTACAACAAAGACTCCTTTCCACTCAACGTATAAGTCATGTCCTAGGAAGACAATTGCTATACAATCCAGGATAAATACCATGTCATGTGTCATGCATAGTGCATATGATCCTTGTGCATAAACAATATTTATCAAATCAACATTTTGTAATGTGGGAAAAACAGCCCTTTCATGATTTTCACTAAACGTATGCTTCAATGTATGGAGACTAGCACCGATTCCTCGTGCTACTAGCCCCTTAAAATCAATTATCGCAATTCTAAATGAAATGCACAATTAAATGTTTCAAAAACTCAAACCCTCTCAGCCCTCTTAATCTCCTAACCTCACCCTTTCCCTCTAATGTTTAGGTTATGCTACATTGCATAGGTGTAGGGTATTATTTTGTATGTATTTTTTGCATAAAACAGTGTTGTCGTGTTGGGGGTTGAAGGTCTTCCACCAGGCTTTAGGGCAGAAGAGGAGTGTGGGATTCAAGGTTAGGAGAGGGAGAAAAGATTGGGGTTTGATAAGACTTGGGTTTTAGATATGACTCTGTTGAAGAAGAAGACCTCCAACTTTTTCTTTTACTTAGCATACATGAATGGAATGAAAGACTTTGTCTTGATTACATCAAATGCTTATGTGGATAATAAGCCAATACATTTAAGGATTATCTCATATTTAATACAAATGCATGCTTCAAATGCAAGCTCAAACGGTTTCTATTTCATGAATATTAATGGACAACAACTCCAAGATACAAGTATTTTGGTGGTAGACTCTACTACATCCAAGACATAGATCAAATTCTCATGAAATGCATTGTCAAAGCATAAAATTTACTTTAGCCCTATTTTTTAAAAAAGTAATTTTCAGCCCATAAACAAGCTCCAAAAATGCACATAATCTCAAGAATAAGCCTCTCTAATCATTTTCAAATGAAGTCCTAATGTTAAGAGGTCAATTCCTTCTCTTACAACCACATAGATCACTTGATTTCTCTTCAAAATAGACAAGAACAGTGGGTTGCCTGTTTATGACTGGTTTTTTCAGTCCAAAACATCCCATACACCTCCAAAATCCTCCCCTTTGCTTGCCCCAAAGTTACTCAAGTACTTGGGTACAAGACGGGCTTCATTGGACCATGAACATGGTAAGAGAATGGAAGAAGACGTACATAAGAGCAGGCTGAATACTTTCTCTCAGTTTTTCCCTTTTATGGACTATCATACCAAATGGACGGGCCAAAAGACCTCTCACCTTCTTTGTTTGTATCTCCTTCTTTAGCTTCAGTTTTCCTTAAGTTTGCATGCTTTGGAGCATGCACCATAGCCTTCAGCTCACCCTCCATCTGCCACAGGTATGCAGGCCTAAAATTTGAGCTGAAAAATGCGGGCTGCACTCTCTTCATCTCCCACATTATAGTTTGATCATTTAGGTCACTTTTAAGTCATATAAGTCCATTACTCCAGGTCCCATACAAACCTAGTGGACTTTTGGCACTTCTCTTGATTTCCAGGCAAATATTCCTCTTGAACCAATGTGACTTAGCCTGTAGACTGTCAATTACCTCCAGTTGATCAAGTTGTGGGTTCCCATAGACTTAATTTTTGTCAATATACATGGTACAACTGAAAATTGCATGACAGTTACAAAAGAACTTATGAAATTAAGTGATATCTAAGTCGGATGTTGGGTAACAATGATTGAATTATGTATGAAAGTTTCTCATGTGAATCCTAATGAAGTTCTTCTACAAACATAAGATCTCTATGATTTATATCATGAACTGAAAACTC